>NW_023270454.1:42940565-42980617 GCF_011800145.1 Mirounga leonina
AAATAAATAAATAAATAAATAAATAAATAAATAAATAAATAAATAAATAAATAAAATCTTTAAAAAAGAGAGAGATGGAGTTCATTCCCCATCTGCTCCACCCCTACCTCGATTCTGAGGTGTATTTTAGACTTAGTTTTGGCCAACAGAACATAATGGAAACGGTTTTGTGCCAGTTCTGAGGCTATGCTTCAAGAGGCCTTATTTAATCCCCTTGATGTCTGGCATCCCCACCATCATGTGATCAAGGCTAGGGTGAGCTGCTAAAAGATGAGAGACCACATGAAATCCAAGTTGTCTCATCTGTCCTAGCCAAAGCCCTCCCAGACTTGCCAGTCCTCTGTTGAATTGCCAGCTGGTAACAGATAAAATGAGTAAGCTCAGCTAACATCAGTCAAGCCTGCCTTAGACAAGAAAAACTACCCATTTGATTCAGACTCATGAATTAAATAAATGTGTTGTTGTATGCTACTGAAGTCTGGTTATTTGCTATGCAGCATTATTAGGGCAATAGATAACTGCTATACCTCCCTACTAAATTTATTCCCACAGAACAGATCTAAATATATGACAGGTGAATTAATAAATAAGTAATGAGTGAATACACGAAATTGATACCATAAACCAGATGACATGGTGTTTAAATGGATTCTGCCTCATTAAATACAGAAGAATTTTGAATTACCATCTTATGTTTCCCTAACTAGAAATTCTTCCTCTGTCCCAGCCCATCTTAAAATGCCTGACACTGACCATGTAGATCATTCTACTGACCTCAGGCAACCACTGAGCCAGCTATGCTGACCCTGTTTCTGAGCCAAAGTTATGCAAGCAGACAAGTAGCACAGAGAGATGGTGCAAGACTGTAGGGTGTCTGCCCATTCTAGTCCCAGACGTGGCAAGGGGGTTGGTAGTGGTATGTTTCTGCCAAAAGAGGAGCAAAGAATGAATAAACAAGTGTGCTTTGGAATAAGAAAAAAGAAAAACGAAACTTCTCTCCCCTCTCCCAGTGCGCGCATGTGCACACACACACAGTCAGCACAGATGTTGCCACACAACATGTAAGAATTCCATAAAAACAAACAAAACTCTGTGATGAATACAATGGAATCCACAGCCAAGGGGACCAGAAAATACTTGAGAAAACCTCCAGTAACCGGGGAAAACACATACAGCTGTCTCAAGGGCAGCGTGGAGGCTCCAGATTTAGAGAAAGGGGCCATCTGTGTGAGCTGGAGACCTAAGGAAAGCTAGAGAAGGGTGACTTGACCCCAACTTTAAAGGCCTGGCTCAGTGTGGCTAGATCTTGAGGTACAGTTGGAAGTCCAGATGAAGACACCTTACAAAGCAAAGGCTTGAAGGTAAGACAACCATGGCAAATTTTTCAGAGGAAGTAAGTGGCTACAAAAGAAAACTTACGTAAGAGTTACGGTAAGATTAGATTGCACGGTGCAGTCATATTTTTTTGTGCAGATTTGGAGAAGTATTGGTAAAGAAAGAGGAGGGTGCTGATGTACAACAAGTATGAAATGTTAAGGTTTCATTCTAAGGGCAAGGCATGTGATGAAATTAAAATGAAGTTATTAAGCAAGTCAAAAACAGGAAGCATTTGGACAGAGGTTAAAATGGGCATACTACACTGTACTCAGCAAGTATTCAATAAACATGGACTCATAAAAATACACTTTCCCCTCGAGATCTTAGATTTATAGTGCACTTCCCTGGTTTTTAAACTTTCTAGAGTTGAGACTTTCAAAGCAGTATTTACAAGGGATCTCACACTTCACACTCCATAACTTTTAGGGCTGGCAGAGGTGAGGGAGAAGGGAACATTCTCTTTTTGTCCCACCCCGACACAATACCTGATATAATCCTGCAGGAGTCTTTGAGCCAACAGCTGTGTTTGGACTCACATTTCCTTCTGTCACAGCCTGATGATTCACGTTTCATTGCCCCACTACCTCCCACCACTGCTCCTGCCCACGTCCCTCCTTGTTTTTTTTAAGTAAGCTCTATGCCCAGCATGAAGCTTGAACGTATGACCCTCAGGTCAACAGTCTCATGCTCTATGGACTGAGCCAGCCAGGCACCCATGCCCCTGCCCTCTTGTTTTCCCAATGGGAGGTTGGTAGCTGGTTCATAAGAAGGTTCTTCTTAATATTGCTCCCTTCATGGGTTGGAAGCAAAGACTTCCTCGTATCTCTCCCGTCTCCTCAATGAGAGGAACTAATGTTGTTTTAGGGATCCCTAACCCCAAGAATCCAGTGCCGCTTGAAGAGTTTGCTTTAATGCCTCTCCTTTTATAGCCTTCGAAAGAGCTTCTTCATCAGATTTAAGGTATGCTATGTCACTCAGTGAGCCAAACAAAAGCAGAATACAACTCACATTGACATTTATGGTATTTTATACTTAATGACTCTCATACTACACTTCCTAAATTACTCTCATAAAAAATCTGAATTTGAAATGCTATTTTTCTCAACTGCCACTAATACGCTCAACTCATTTTGCTCTGTTACACAATTGAGTATGACAGATTTTGTCAGTTCTGATATGTTAAAATTTTTCTTTTACTCCTGTTTTGTAGGCTAAAGTGTTTTTGGTTTTCGTGTGTCTTTTTTTTTTTTTTTTTTAAGCTGGGGGCTAACTGAATTTTCAACTACCTGTAACAATGTGATTTTTAAAACATATCCTTCCAGTGGTTTTTGTCTTTTGTACAGAAAAACAGACCACAGGCCTGAGAGTGGTTTCAGAGCTTGCAATATAGAGCTGATCTTCGGATACTCCCTTCTATCTTGTGAACAAGGAAAAGCAGTCTGTTCCTTTTGCCCAAAAAGGAAGATGTGGTGTACTTCTGATATTGAGCAGTGCTAAGCCAGGGTTAAAACAAGAGCAGGGGGCGCCTGGGTGGCTCAGTTGGTTAAGCGACTGCCTTCGGCTCAGGTCATGATCCTGGAGTCCCGGGATCGAGTCCCGCATCGGGCTCCCTGCTCGGCAGGGAGTCTGCTTCTCCCTCTGACCCTCTTCCCTCTCGTGCTCTCTGTCTCTCATTCTCTCTCTCTCAAATAAATAAATAAAATCTTTAAAAAAAAAAAAACAAGAGCAGGGCACTTGTGTGGATATAAGATTAGGGCTTTGAAAATGCTAGTATTTTATCTATTTTTACTTAGTGCTAGGGACATTCTACAATAAGTATTATTCAGGAAGGAAGCCCATGTAATAACCTAGCTCTTTTATGTGTAAGCCTCAGGCATTTTCTTTCTTTTTTTTTTTTTTTTAAGATTTTATTTATTTATTCATGAGAGGCAGAGAGAGAGAGAGAGAGAGAGGCAGAGGGAGAAGGAGGCTCCCAAGGAGCAGGGAGCCCAATGCGGGACTTGATCCCAGGACCCTGAGATCATGACCTGAGCCGAAGGCAGACGCCCAACCATCTGAGCCACCCAGGCGCCCCTCAGGCATTTTCATTAAGTCATCCAATACCAACAGCATTGGCTGGACAAAGAAGCTGGGGGCTTATAAGCCAAAGTTTCAGTTCTATAAAAGGCTTATTCTAACTACTCTTATAAACATGGTCTTCATTCAAGATCTGGATTACCTAAAAACAGGAGAAAAGAAAAGGAAAACATTAAAAAAACAAAATTAGTATTTCAGAAGGTGATGAAGGTAGTAGAAGTGCTCCCAAAGCTATTTTTTGGGGGGATTTCAACTACAGTTTTGAGTCCCTAAAAAGGATGAGAGTTTATATAATGAAAGAATGAGATACAGACTATACAAGGTGCTTATTCTTGCACATCTCATAAATTAATGAATTCATTTCTTCATTTGACAAACATTAACTGAGCAACTGCTACATTTTAGGCACTAGGCACGGTGCTAAATGCTAAAGCTACTGGAATAAGTAAAACAGGATTTATAATCCCTAGGACTCACGGTAGAAAGGAAGAAACAGATACACATAAACAATTACGATAAGATTCAAAATGTTGACAAAAGTAAATTATATTTGAATTCATCTAGTTTTCTTTCATTATTCATTCAATCACTTATTCATTCATTCAACATTTATTGACCCCTTTGTTCCAGGCATTGTTCTTAGACAGGGAGACACAAAAATGAATAGGATCCTTAACAGGAGTTCCCTTACAGTTAGAAAGATGCCATTTAACACACAAATTACAATACAGCATGGGATGTGCTACGAATAGTAGCACAGTCACAGGAAATGGAGCAAATGACTCCACCTTTGTGAGCTGAGAAAAGCAGTAACAGTGATCCTTTACTCTGACTGATAGAAAACCCTAACCTGCAAAATAAGTATTTTCTGCAGATGAAAAAGGTAGGGAACCTTTATAGATATAGCCTTTCTTATTTGTGAATGTGCTCATTTTCTTCCCACATTTGGTTTATAATGTATTCCAGGATTAAAGTTACAATATGGCCACACCACTCCTAATTTCAACCTTCTATGGTGTCAGCCACAGAAGCAGCATAGGATTGACTATGCTTGGGAAATGATTAGATGCCAGGAACAATGAGCCACGGGAAGAATTGAAGTGGATGTTTCTAATATTAGAAATGGTATGGACATGGGAGGCGGGGAAGATGTTTAAGTAGGAGGACCCGAAGTTGGCCTGTCCCATGGATACAACTAGATCACACTCACATCAGCACAAAATAAACAGAAAATGACCCAAAGACTATCAGAACAAACCCTCTAGAATGGCCATCGAAGAAGACAAGAAGGGCGAACAACATGTGGTTTAGAGCAAAATAGGCCAAAATCAAACGGGCTAAAATCAAAAACACAAGAAACAAGTGTTGGCAAGGATGTGGAAGAAAAGGTACCCTCGTGCACCACTGGTGGGAATGCAAACTGGTGTGGCCACTGTGCAAAACAGTATGGAGCTTCCTTAAAAAGTTAAAAATAGAACTACGCTAGGATTCAGTAACTGCACTACTGGGCATTTCCCCCAAAAAAATACAAAAACACTAACTCAAAGGGATACATGCACCATATGTTTACTGCAGCATTATTTACAATAGCCAAATCATGGAATCCAATTATGGAAATGCCCATTGATAGATGAATGGATAAAGAAGTGGTGTGTATATATATATATATATATATATATATATATATATATAATGGAATATTACTCAGCCATAAAAAGGAATGAAATATTTTCATTTCCAACAATATGTATGAAGCTAAAGAGTATAATGCTAAGTGAAATACGTCAGTCAGAAAAAGACAAATACCATATGATTTCACTCGTATGTGGAATTTAAGAAACAAAACATGCAAAGGGAAAGAGAGAGAGAGAGACAAACCAAGAAACAGATTCATAACTATAGAGAACAAACTGATGGCTACCAGGGGGGAGGTGGGGAGAGAGATTTGTGAAATAGGTGATAGCGATTAAAGAGTACACTTATCGCGATGAGCACTGAGTAATGTACAGAATTGTTTAAACCACTATATTGTTCACTTAAAACTAATATAACTCTGTATGTTAACTAGACTGGAGTTAAACAAAAGACTTAATAAAGAATAAATAAAAGAAATGGGATGGACAAAGAGCCCATTAACCATACCCAAACTTTTCTTTAAAAAAAAAGGATATGGAATGCATTCTGTTTAGCTGATTTTTAGTATTTTGGAATGGGCGGGCGCCTGGGTGGCTCAGTTGGTTAAGCGACTGCCTTCGGCTCAGGTCATGATCCTGGAGTCCCGGGATCGAGTCCCACATCGGGCTCCCTGCTCGGCAGGGAGTCTGCTTCTCCCTCTGACCCTCCCCCCTCTCATGTGCTCTCTCATTCTCTCTCTCTCAAATAAATAAATAAAATCTTTAAAAAATATATATATATATATTTTGGAATGGGCAATCTAATGTGGAAAAGGCCAGCTTTTAAATCCATCATTTTCATGCTTCTTTATAGTAGAGGAAATTGGTTTGCAGGAAATATTTAGGACTAAGATGACCCATCCCCATTACTGTATTCCCTAAATGGTGAGGAAGAGTCATACTGTAGGTGGGAGATGGGTGGAAAGAAGGCAGTTTCCTTTCTTACACAAGTTACCTTTCTAGCGTAGTTCTATTTTTAACTTTTTAAGGAAGCTCCATACTGTTTTCCACAGTGGCCGCACCAGTTTGCATTCCCACCAGTGGTGCACGAGGGTACCTTTTCTTCCACATCACATCAGCACAAAATCATCACATTTTTGTTTTATGTGGAATTAAAAACTGCTTAATTTTCTTTTCTTTTTTTTTTTTTAAAGATCTATTTATTTATTTGAGAGAGCGAGAATGAGAGAGAATACATGAGAAGGGGGAGGGTCAGAGGGAGAAGCAGGCTCCTCGCTGAGCAGGGAGCCCGATGCGGGACTCGATCACGGGACTCCGGGATCATGACCTGAGCCGAAGGCAGTTGCTTAACCAACTGAGCCACCCAGGCGCCCAATTTTCTTTTCTTTTTTAAAGATTTTATTTATTTATTTGTCAGAGAGAGAGAGAGAGAGCACAAGCAGGGGGAGTGGCAGGGAGAGGGAGAAGAAGGCTCCCTGCTGAGGAAGGAGCCCGATGCGGGACTCCATCCCAGGGCCCTGGGATCATCACTGAAGCCAAAGTCAAGATGCTTAACCGACTGAGCCATCCAGGTTCCCCCTGAAACTGCTTAATTTTCAATACTCCTATTATGTAATTGATTTCTCTGTGCTTATAGCTAATTCTCTCCCCCAATCTTCCAACCGAAGTATAAAACTCCTTCTGATACAGTGTAACAGGTTGTTAAATTGGAAATTCCAGCTAAGTCAATGCAATATATTAAAGATGAAATCTACCCAAAAAAGTCAAAACCAAAAGCAGATTTTAGAAAGAGATACCAGAGGACCAGTTAGGCAGTTCCAAAACCACAGGAGGATATAATAGGGTCAAGAGATTGGAAATGAAGATATGATTTGTGAAGAGGAGTGTGAGTGTATACGAGGGTGTGCATACACCCATGCATACTGCTAGGCTGTAAGCTTCACCTTCTCTGCGGGGAGAGGGTGGAGTGCCACCCTTTGCAAAAAGGGCTTCAAAGAAGAGCTTGAAATGTCTTCCCTGGAGTGTGAGAGATAGGACGACTGAGATCTGACAGGTTTAATGGAAGGCAAGAGGGACAGGTGATAAACAGTTTGGGCAATGGAGTAAAGAGAGATGAGGATCTCATGGAGAGAATTAGCCTGGGACATTTTTTGCCCTGCCCAAAAGGACTCTCTGGAAGGGGTACTGAGCTTCTAAAGTAAGGGACAATAGGAAATGATGGTCGCACGGACAGGCAGAGAAACATGGTCATGGGGCAGGTGTTGCAACTGGGTGAGCACAGCAGAGTGCACCAGAGTAGCCCAAAGAGGAAAATCAGCTCCAAACATCTTACAGCAGAATCAGGACTAATACGAACTTTTCTCCCCACTTTTCCCTTTCTCCCACTCAGCTGCACTCCCCAAAACCCACAGGATCAGTAATAACAGCTTGCAAGTGGCAGACAAGTGGTCAGGAAGGATAGACAAAAAACAAAAACAAACAAACAAAAAAAAGCTGCCCTTTTCCCACTAAAAGCAGCTGGTCTGCCTCAGTTGGGGATGGAGACTGGATGTTAACCCAAATGCATGGTTTTAGTTATTTTCTGGGACAGGATATTCTAATTTACATATTGAGAGCATATTTGAGATGGAAAGTTTCAAATTCAAGGGATCAAATTTCTGGCCTTTCTCTACAGACTTCATTTGTTTTCAAATCGCCGATTCTTTCGTGAGTTCATCTTTCTAGTAAAAGTGCTGCAAGCACATGGTAAGGCCTATCACTCTGACATTTTCCAAACCTCTCCCCCAAAGCTATAAGCCGAGTAGAAACATGGTCTGCTCTCCAAGTCTCCAGAGGACAGTTTTGCTGTTTTCCTCTTTTTTTTTTTTTAAAGATTTTATTTATTTGCGAGAGAGAGAATGAGAGACAGAGAGCACGAGAGGGAAGAGGGCAGAGGGGGAAGCAGACCCCCCGCCGAGCAGGGAGCCCGATGCGGGACTCGATCCCGGGACTCCAGGATCATGACCTGAGCCGAAGGCAGTCGCTTAACCGACTGAGCCACCCAGGCGCCCCAGTTTTGCTGTTTTCCTATGGCACAACAATGGCCCCATGAAATGTCTCTTTCTGACTGGCAGGTGGCTATGCTCCAAGCACCAAGCAGTACTTCAGAAATCCAGTCTCCTTCCATTTTATGGCTTCACCATCATCAACCTGTAGCTTCACAGGCCACCAAGTTCATTTCTGCATGAGCCTGATAGAAGGGGAAAGAACATCAAGCATCTTCTATCAGAATTTTTTATGAACCAGGCCCCAAAATGTCATCAATCACTTTCCCTTATGTTCCACTGGCCAGAACCCAGTCCCATGGCCACATCTAATGTAAGAGAGGCTGGGAAATGCAACCTATCTTTGTGCAAAAGGAGAATAAACAGGCTTGGTGAACAACTACACTGTTTCTGCCACCAGAGTGTTCCATTTTCTGAGAGCAAGCCAATTAGCTATGTGAACTTCTGAAGAATGTATCCAGAAGAAAGGACGGGTGAGGGGAATCAATTGCTGAAAAACTGTAAAAGAACAATGGAAGACAAAAATAGTGTTTTGATTGTATCTCTAATTTGTGCTTGTTTGAAGCATAATTTTCAGCTGTCAAATGTGTAACACCAGGCAATATATCAGTTCTGTTTTTAGTTTGAAAACATACTTCTGAATGGCCTCTGGGCTGATGTTTCTAATCTGGACTGATTGTGTCAGATCTGTTACACAACTCTCATCCTGAGACTTCCCTTCACCATCATCGAGACAGGTCCTTTATCTTGCTCCTGTTTTCCAGCCTGTTCTACTGAGATCCGTGTGCTTCCTCCCTTACTGTTTGATCCCTCTTTCTTGGGGGAGCATATCCTCTAGTAGTGTCCTGAGAAAGAGTGCACAGAAGATCCATTTTTAGAGATCTCACATATCTGAAAATACTACTCTGCATTCACAGTTGATGGAAAACTTGGCCAACTAGGAATTCTAGGCTCCAATTCATTTTTCCTTGGAATTTTGGAGACTACTTCATTGTCTAATTACCATCCTTTGAATGTGACCTGCTATTTCTGTCCAGCTGGTTTTAGAATCTTCTTTGTATCCTTAGGATTCTGCAATGTCATGATATTATGAGTTGATGTTGATTTTTTTTTTAATCATTCATTTCTGAGCACTCAGAGGACTCTTTTGATCCAGAAATTCATGGCTTTCAATATTTGGAAGTCTTCTCACATTATTTTCTTAATATTTTTCCTCCCTTTCTTTGCTTTTTGTTCTCTTTCTCAAAGACCTAATAGTTGAATGTTTTGCCTTTGACTGGTCCACTAGTTTTTTCTTTTTTTTTTTATTATGTTATGTTAATCACCATACATTGCATCATTAGTTTTTGATGTAGTGTTCCATGACCCATTATTTGCATATAACACCCAATGCTCCATGCACTACGTGCCCTCTTTAATACCCATTACCGGGCTAACCCATTCCCCCACCCCCCTCCCCTCTAGAACCCTCAGTTTGTTTCTCAGAGTCCATAGTCTCTCATGGTTCGTCTCCCCCTCCACTAGTTTTAAAATATATTTTCTTATCTGCTTTCTTTCTCTTTCTCTTTTTGTTCTAAATTTTTTGGAAGAGTCCTCATTTTACCTTTCATACTTGTATTAAATTTTTTACTTCTGCTAAAAGTATTTTTACTTCTTATAACTTTGTTATTCTCTAAATTTTTATACCTTCCTGTTATTTCTTCAAGAATAAAATATATTCTGAGTTAAGAACATTAATGATTATTTATTTTATAATTTTTTCTTCTTCAACTTTGCTTTTTTTTCTTCTTTCTTTCATTTTGTCCCCATCTATGACTTATATATGAGATGCTTTCTTCATGTATCTAGTGGTCCTTGGATAACCATTCACACTGATAACTCTGGTGGCAGAACAACCCAATTGGTGGGTCTCACTGCAGAGCAGTCAGGACCCAGGAATGTCAGAAAATGTAGATTTCTTTTCTCTGGAGCCAGTCAAGTACTCCAGAAAGGAATCTGCAAACATACTGCCTGTTGGATCCAAGCCACTGCTGCCCACATTTTGCATCTGGAGAGAGAACGACGACTAAGGGGTTTATTGATATCACTTAGGTCCTCTTTTATCAATTTATCATTTCATCTTTCATTCTACTATTTCTGATGTCCCCAAATCCAAACTTTCTTAGGTTTGATTTTTCTAGGAAGCAAACCTCCTGTCTTCTACGAGAGTTGGGAATGGTTGATAGCTTCACCAGCATCGTGGGCAATATTGCAAGGAATGAAATGCTCCTTATACAAACCTTCCATTTAATTTTATCTCCACTCCTACCTTTTTCCTTCAGAGGTATTTGGTGCCTTCTGGAGTTTTGTAACCTGCTTCTTGTGGTCCTCCATCTGCAAGCAGTTACCCTTTAGCTTTTTCTACTCTGCTCTTTCATATGCCAAAACTTTGCTGACTTCAAAAAATATTCTTATGTTGTTCCTTATCCTCTGCATCGTGCATTTTTTTATACTTTTAATATGTTTCAGATGGGATTTGGTAGAGAGGAAAGGTAAAAGTGTGTACATTTAATCCACCACACTTAACTACAGTCTAGTAACATTTTCAGATGTCTTTTTTCCTTCCAAAACACATTACTGTATCCTAGCATGTTTAAATTTCTAAGAGATAGGTGTACACATATATAATAAAGCAGAGTCGTTGTAATATTTTATATCCTTTAAAAGACTAGTCATAGAATAAAGAAATCTGGTGATCTAACTTTTGTCATTTCAGCTTGAATGGATATCCTTGAATGAAAATTCAGATTGTACTACAAAACCAAACAGTATTAAAATTGTATGATGCAACAGAATTGCCTGCAAGCTAAGTAGAAAAGGACATCTCCCACAATATAGGGTTGTTTTGGTGGTGGTTTTTTGTTTTGTTTTTGTTTTTTTTTTTTAGCTTATAAGTATTATGAAGTAGTAATGATGTCTGCGTGTCATATTTTTCTTTCATTAACTTCGTTAAATTCTGTTTTCAAAGAGCCCTGTTTGTCCTTAAAGGACAGATTCTACTTGCTAGGAAACTAGCTTCAGGCACTGTCTTTCCCAGTGGCCTGCTGTACAGATTCTGATGAGATGCGAAACAGAGACATCTAAAGGAATTTTTAGGAACTGAAACATTAACATCCACTATCCTTAGGTTTGATTAATTCCCTCGGAAATACAGTGTTTAGTTTATTATGAAGCTAGGAAATGTCACTTTGTAAAATTACATCCATAGCCAAAATAATAAGCCTTTTGGAAGCAAGTCAAGAGAAGACTAGAATCACCAACAGTTTGGAATTCAGAGTTACTGGAAGAAAAATATCAAAAGTCACTTATTTGCCCTAAAGTTATTGGAAGGAAACTGACTTTCACTAAGCTATTTCTATTCGTATGATATTTTGGGTTTTAGTGTATTTGTCCATAGTGCTATGTGCGATATAGGTGCTTAAAAATCAAAGTAAATAGGTAATTTAATGAATGAACAATTAATTGATTGAATTATATTCTGGAGAAGTATCATTCAGGTATTTTTCGGATTGATTCTTCTTTAAGTAATAATTCCCAGTTTTCAACCTTTGACTTGATGGGGCTTAGAGAAGGTATGACAGAACTGTTTGTGCAAATTTAAAATGTTAATACACACAATAATGGCATTTCTCCCATGAGCTTTATCTTCCCAAATGGATAAGAAGTAATGAAATCTAAATCTTCTTTTCAAAGACATTCAGATAATGTCTTCTTGTTTGACAAGCTCTGAATTGTTAAAAGCTTTTCTCTAAGCCATCTAATTGCCATAAAATAGCTCTATTTGAATTACTTTTCCTGGAAAGCCAAGGCCTAGTTCCAAGGCCATGGGAAAGTCAGCTTCCTTAATGTGAAGTTAAAAAATAAATATAAGAAACAATTGCAAACCATATGATAAATTTTCTTCTAAGACATATGTGCTTCATCTATTTCTGTGAATATATTTTTTCCTTATTCTGAGTCAACAGTACATTCTATTTTGAAAAAACAAAAAACACAGAAATAACAAGAAATGGAAGAAGAAATGTTCAAGCTATCTCTGTTGGCTCCTATTCTGGGTTGTAAAGTCTTATTAGAAGACAAGGGATAAAAGAACATACCAAAGGTCAGAGGTTCTTTGAAAAACAGCCAGAACTTTACTATTCTTCTAAATTAGACTAAGTTCAATTAATTCATGAAGCTATAATATAAATTCAACCATCTAAGATATTACCTGGCAAAAGTAAGGAGAAAGCCCCCCAAATGACTGTCAATGTCTTGTTTAAAGGACCTATATCTTGTCTATATGTTCCCATGCACCTAACTTTTCAGTTGACTTTAAGAATAGGAAAACTGTCTGTTTTGAAGACTACTGCTAGATGTTTTTAAGTGTTTCAAAATAAAGTTAAGAGGAAAAATACAGGATAGAAAACTATATGCAATATGATCAAAATTTTGCTTTTGAAAATCAAAATACAGAGAGAAAGAAGAAATCAGTTTAGCTAAATTATACAGTAATAACAAATGAGCCTATAGTCTTAGGACCATACAACAAGAAAAGTTTATTTCTTGATCATGTTACCCATCCTTCACAGCTCATGATCTAATCCATTACAGGTCTTTTTTGTCCTGGGACATCAGCTGATACTAAGATGATGAGGGGAAAGACTGAATCATGAATGGCTTCTCATTTCAACTCACATTATCTTGTCCAAAGCAAGTGATGTGGCCAAGCCTGATATAAATGGAATGGGGAGACAAAATTCTCCCACAGGGAAGCAATGAATACTTGAGGACAACAATACAATGTACCTCGGTTTTCCCTTTTGGTCACAAATGTATATTCCCCTTTCCATATGCAAAATGCATTCATCTTCTCTCTCATGAGAAACAACATGGTCAAAGTCTAGAACCTCATGAACGTGTCCACATGTGTGCAGATGTGGCTCCTCTTGAACTGGAAATTTAGGAGCTAAATTATAAGTTACCTAAGCCAGACAGAGTCAATATACAATGGGTAGAATTCAGCCAGAATAATGCCTTTAATGTTCCCATTTGAAAACAATAGTGGAAAGAAGGAAGCAAACACTGGTCCATAGCAACTCTAACATCTTTCTGGGCATATATTGTGAATTCTCCATTGTCCACTGTTTTCAATGGCTCTTGACTCCACTCCAGGATGTCCTTTCTCTTCCATTATCTCCCCTGATCACATTGGAGGAGATCATTGGGAAATACTTTCATTAGGGTATGAGCAGATTTCCTCACATGCTTCCATCTTGTAGAAGACCAGGGATCCAACCATCATTTTACATCTTGACCAGTTAGGGATTGTTTGTCTATTTTTTAGTCCAGGTTGCTGATTCTTTGGAACCAAAATAGTTGGCTTATCTATTTGGAATCTTGGAAAATTCAGGGGACAAGGAGAGACTAATTCAAGTTTCCACTAATTCTCTTGCCAATTTAACTCACATCTAAAGATAGGGTATTCTCTGAACACACACACAACACACACACACACACACAGTATCATGAAATGTTAACAGTTGTTACCTCTGGATGATGTAATTCATCTTTATTTCTTTTATTGTCCTGTATTTTTTAAATTTTCCAAAATAAATCTGTATTACTATTATATCCAGAAAAATGCCATTTTATGACAAGAATGAATCCTTTAAGTAATTACCCCACATGGAAGATTAAACCCAAAGTTTCTGGATCTAAAAGGCAGTAGGTTATAATTGTTTTATATGAACATATTCAGAGCCAGTTCAAGACCAATTTACTTTTTCAAGTTTTCTCCTGTTCAGGTTATAATTTTAAGAGAACTGGTGTGATTACATACAGTATGAAGATTACATAGAGATGTTGGAAATCCCCAACATCCAAGCTTCACCTTACCATCTTCAGTGTAAATCACGTAACTGAGACACAGTTGGACATGAAAATCAGGAAGGGCTGAAACTCTGATAGGTAAAATAATTGCCACCAAAAGTTGAAACTCTAAAGTTGGCTACATTGTTAGTTAGCCTCTTCTCTCCATGCAGGACATTTTTCCTTATTTTAGGTGTCTTTTCCTCTCTCAAGGTACTCACCCCCATCCACCTTTCTACAAAGGAACAAAGCTCCTAATAATTCACAAGCAACTTGTTCAGAGTTGACTGTCACCATCCTATAACTATTAGGCTTGGAAAATATGAAATTTAAAGTTGCCTCTCATTTTGGAATTGCAGAGAGCAACACCTTTGAGTAGGGAAAAAGTTTTAGAAAGCAGCCCTCCCATCATTCTTAAAATTGTACTTTACAGGAGATGGCCATATCTGCTCTTCTCTAAGAGGGACCTCAAATACTTGATTCAACTTTCAGATTCAATGTCCTGTCTTATCATAGCCTCCAGAAAGACACTTACAAGACTTAGGAGCCAAGGACTCAAGCCTCTAAGTATTTTGCTTCTCCTGTTACAAAAATAACTCCTACTATTAGAATGTTTACATCCTATTCGCACAATTCTATATTATTCTCTGTATTCCTAAGTTATTTTATACTTGCATAAAATATTATTATGTATTTTAAGGACCCTCTTTAGTTCAGACCAAATTTATCTAAAACTGTCCTTAATGGATTGAACAAATTTAGTGTTTACCAAACTATGATTAAAATTATTTAGAATACTATATATGAAGAATATTAATGATAAAAATTTCAGCTATTAAAACAAAACCTCTTCTACATAATGTTAACCTAAAGCACCTACTTCCATATAAACCTGAGAGTAATAAAACTGCATTTCTTTGAAAACGTTTTGTTTCAGAATCTCTCAGTCGTTATTTTTTTTTAAATCAATGAGATTTTACAGCATTGATTCAGTGCATATTTTTATGTGATTGCCTATTTGCATGAGGAACTCTTGAAGGATGTGTTGAGGTATATTTAACTCACTATATTGACTAATCGGACTGTAGCTTAATATATGTTCTGGATAACAATTAAAGTGAATACAAGAGATTACAGTGACTAAGTTACCCAACTAAATAGGTAATCAATCCCCAATCTTACTAATATTTGTTTTTTTAACATCTCTCACATCATGCCTTAGTATTCCCTCTGCGGCACTCCCGGTCAAGGCTCCCATTAGTTCTACAAGACTTCAAGCTACATCCCCTTGCATAAACCCTCCTTCGCAACGCCCTCTAGGATCAAAATAAATCTATATTGTGCAATTGTCTTTCCATTATATTATTCCCTTTGTAGTCATCTTCAGTGGCTCTTCATGGCCTACAGGGTACATTCAGGCTCCTGAGTCTAGCATCTCTGGCCCTCAATTATTGATGCCCCAATTTATGTTCCTAACTTTATCTCACTGCTAAGATTTCCCCAACTCCTTTCTTTCTGTGTGAGTCTATATACTCCACTATCCCCTAAACAAGTCACAGATGTGACTCAGCTGGTTTCTGGGTTACAGCACCTTGTGGATCTAACAGATCAGGAGCACTGCCTGTGACACAACAGGATTTCAGCCTTTCTTCCTACTCAGGTCTTTATGAATGTCCCTGGTTTTTTGGTTGAAAAGGGTGGGAAGGAGTGTAGAATTGCTTCACCTGTAATTTGTGCTGCTACTTGTATCTCTGGCATCTCCCACCATCAGATGTTGCATTTGTTATCTTTCTAAACTGTACTCCACAAACACTCACCTCCACTATTGTGAACCTTTCCAAACCACCCCACCAGATTGCTGGTCAGACCCACAGCCCACTTTCTGTGCAGGCTTCCCACACTTGGACTGACCCACTCTTTTTTTTTGGACTGATCCACTCTTAATCACCAATAACATTGTAGCATCAGACCTCTCCACCACAACTCCCTGGAGCTCCTCAATGTCCCCTGTATTTGTGTCCCTGATCCAGAGAAAAATTCCTAGCTTTCTATGCACCCCATTCTTTCATTGGCAAACAAAAAGATTCTCAGCAGAATCACTGGAGGATATATTTTGTTCAGTTTCACAATACTATCCAGGACACAGGTCAGTGTCAGGGTAGGATCAAGTACAAACTCGTGTTATGCTCTGAATGACTACGCCAGCCTCCTTTCTTATGATGAAACTGTATCTCTCATGGGCCATATATAGCTCCTCCCTGCTTCCTCTTGAGCCCACCAATCCATACACATAACACTTCTGTGATTAAATCAATAAATTAAATCCTGCATCTCTAATTTAAAATGGTATGACAACTCGATCTGCAGAAAGAAAAAAATCTAAAGACATTCTTCAATCCTACTACATAATTAGTTAGACACCCAACACAATTCTGTAGCTGTGTCCTTAATATTGCCCTTTGTTTTCATTTATGTTCTTTGGTTTTGTGGTTGCAAGGAACAGAAAATCACTCAAGTATCAGAAAGCCCATAAACCAGACCCAAGAAAAGACAGGATAGGATGACGGGATGGTTTGGTACTCAAGATGGTTCCAAAGGCTTGAGCAAAAGCTACTCATGAATCTTCATAAAACTCAGCCCTTGGTATGACTCTACACTTCTCCAGATGGTTCCTTCTTCCTGTATCATGACCTACCCACTACTTCTAATCCAGTGCTTCTCAAACTATCTGTGGTCTGGGAATGCTTTCTCCCACCACCCCCCAATCCATCATGGACCAATACTTTTATAAAACACAAAATCATAGTTTGGATGGTGCTATACTGTTACATTGCTTTATAGTGGGGCGCCTGGGTGGCTCAGTCGTTAAGCGTCTACCTTCAGCTCAGGTCATGGTCCCAGGGTCCTGGGATTGAGCCCCGCATCGGGCTCCCTGCTTGGCGGGAAGCCTGCTTTTCCATCTCCCACTCCCCCTGCTTGTGTTCCCTCTCTCGCTGTGTCTCTGTCAAATAAATAAATAAGCAAATAATTGCTTTATAGTATAAAAGCTTAGCTGCTTCTTTTTCCTTTTGCTTATCAAAGAGTGGTAAATAACAGCACACAGACCAGTACTGATGCTCATATCACACTTCCAGCAGCACTGCACCCATCTGCTTTCTCTTAGTTTCTGATCTCTCATACTATTGGGTTCCAAGTGGCCATCATTGTCTACCCACCTTTTCTTACTTTCCAACTCTTAAACTCTGCCCCTCCTCCATCTGTTAACTGCCCTCCCTCTCTTAGGTGACATTCTTTGTTTTTTTTTAATTCTTATGTTAATCCCCATACATTACATCATTAGTTTTAGATGAAGTGTTCCATGATTCATTGTTTGTGCATAACACCCAGTGCTCCATGCAGAATGTGCCCTCCTCAATACCCACCACCAGGCTAACCCATCCTCCCACCCCCCTCCCCTCTAGAACCCTGTTTGTTTTTCAGAGTCCATCGTCTCTCATGGTTCGTCTACCCCTCCGATTTCCCCCGCTTCATTCTTCCCCTCCCGCTACCTTCTTCTTCTTCTTTTTTTTTCTTAACATATATTGCATTATTTGTTTCAGAGGTTTAGGTGACATTCTAAAGAAAGGAAATTATATTGGCTTACGTCATCTTTTCTGTTGTGCCTATGGCTGCTCCAGGTTCACTAGCCTACCCTTATCCAATAACTTCAGAGTGGATAAATGGCATCGCATGGTATGACACATAGATGACCAAGAAGCAATTGGCACATCATTTTTAGAGTTTTTTAAATTGGTGCAGTTTCTTATAAGGGAACATTAAAGAAGAATATAAAATATCTGCATGACCAGACTGAGTCCTAGTTAAGTAATAAATGTAACTTTTCTCTCTTTGAAAGAGCTGACTGTTCAGTGCCTTCCCTGGGCAAGCTGGGGATGCTGAGCTGCTGTGGCCAGTGACTGTCAGAGCAGTGTTCGGTGTGATTCCTAGTGCTCCTCTTAATTGGATGTACCATTAATCTTTGCTCACTAATAAGACCTGAATTCAGGAATGAGTAAACACATTCTTCCCAGACAGCACAATAATTTTTTAATCTACTTTCTCTCGGGTAGGTTCTGGAGAGACTGCTTTAGAATTAAGTTTCTCATAAGGAAACAATAAGTAAATAGGCCTCAAGAATTTTCCTCTTATCCTGCCCCCTTCTGGTCTGTAGAGTCGCGGGAAGTAGAGAGAGGGTGGCAAGAAAGCTCAGAAAAGGCAGTGGATAATGCCTACTAAGGAGAAAACATCCAGAATTTAGAAACCCACCCACAGTCAACTACTGGCTCCAGGATTTAGAAGACCTGAGGCTCTATTAGACACAGTGCAAAAGTCTTCAATAAGATTGCAGAAATTCACAAGTTGCTCACTGGAATCACCCCGCCCCCAACCTATGAAGTCAGAATTTCTAGGAGTGTGTAGGGAGAAAGTATGTTCCAGATTCCCTGGGGAAAGTCCCATTTGACACCTTTTATGGAACAATCGGTGCCTTTTAATTATTTCCAGGTCTTTCTTCTAGGCTTTAAGGTTGCTAATTTGGATAACAAATTATATGGTCATCTTGGTGTGAGCACTGTATTTTTCTGGATACTTGCCAGGTGATCTTCATGTGTACCTAGGATTACAAACCACTGATTTTGTCCAAATTTCTTATCTTGTTGAAGAAAAAAGCAACAGTCCCCAGGTTTTTGGGTTTTTTGTGTTTTTTTTTGAGATTTTATTTATTTATTTGACAGAGAGACAGCGAGAGAGGGAACACAAGCAGGGGGAGTGGGAGAGGGAGAAGCAGGCTTCCCGCGGAGCAGGGAGCCCGATGCGGGGCTCGATCCCAGGATCCTGGGATCATGACCTGAGCCGAAGACAGACACTTAACAACTGAGCCACCCAGGCGCCCCTCCCCAGGATTTTTTAAATCTGACTAAAGTCACCAGGCAGTTAGCACCTCACACTCTAATATCACATTTGCCTGACAGATTCTACCCCTCCCCCCGCAAGATGACACTGATAATTCCCTCAGAAGCAAGAAAAGAACATTTCCTCTACTACCTCCTTCTTCCTGACCTCTCCTCTCTGTCTGGGTATAAAGCTAGCTAGCTGGTTCCAGCACAGTTGCTAACAGACAGGTGGAAGGAAACTAATACTGAGTGATTGTGTCCACGTGCCAGACACTAGTCACTTTAAATGCAGAGCCCTGAGGCTAAGTTCAGGGTACCTCCCCACCATCACGCACTTGCCCCGGCCCATATCTTCCCCTCCCTAGTCTTTATTTGTATGCTAGGGTCAATTATCCTCCAGGGCAAAGAACTAGTATAGCATTTGGCCATGTTTTTCTGTTCTACTGAAACAAATGAGTCTAACTGCAAGAGGAGATGAGCTTCTAAAAGAATTCACACTTGTGGGAAAAGGAAATCAGGCAAATGAGTAGAACTCAACAAGGGAAGTGACCACAGAAGGAGGAGTGAAATGCGGCCTGGTAGGTACTATGAGAAACCTGAGCTCACCAAGCTGTTTTGCTAACCCTGCACCTTGGGTCGGTTCTTGTGAGGTTAGAACTGCTGACCCCAATACGTGCCCTCGCTACAGGAGTACTTGCACGGAAAATGGTTTTACTTTCTCTGGCATGGCATTCGCAAAAAAATCAAACACTTTGGCCTCTTAAGACTCCTCCTTACATATTCAATGTTATTGCCCCAGCACACCCTTTGCCAGGAAAACTAGATGACGGGGTTTCAGCCTGTGGCACATACTAGGCAAAATTTCTGCGGGTGATCCAGGCCATCAGTTCAGCCTCCCTGCCTTGATGATAGTTCCCTTTTGAGATACTGGGCATCTGTCTGCAAGTAGGTGTCAGTCATGACCATCTAACCCATTATTCTGGCAGGCTTTAGTTATATAGAAGTGCCTGATAATAGACACTGAAGAATCTTAATTCTTTTCCTCGAGGGAGATGCCTAGGTCAGTGTAAACATGCCCACTTCCTACTCTACTACCTTCTCTGCTTACGACGGGTCTTGAGAGAAGTGGCCTTTGACAAGCCATAAAAAAAAATTCCAGTGAAACTCTATGCCCAGAGTGCTGGTTCATACTCCCCTTTCCTTTACATCTGATTATATAAGGAAGGCCAATCAAACATCACTGAGCAAACAAACAAACAAACAAAACAAAAAACCCAACTCAACAAACATCCATAGCAAAACTCCAGAAGGCTTTAAGTAGCAGCTTCCTCCACTAAAATTCTAACTCTAAAAATAAGGGTTGCCAAATAAAATACAGTATGGAGGTTCCTCCAAAGGTTGAAAAGAGAGCTACCCTACGACCCAGCAATTGTACTACCCAAAGATACAGATGTAGTGATCAGAAGGGGCACCTGCACCCCAATGTTTAAGCAGCAATGTCCACAATAGCCAAACTATGGAAAGAGCCAAGATGTCCATCAACAGATGAATGGATAAAGAAGATGTGTGTGTGTGTGTGTAATGGAATATTATGCAGCCATCAAAAATGAAATCTTGCCATTTGCAATAATGTGGATGGAACTAGAGGGTATTATGCTAGGTGAAATAAGTCAGTCAGAGAAAGACAATTATATGATCTCAATGATATGCAAAATTTAAGAAACAAGGCAGAGGATCATAGGGGAAGAGAGGAAAAAATGAAATAAGATTAAACCAGAGAGGGAGACAAACCATTAAGAGACTCTTAATCTTGGGAAACAAACTGAGGGCTACTGGAGGGGAAGGGGGTGGGGGGATAGGGTGGCTGAGTGATGGACATTGGGGAGGGTATGTGTTGTGGTGAGCATTGGGTGTTGTGTAAGACTGATGAATCACAGACCTGTACCCCTGAAACAAATAATATATGTTAATTAAAAAAATACAGGGGGCTCAATTAGACTTGAAATGCAGATACATAATAAAATTTTTTTAGTGCAGTATTTGGGACACACTCATACTAAACAAATATTTGTTTTTCTCTGACATTCAAATTGAACTAGATGTTCTGTATTTTTATTTGCTAAATCTGGCAATCATAAACTAACTGATATCTCTACCACCACATACACTCCCCAACCCCACCCTTTCACACTGGTCCAAGTCATATCCCAGAGGAGGGGCAGAACCAGAATCTGAACAAGCTCAAGTTCAGATAGCAAAACTGTTCTCTGACTTCTGGACGGCCGTATGAAGACCTCTGTTATGAAGAAGATGAAGAGGACCATGTGTGGGGGCAAGGGAATGTCACTTTGACAGTTCTGCCTGGGTGCATCAGCACCCCCAAAATTCATGCTTTTCCCACCCTAACTTCTACCCTTGGCTTCCCCATAGTAAGTTCCCATTAAAATCCTCCCTCTGTGGAATATCCTCCAACGAGGTATTATTTTATGCAACAGTCTACTACCAACCTCTGCCTAGGCAAACAAAACAAAACAAGGCTAAGTGAATCCAGTCTTACACTTCATAAACCATAATTACAAATCTTTTAAGAATACCATTTCGAGGGAAGTGAAACCTGATAAAAGCATATCTGAGATAGATCATTAACAGTTATAGTATTTGAAAATTTAATTTAAACAAGTCAACTTGATGTTATTCTGTTTTTGTCTGAAGGCACATGTGTGCACACCCACATAAATATATAATTGCTGTTACCGATCTTTGTAGCCCTGAAGCCAAATCTTCAGGTGTCACTTGAATACTGAACTGCACCAAGCCTTGCTCAATGGCTATCTTTAAAAAGTGGCCAAATCAGGACTTGGATTCATACAGAACATGTGCACAGATAGCATATGGACAGCGCTGACTTGCTGCCTGCCATTATCAGGAATATCCTGGATCACATCCCAGATGTTGGCCTCTGCCTTGATGGATGCTCTGGTTCTAACCGCACGACATAATGTAATGTCCAGTCCATTTCACAAACTTATCAGATTCATGTGTTCTTAGGTAACTGTCAAATATTGGATAATATGCTCAGGCTTATATTCCCAGACTTTGTTATAACCCAAATCCTTCTAATTAGAGATACAGGAACTTGTTAATAATCACTTCTATATTAAATTTGTCATTATTAAAATTGCAATAAACTATGTTATATTCTTAGTGAGTAGAAGCTCATTAACTGAGCAGAAAATTGCTCTCCTTGGGGCGCCAGGGTGGCTTAGTCGGTTAAGCGTCCGACTCTTGATTTCAGCTCAGGTTATGATCTCAGAGTCATGGTATCAGGCCCTGTGTCGGGCTCCATTCTCTGCAGGGAGTCTGCTAGGGATTCTCTCTCTCCCTCTCCCTGTCCCTCTACCCCTCCCCCTGCTCGAATGCTCTCTCTCTCTCAAATAAATAAATCTTTTAAAAATTGCTCAGCTGTATGAATGCACCAACTCTTTCATGCCATGAGAAGGCCCCCTTCTCTCTCTCTCTCTCTCTCTCTCTATATATATATATATACACACATATAGAGCTGCATATATATATGATTACATAGTAAACAAGTAGTACTTACTACCTGTGCTAAGCTCTTCAGTTATACAGAATATTCTTCTGAAAATCTGGCAAATACTGGCCTGCAGAAACTCCCAGGATTAGTGGGGGTGGAGAACCAAATGGCTGGTAATCCATACCTAGAGCTACTACCTTCTCATAACTGTTCAGGTTTGCGGTGTTGCAAGCACCTCCATTCTCACAGCACATACTCCTCTAATCTGGCATTCCCATTTCCAGGCAGAGGGGCCTGGCACGTAAACATCATGATTTTCATCAGCTAAAAATTGGCTCCACGTCCCCAAAACATCCGAATAATTTCCTATTCCTGTTAACTCAGTGGCATAAAGGTTTTCCTTTCTACTTCTACTTCTAAATGGAGGCTTTATGTTCTCCAAAATGAGCACATATATATCAAACAGGGGCATATCTGTTTTGAATTTTTATATTCAGAATCCTGTCAACAATAACATTATAAACCCGAAGACCCTAGGTTTGCCTTTAATTATAATTTAGTATCATTGTAGATTGATGGCCAAAGCTTTACTTGAAATATTCAATAAGAACTAGGCAGTACTGATATGGTCACAGGATCATTCAGTAAACTGACAATTTTAGAAAAGCAGTGAAGGGGGTTGGAATAAAACACTGTAATGAAGAAGCTTTGAGGCTTCTTGATGAAGCTGATGCAGATGTGGACAAACAGAAGACCAAAATTTTATCATGTTCTTACTTTCTTCCTTCCCACACCCTTAGAGTCAAAAGACACCAAATGATCCATAAAGAAAGGGACCCTAGATCAAGGTTCTTCTCTGTCTGGTGAGCTCAGCTTCCAGGGGCTATTTAGATCAATAAGGAAAATAAGAGACTATCCAGGGAAATCAATCAAATCAGTGCTGATGATCAATAGGGTAATAACAAGCTTTCTAACCATTCATATCCATAAAGGTAATTAGGAGTCTTGAGCATTTGAAAATATCACCATATTTTTTAAAGACATGTACAAGAATTTCCATGTTAATTCATCTAAAGCACAGACTTCATTTTTATTTGAATTATTTTCATTCTTCTGTTAATCTTTATCTCCTTTCTCAACAACCACGCATTCCTAATGACATTCTACAGTGTAATAGTTGCAAAGCCAATCAATCACTGGATAACTATTTATGGAATGCTAACATGTACTCAGCACTATACCAGAGGCCAGATGGACATTAAAGAAAGCTTTTCGAATACTTCCTGAAGCCTTTTTTTTTTCATTATTTAAAGAAGAATCTCAAAGTTTTACAAACTTGTAATGTCTTCTAACAACTCTTGCCTAATCACCTGTTGTCAAATCAAAGCTTAATGAAACTTCAGTCATGGTGTGATCATCTTTCCCTCAGCAGAGGCTTCATACTGCTCCGTATTTGAAGAGGTGAGAGACACTGTGATTTTATATGATGCCCATGCTCAATCCAAGCTCTATTCCTGATACTTAGAATATGTGAGCCTCGAGGATGAGTAGGCACTCTTTCTTACTTCTGTTCACACAGCCAAGGGATGTCTTCTTATCACATGAGAATGGCAGACAGAGCTATCTTTGCAGACCATGTGAAGCCAATTAGGAGGCTCATCTATAGGGGGCCATAGTTATAAGCATGCCTCTAAACTATTACCTGCTCAGAACCTAAAATATAAGACTCAAACTGTGTGGTTTTGAACTGCACTAGTCTGAGTTGACTCCGTACCCATACATGTTCTGTACGTGTAGAAGTTCATTTAAGCAGTGGGGAGTGGAGGACATATAGAGAGTCAAACCACCTAATTATTACAATACCCCACTCTCAAGTAATCAGTTAGTATTGGATTTTTACCATGTATAAAGTTCAAAGGACAACAGAACTCCGTTGTTTGACAAACCATTTACTTGGGATCATTGGTATCGACTTACAGTGAGTCAACAAGACTGGAAAGTTCACGTTTCTCTTCCATTCAGCAGAAAACGTTGTGCTTCCTTGGCAACTGAGAATGTTTGGTTAGGCTTTCACTTTTTTTCTACTTATGAAGTGCAAGCAAGGAAGGAGTCCCACCAGCTGAGACTTGGTTCAGAAACAGATTTCTCTGCCTGGAGTAACTGAAATAACCCACTTGGTGCCTGAGCATAACTCTGTTCTTTCTTAGATTTATTGTGTCTTTACGGTCAAGCCTCAGGCAAATAATAAAATGTAATTGAAATAGACAAGGTAGTTTTTAAAGCCTGAATTATTTCTTCATCAGGAAGCTTCTAAATTTCAAGTGACTAAAAAGTTCTTACTCTTGGGACACCTGGGTGGCTCAGCTGATTAAGGGTCCAACTCCTGATTTAAGCTCAGGTCATGACCTCAGGATTTTGAGATCCAGCCCTGTGTCAGGCTCCATGCCTAGCATAAGATTCTCTCTCTTTCTCTCCCCCTCCTCTCTCTAAGAAATCAATCAATCAATCAATCTTACTCTTAACTAGCCAACATTATTCTTTACTTTTCAAATCTAATCAACTATGTATGTAAATGAGACAATGGAGTAAATACCTTTTCCCTACTAGGTAGAATTTCCTCAGCAGCTCTGGAGCTTTGAAAAGAACTCTAAGCTCGGGCGCCTGAGTGGCTCAGTTGGTTAAGCGACTGCCTTCGGCTCAGGTCATGATCCCGGAGTCCTGGGATCGAGTCCCACATTGGGCTCCCGGCTCGGGGGGAGCCTGCTTCTCCCTCTGACTCTATCCCCTCTCATGCTGTTTCTCTCTCTCTCTCTCTCAAATAAATAAATAAAATCTTTAAAAAAAAAAAAAAAGAACTCTAAGCTCAAGCAAACGTCAGAGGATTCAAAGTCCTTTTCGACGTTAGCACGGGGGATTAGAGATCAGGGTGAGAGGATAGTGGCCAAGGTAGCAATCACGAATGTTTACTTTTCTGGAGACAGAATGTCAAGTGCTGGTGTCCGCACTGTCCTCACCACTGTGTTCTCTCCTACTTCATGACCCCACCTCCTCCCAAGTCAGGTCCACGCAAGAGCTAAGGACGAAGGTTCCTCTGCTGCAGGAAAGACAAATACAGCTCTTGACCTGAGGCTGCGGTTGAAGAGAAGCTGCTTCCACCCGAGGTACTTGGAAAGGCATTATGCAAAGCAATATCCAACCACTTCGGTTTCCTTGTATATTTGCTACAGAGCAGCTCCCACTTTGCAGATCCTCTTCTGGATCAGGCTCTAAGCTTCCACTTTCATACTTGAAGAAACGAACAGGCTCATTGTGAAACCGAGTATCTTTTCTCCTATAGCACTCCTCTTGATCCTTCCCTCACTAATTACACCCCATACCTGCAGACACCCCCTAACCAAGCTTTGAAGGCACACTGGGTAGTTGAGCGTACAGAGAGGACAAACCATGATTTCGAATCTTCCTTCACTGGTACACTACTCAAATACCAACACTTACGTGCTTCTTAGTCCGGAGGGGTTCAGTCTCTACACACTACCTGCCCCATCCCCTTAGTAGACTGAATAGTATAGCCCCAAAATTCATGTCCACCCAGAACCTCAGAATGTGACCTTATTTGGAAATAGGACCTTTGCAGGTGCAATTAGTTCAGTAAAAAGGAGATCATGGGTTACAGTGGACTAATCAGGCCCTTAAAAGAGGAGAGGACACACAGAGAAACAGAGACAAACAGGGAAGAAGACCATGTAATGACAAGATTGACGGAAGCAGCTGCAAGCCAAGGAGCGCCAAGGATTGCCTGAAGCTGGGAAGAGTCGAGGGAAGATTCTTCCCTTGTTTCTTCAGGGAGAGGATGGCCCCACTGACACCTTAATTTTGGATTTCTAATCCCCAGAATTGTGAGAATAAATTTCTGTTGTTTCAGGCTACTTGGTTTGTGGCAATTTGTTACCAGCAGCCCCAGGAAACAAATTCATATACTTCAGGACCCTACTTGCTAGACACCCCCAGCCAGGTTCCTTGTTTTATATCAGAGGGGAAAAAAATGATCTTTAAATTGAACAAATTCAGAAAGACAGAAATGAATCTTCTATAAAATTACTTTTCAGTATATTCTGGGTCAAAGAGGAAAATACATTTTTAAAAGAAATGATACAAGCTGCCTGGAGAATTCCCTCAAACATCTTAACCATGACCACACACAATTTCACTTCCTCTGTGGCATAGGATAGGTGTCATATGAATAGGACAGACATCATGAAGACTACAATAGTGAAGGGTTTTAAAACTAGCCACAAAAGCAAGTTTTATGAGAATTTTTCAAGGAGATTAAACACACGCAAGCCACGTACAGGGAAAGATGGCAGAGAGACATAAAACATATAACATGACAGTATCCTCCAAAAAGAAAAAGAATAAAGAAAGAACCTATCATCAGTCGTGAAACAAGTAAAGGAAGCTTAACTCAAACAATCCTTTAAAAGTTCCTTCCAGAAACAGAACAATTAGGGCTCCCAGAACTAACGCAGTGATGACTTCTCCTGACAACTGGGGAAAAGGACAGCAGAGGGGGAAAAAGAAATTCATGGAACCTTCACTGATACCCCTAACTTAGAACAAACTCAACTCAATGGTATAGGGGCAGAAATACGGGCTGTTCTTCTAAACACTCTTCTCCACTGCCTCGGATTAAAGAGTGATTCCTGGAAGCCAGAGGACCACCAAACTCATCCAACATACACACTCCCCCTGAGGTGGAGCAGCATTCTCAAACTGAAAGCGCCCTTCACCATAGAGGAATACCCCCCAGATATGTCCTTCATAATAACTATGGAAAGGGGCGCCTGGGTCGCGCAGTTGGTTAAGCCTCGGACTCTTGGTTTCCACTCAGGTCCTGATCTTAGGGTGGTGAGATTCAACCCCACCCGGCCCCGCACTCAGCGCTGAGTCGGCTTAAGACTCTCTCTCCCTCTTCCACTGCCCCTCCCTCTATGCTCTCTCTCTCTCTCTCTAAAATAAATAAATCTATGAATCAGTCAATGAATCAATACAATGGAGAAGCCTTCACTTGTCGCTCACCAGGCACCCTCATGCGTCCTCAGCTCCATGGCCTCCATGGAAGGCTGCAGGGCCACTCGCAGGCCCCTGGCGGGTCCCGCCCCACTCCTGGGACCTGGCGTGCCTCCAGGGCCACGAGTTCCAGTACCTGATGGAGAAGCACTCGGTGATCACCGGGCGGCGCCACTTGGTTGCAGGGCCCAGTGGAGGTGAACATGGGCCACTCGAGCTTCATCTCGCTGCGCCACCACGACAGCCTCACGCCCCAAGCCGCTTCCCGCGCTGCCTCGGCAAGAGTAGCGCATTGGAGCTCAGCGAGTTCCGGGGGCGTCCGTGGCTGCCGCTACAGCTCCCGCGCATGCGCGTTCAGCTTCCCAGACACAAACATCGAGATCACGTTCTCCGCCCTGTCCAATGAGAAGAGGGAGTAGCAGGAGACTCCGCGGTGAAGCCGTGCCCGCCCACGTCTTGCCCCTGACCATCAACATTCCAGACACCACGGCCTGCTTCATCAGCCCCCTTCCCTCCCCCACGCAAGGCGTCAGTGCTGCAAATGCCTGCTCATCCAGCCCGCGGGGAGCAGGCCCTTCGGGGCACAAAATGGGCTGTGTGATACCAGCTGACCGCAATTTAATGGCCGCCAACTTGCAGCCAGAAAATGAAAAGGAAGTTTCTGGTGGAGACAGCCCAGAAGAGGATTCAAAGCCACCTTATTCCTCTGCACAGTTGATCGTACAAGCAATTACAATGGTTCCTGATAAACAACTCACCCTAAATAGAATGTATTCACTAAAAATTATCCATACTACAGGACTGTGGACAAGGACTGGCAGAATTCAATTTGCTGCAATCTCTCCGAATCGTTATTTCATCAAAATACCAGGTTCCCAGGAAGAACCAGGCAAAGGCTTATTCCGGAGGATAGATCCTACCTCTGAAAGCAAATTAATAGAGCAGGCTTCTAGGATAAAGATGGCCTAGGGGCGTGGCCTTGCTTCAAACCAACCCCCCCCCCCCCGCCCCCGGGACTTCTCTCATCTAGAAGGGCCCCAGCCTCTCTCAATCACACTGGAGTGCTGTCTGCTCACTGCAGCGGTGCCCAGACCCCCAAGAGCCTCTTAAGAGAAGGTTCACCGCCCCCCTCCCCGCCCCCAGAGCCTGAGCCTGGCACCTCACAGTCCAAACTGGCTGTCATCCAAGAGGCCCCGTCTGCCCAGAGCACACCAGGCTGCCTAGCTGGCCCGTTTTAATTGCCATGTAGCAGCAGCTGCCACCAACCATCAGGCTTGTCACCTACACAGTCACAGCCCTGTGACCACCTCGGCCTCCCGGCAGCTTGTTGTGCAGGAAGTGCACGTCATCCATCAGATCCCAGCGGTGTCTATCACCAGCAGGGCCAGCCTGGCCCCAGCAAACACATACACTGTCGCCGGCCAGGCAGTGGTCACTCAGGGGGCCGTGCTGGCCCCTCCTAAGGCACAGCTGCAAGAGAATGGAGATCACAAAGAAGTGAAGGTGAACGTAGAGCCTATTCCTGCAATTAGCCGTGCCACACTAGGCACTGCTGGCCAGACCACTCAGACGTCACAGACCACCCCTTGTCCAGTCACCACAGTATAACAGGTACCTCCAGGTCAGGTACCGGTTGCTCAAAAAAACCCTAACACAAAACGGGACTCACACGGTGCCAATCCCGGCTGCCAGTCACGACCAGGTGAACAATGCAGTGGTGAGTCCTCTGCGCAAACTGGCAACACATGCGTCAGTGTCGGCCTCTTTGCCCACAGAGCACGAGAAGGGCGACCAGTCAGAGCGGTCAGAGCAGAGACGGTTCAAGACGGAAGACAGCACGAGCATCTTCCTCACCCTGAGTGTGGACCACAGCCGGTGGCCAGCAGGGAGAAGGTCATCCCAAACGAGCGACTGGGACTATTACCACCAGGAGAACCTGCGCTGTGTGAATGGAGGTTGCAGTCCTTGGATTCCCCACGAAAAGATTTACATGGGGATCCACGCTCAAAGAAAGATAGCCAGAAGGAAGGTAGCAAGCACAAAGCAGTTTCTTAAGGACAGTACACTCTAAAGAAGAAAGAGTGGACAGGCCCAGAGGTTGCAGCCGCCCTGAGGCTACAGGGGTACTTTCTTTTTATGGAGGGGGGGAGTCTTGGATCATGGACAGGGTGGTCTCTAATAGAGGCTGCTTCTAATCATTTGGGGAACTCCTCCCACAGGTTGGGAGAAACCTACAAGGTTTCTATGGGAACCTCCTTGGGGGACTAAAACCGTAATGCAAATGCATTGTAATGAGTCTAGGGGTTACCCCAGAGCAGAGGGGTAAGAGGGGAGGCAGGCTCTGCACCAGTGGTTCTTGGTCTGTTAGCCCCAGGGTCTTGGAAGCTGCAAAGTCAGGATGTTTTGCCCCCAGGGCTTCTAATGTGTAACCTATTTATCACTGTCCTTGCCTCCAGCTCCTCTGTAACTGTTTATCAGGACAGTTTTTCTTACTTGTATATTAACTCTCCGGTGCCAAAAGGAGACACTGTCTCTCACCTATGCTGGAAGCATGTTGTCTCGGAAGGGTAGAGGGCCCTGCGGTTGGACTTCACCTCAGCACTGAAAACACAAAAATGCAGATGGTCTTCAAACTCAAAGAAAGAAATCACACCCGAACAAAACCACCTGCAATAAAGCCTGGTTCCGGAAGCGCCTCCCCATTCTGAGCTCAGCTTGTAACCCAGAGCAGAGACTCCTGGTCCTCGTGAGGGCGGTGCCTGGGGCAGGCAGAGCTGCAGGGACAGGGCGGGAGCCCTCCCCGCTGCCCTCCCCAGACCCTTGGCGTTGGCACTGGTAGATAAGGCAGTATGTTGTTGTTCTCGTGGGGAACTGGAATATTTTGAGGTATACTTTCTTTACAAAATACTGGGGTCTTTGATATTTCAGATCATTCCGTTTCTACTCTGGAAATTTTGGAATCTCCTAGGACCTTTCATGTTGATTTCGTTTGGGGGAAAAGAAACAGTGTCGTTTTGTTTTTCTTGTTTGTTTTCAGCCTATGGAATGATCTCCTTTTGTTTGTCCTGTTAAAGTTCAGATGGAGCTACTTGAGGATATCTGCAGGTGCTCCATGTTAGAACAGACGCCTGATGCATGTCGTGCACCTCCAGCTCAGTATGCAGGACGGACTCACGGACGCCCACATCGGGCTGCATGTAACCATGACCCAACGAACGGCTGGATTCTTGGAGCTGCACTTAATTGGTTCTTTCCTGCTACTTTTTGTGGTTTCTTTTTTCCTTTTTTTTTTTTTTTTTAAGTATTCTTACTGTATTTTTTTTTTTTTTTTTTTTTAGATTTTATTTATTTGTTAGAGGGACAGAGAGAGAGAGTGCACAAGCAGCAGAGCGGCAGGGAGAGGGAGAAGCAGGCTTCCCGCTGGGCAAGAAGCCAGATGCGGGACTGGATCCCAGGAGCCTGGGATCATGATCTGCGCTGAAGGCAGATGCTTAACGGACTGAGCCACCACAGGGGTTCCTGTGGTTTGTTTCTTTTTGTTGACTTTGTTCCTGGCATAATTTTCCACTCTAAGTAAAACAAGCCTCCTAAGTGTTGTGTGTGTTTAAAACAACAGAACTGTCCTACTTCGTGTGAAAAAAAGATTCAGTCTTATACTGCATACCCTTTTCAAAAATAATAATAATAATAATAACCATGAAGAAAGAAACAGAAACATAAAATTGAGGTCCCTTATAGGTGTGTTCTTTCTAGCAACTATCCCCTCAGAAACAGAAGGCATCATTACACATTACACCTTGCCTCAAGCTCACATTATAAGATGAGGGTGCAAAGAGGACCCAGGTGAAAACAGAAGGGAGCAAAATAGGAACCACCCAACCCATTTAGGGCAATGAAAAGGCCTAGACAGCACCATCCCCTTTCAAAAATGAAAAGCATAAATATAAAAGGCTCATCAACAACACAAAAATACTAGAGCAGGAAAAAAATTTAAAAATCGAACAAGTTTAAAAGATTTTTCTAGAATAAGCATACTCCAAGAAATTAGACGTTTAGACTTTGCATTAAGACAGAAAATAAAGAAAATTATCTTTGAAATAAGATGACAGAGGAAAAATAAATAACACAATAAAAAATTTTAAAGGAAAAGGCAATGAAAAAAGTTGAAGATCACAAAGAGCTAGGAAACAATAAATAAATATGAAGCAGGTAGAAGGAAAATGAGAGAAAAATAATTCTGATATGTGGGGGATAGTTTTGAGAAAATTATAGACCAAATACAGAGGAAGCAAAGATAGGAAAGTATTTAAAACAAAAATGATAGCAGGAGGGCAAACACCAGCATTTCAACAAACTGATAAAGGATGCCCCTGAAATATGAAATAGTACATGAAATTAAAAAGACATTAAAAGATGTTACAGAAGAAAACTTTCCCCAAATGAAGAAAGAGCCAAATTTATGAGTCAAAAGGATGTAGTATGTTACAGAAAATAATAACATAAAACCACCACAACTAATATGCATATGCTGAGAAAGATTTTATACTTCAAGGATAAAAAAATTTAAGTTTTCTCTGAGTATCCATGAGGAGAAGACAAACAACAACAAATTTAAAGTCACTTACAAGCAGCCAGAATATTTTGGTTAAATCATTAAGTCAGACCTGTCACTTCTCTATTCAAACCCATCCAGTGTTTTTACCTCTCATTGTGATATAAACCAAATTTCTAAAATGATCTATAAGGCTCAACCTAATCTTAACCTCAGTTAGCCTGACCTCATCTCTTCTATTCTTCACCTTATTTCGTTTGCTCCAGTGAAACAGGCCTCCATACTCTTCCTCATATATGCCAGACATGTTACCTCAGAGCCTTTGCACTTGCTGTTCTCCCTGCCTGGAATGTTCTTGATGCAAATATCTGTAAGTCTTGTTCACTCATATCCTTCAAATGTCAACTTCTCATGGATTCTTTTCCTGACTGCCCCATTTAAAGGTACCCCTCACTCTGGCACTCCATATCCCTCCTTTTCTTGTTAAATTATATTTATTTATCTATACAATATAGATCATTCATTTTTTTTTATAAAGATTTTTATTTATTTTTTTGAGACAGAGAGAATGAGAGACAGAGAGCATGAGAGGGAGGAGGGTCAGAGGGAGAAGCAGACTCCCTGCCGAGCAGGGAGCCCGATGCGGGACTCGATCCCGGGACTCCAGGATCATGACCTGAGCCGAAGGCAGTCGCTTAACCAACTGAGCCACCCAGGCGCCCTAGATCATTCATTATTTATTCATTCTGCTTATTGTATATGTCCTCCCACTAGAATTTAAGCTCCAGGAGAGCAGAGATATTTGCACGTATGTTGTTTATTTCTATACAATCAATACCTAGAGTAGTGCCTGTCCAATGGTAGAAGCTCAATAAATAAGTGTCAAATGAATGAATGAGAGGGGAAAAAAATCTATCTCGAAGCTCTCCATTGGACCATTCAATTCCAGAAGATAGTAGATAAATAAGGAGAAATATGTGACCCAATAGTTTAGCCTCACCTTATTCATATATAAAAGCAACAGAGAAGGATTGTTAGATGTAAATGATCTCAGAAAATATAGCACCTGTGCCTATGTTTTGAAAACTTACCTAATAACAAAATTTCATTAAACTAAGAGGTAGTGCAAAATACACAGTCGTTGGAATATAGAAGCTACTTTATGAAAAGATTAACAGTACATATTAATTCCCTTTTAATTATGACTAAGGCTAAAAAAAGAACTATTAAAGTTGCTTTAATTAAAGTTAAAACTTAGTTATAAAAAATAATGTAAACATCATAAATCTTTAGGAAAACTATACAACAGAAAAAAGCAATAACTATAATATACTTAGTTGTCCTAGAACATTGTAGCAGAAATCAAAAGGAAGGGACACAGGTCATTAAAGTAAAATTGTGCTATGTTTCTAATATTTCACATGGGAGACTGAATTCTGTTGCCCAAACCCAATAATAATGAGGGTCTTAAACATTTAGGACTTACCCTAACATACACGGAATTACCCTTTGAAAGCAATTCTTCCTTTAGGAATTTACATTAAAAACACACTTCCCTTCTCCAAAAAGAATTATAACAATTCTTTTCTTATTGCAAAGAATGCCACAGAAATGTTTATTGTAGCATTTCTGTTCACAAGAATATTTATTGTAGCATTGTCTGCAGTATGAAAATACTTAGAAGCAACATAAATGATCATCAATAGGAGATGCATTAAAAATCTTTTCGGCTGAAAAGAAGGTATGTGGCGATTAAAAAGCATCACTTAGATTTATAGATTTTATAGATTTATATTTTTTAATACCACAGCATGCATTACTCAGTGATGAAAATGAGTTACAGAATGATATATAGACCTTTATATTTCATAAATAATGTATAGATTTTTATATTTTATATTTCATAAATACACATATGTACATACATAGGAAAAAGTGTTTGCAAGGATACACAAGTTGTTAATGGTTATTACTACCAGGGAGTCTGAAAGAACAAAATAATGAGAATGACTTTCACATTTTCCTGTATATACTTGTGTATATTTTATTTTTACAGTTATATGTAGTGTTCCTGTCCCTTAAAAAATAAGAAAGACTTTTTTTTAAATATAAGGAAGGAATTTTCTATGGAGTCATACATTACTCAACATATAATTAATGTTTGTGAGGCACCAGGTATCAGACAGATCCACTGGCATTCTTGCATTTGCACACAACTTTCCATTCAGTGAGTGATTGCCCCAAAGTGAACTCATTTCTCTGACTTAGCTAGGGCTGAGAAATCATCATCACAATCTCTATAAAATTGTGTTTATTAAGAGCATCCATACTGTTTATGAGTCATAGAAAACATGTTCATTTTCTCATCTGTGTTAAAAACTGCTTGGAGGATTGATGGAGTATTGCTTAGAAGATGTTCTAGAATTCAGATGAAGATGTGTTAGGATAAATCATTACTAGTTACTATATACTTGCACATACTTAGAGGATAGAGCTCAGAAACTGATTAAATGTACTGTCTCTTCTTTGATCTTCCTGTCACAGCCCCCGGACAAAATTCTCCTGAGCTCTTGGCAGGGCAGCTGAGAGGAGAATCGCTCCTACTTCTTTTGCTGACAAGCTTGTGCTACAGTGGGGGCCGGCCGGAAAGGTAAGTCAGTTGGCAGTAGCACTCACGGAGGGACTAAGAGGGTGCAGGGCTTTATGTTAGGTGCTGTGGGAAGGAAAAAAAGAACTGGGCCATAACGGGGTCCTTGACCTCAGGGAATGGCTACTGGCAATCTCGCTGCCTCTTTTTTTGGTAAATATAAATTCTGATGAGAGGAGCTAAGACAGACATGGAAACTGTCTGCATAGTGTGAGTAGACATACATCATCCCAGAGCCTCCTGCAGCCAGCTGAGTTCTGAAGGAGGGAACAGAAAAGAGGAGAGAAATTCACCTGTACAATCTACTCCACGGTACAAAGTACTACAAATTCCACAGGTCTCTCTCTGACCGACAGAGCACGTATAAAAGCTGAGACACCTCATTCTTGGCTTAGTATCCAAAACAAAGCAGAACTTTCAGTTGAATACTGTTTCTCAAAAAAAAAAATTTTTTTTTAATAAATAAATACTGTTTCTCTTCTTGTTCCCAAATTTATAGTTACAGCAAAGTTATCAGCTGGAAAGTTGTTTCCCACGTGAGCATTTTGAGGGGCATCAGGTGGTGGTGTGGGGGGGACGGCAGTCTTGTGAGCCATTACTTCACTGGGATCCCAGAAGTCATGCCGTTGAAGGGGGAGCAGCGTGCTGTGTGTTGGCACATTCATTTACCTCCACCATCTTCGCAGGCATATTTCACCGTAGTTGGTGAATGAGCCTTTTCACAAGAGCTTGAAAGGTCATAGAGTCTGACTAGGAAACAAATGTCTAAAAGTAAGGCAGAAGGAATACGAATTCTGACTGAGGACTGACATGGAGGCTCATGGATTTGATGATGGGTGTGCAAAGTCTTCTTCACCAGTCATGCAGTCCTGCCTTGGCACTAACTGTTGATATATTATTTTTCGAATTACTTGCTTCTCAGGGCCTCAACTTCTTTATTTGAAAAATAAATTCTAGAATCACAGAATTGGAAGCAACCTTAAGGGACAATTAGTTCAATGGTCTCTCCCGAGGATTTCTACATGATCTCAGATGTTTCTCTACACTATGGCTTTCTGGAATTCCATTATTCTTCTAAGAATGCAGAGAAGGACAAGGAGAGTTGAAGTCACTAAATTCACTCCCCACCTCAAGCACTAGCACTGACATCATACCCAGAAAGGACCGCTTCAAGCCTTCTTCAGAGGGCAGGAAGGGCATGACAAGGTCAGAGGCATGTGTCTCTCCCTCTGTACCAGGTCGTGACTTGAGAGAGGGGAAAGGTGCCAGGCAGAAGGTGGGCAAACAGCAGGTGCTGCCATATTGCTCTAAACACAGGTTGCCGCTATCAGATCTCCCTTTCTCCATCTTGCTTTATGCACCTCTCTAGCTTTCAAAATCCTTCTGCTTTTATGTCAATGGTGAAAAAAATATTGGCCATGATAATCCCTCAAACACCCTTATCAGGCTATGGATTGAATGCACCAAGGCAGGTGCCAAAGGAACCACCTCCAATTAGGGACAAAGCCCAATAAAAAGTGGTTAGGATGCAAAATAATGTGAAACACCTTCAATCCCATAGCTAAGATACAGGTATATACATTTATCAACACACATTTGTATTTGTAAATAGGATCTGTGCAGATGATCAAGATCAGATGAAGTAGGCTCTAATCCATCCAGTATGAGCAGTGTCCTTAGAAAAATGGGAAATTTGGACACAGATACGTACAGAGGGAAGACAGTGCGACATAGGGAGAAGACCATCTACAAGTGGGGAATGCCTAAGGCCACCAGAACTGAGAGAAAGGCCTAGAACAGATTCTCCTGCAGAGTCCTCAGAAGGAACCAACTCTGCTAACACCCGGATTTTGGGCTTCTAGCCATTAGACTAAGACAATAAATCCCTTTTGTTTAAGCCACCCAGTTGGTGGTACTTTGTTATGACAGCCCTAGGAAACTAATACAGAGACCAATAATACATCTTCCTCATGAAATTGTTAGGCACATCAAATGAGTTAATAAATGTAATATACTTAGAACACTGTCTAGCATATGGTAAGTCCATAAATACTGCTATTATTTACTGCATCCCATTCAACACAACTGTAACATATATTCACGTATGATGCCAAAGGCGGGGACCAATAAACAAGGCAGTTTACTCAAATTGCTTTTCACTCTTTTCCCAATTGGCATTCATTATATCCAGTTCTATGATTGAGAAAGAGTTTTCTCAACTTTCTCTTAAATCATATCTTATTTCTAAGTCTGGCAAATTTATGATATATATTTTCCCCACACTTAAGTGTCTCCTTTTTTTCCCCCACTAATTATAGTATCCAAGCCTCTCAGATCTCTCTCTGTTCCCAAATTTCTCAGAAAGACCTAAAACACTTTTACCTGAGATCCTTTTTAATCACCAAGAGTTTAACGTGTTCTTAACTCTCAAGGAGAGTACAATTTGAATAAGGATCAAAGTCTTAAGCTCAAAAATGGGCTCTACTATTGGAGGATTTTAACCATAAGCCAGCAGTTGAATAGAATCTTAGAGAGCTGAGAGTAGGAAAGACAAAATTTAAGGCTTTCCTGAGACTTCTGAAGGCACCCCCTCTTCCACAGGTCTAGGCCAACACAGTCTCAATTGTGTTGCTTTGACAATCAAACTTGGTAACCATTCAGTCAAAACACAATGACTTACCCTATTACCATATGTTTAGAGCAGAGGGACAGAACAGGTATCTCTCACCAAATGGAAATCCACTTGCTAGAATTCAGAATCAAAGAATGTGATTGAGCCACCAGCTATTTAAGTATCAACTTGAGGAAATTGAAGGTAAAATTCCACTGCCACCATGTTGACTCTGCTGTGTTGTTCCTCCTTTGACTCCTGCATCAATGGCTTAAAAACAGTTAAGCTCAAGGGGGGGGGGGGGGGGAGTCAGAGGGAGAGACAAACCAGGAGAGACTATGGACTCTGAGAAACAAACTGAGGGTTTTAGAGGGGAGGGAGGTGGGGGGATGGGTTAACCCGGTGATGGGTATTAAGGAGGGCACGTATTGCATGGAGCACTGGGTGTTATACACAAACAATGAATCATGGAACACTACATCAAAATTTAATGATGTACTGTATGGTGACTAACATAACATAATAAAATAAAATTTTAAAAAAATAGTTAAGCCCTATCGACAATCAGAGTTTTGTTAACCTTAAGTAAAAACTGGTTTACAAACCTCCCAGAGGACATACCAAATCAAGTAAACTGAAAATCATTCTCTAAGCTGTATATCCCTCATGTCCCAACAGAAAACAGATGGCATGTTAAAATAGGGTAATTTAAGGGGCGCCTGGGTGGCTCAGTTGGTTAAGCGACTGCCTTCAGCTCAGGTCATGATCCCAGGGTCCTGGGATCGAGTCCCACATCGGGCTCCCTGCTCTGCGGGAAGCCTGCTTCTCCCCCTCCCACTCCCCCTGCTTGTGTTCCCTCTCTCGGTGTGTCTCTCTCTATCAAATAAATAAATAAAATCTTTAAAAAAAATTTTTTTAAATAGGGTAATTTAAGGAAAATTTAATTAAAGCATTATTTACAAAGATACGGGCAGCATATAGGAAACCACGAGGGAAAATGTAGAATGTGGGGTTAATAACCACCTGTAGCCATCTGTAGCCTAAGGAAGATGTGGAGGGAGCAGTTATCAGAAGCTGAAGCAGGCAAATCTTGTGGAGGGGGTTCCCTGACATTCCAAGCCTGCAGCCAGCTCCAAGCAACCACAAGGGAAGGAACAGGTGGATAAAAACCCTGATCTCCCTTTCCTCCTCATCCTCTGATCTTTGGGCAGTGTTCTCCACAGGTGTTCTACTCTCAACTAGAAGCCAGAAGACTAGAAATCTTACTGATAAAATGTCCCTCAAGGTCAGCATCCAGGAGTAGAGAGCAGAGAACGTGGACAGTGGGTCAAAGAGGAGATATCTAGCATAACCTGTGACCTTGGATATGTCACAGGACCTCTTCAAGCCTTCATTTTTCCATTTCCATGGTTTCCAGCAGCCAACCCAGTGCTAACTCGGAGTCAAAAGTTCTTACTGAGTGAAACTGAGTCTGTAAAATTAAGTATTGAAGATAAATAAGTTCCATAGCTCCTTCCAACTTTAACGTTCTCTGATTATTAATTTGTTCAGTGTCCTCAAATATTATTCGATAGTTATGGCCTGACCATAATGATGAGGTCACAATTGCTAAAGATGAATTTCACATCCCAGTCTTTAACTCTGTATTCTGTTATCTCTTCCATATAAAAATGCAAAAATAAATTGCTCAAGTGTTATTCAGTGAGCTGTCTAAAGAAAAGAAAGACCAAAATATTTCATTGGAGACATGATTGTGTGATAGTAAAGGAGAAAAAATCACTTTGATTGTAAAATTAGATACATTGAGGCTATCTTAGGCTTATAAAGGAATAACCTGTGATATGCCAGAATAATGGGAGATTGGGAATATTTCTGGAAATATTCCTGCAATTTTTTTTTAATTTTTTTAAGATTTTATTTACTTATTTGTCAGAGAGAGAGAGCACAAGCAGAGGGAGAAGCAGGCTTCCCGCTGAGCAGGGAGCCCGATGCGGGACTCGATCCTGGGACTCCAGGATCATGACCCGAGCCGAAGGCAGTCGCTTAACCAACTGAGCCACCCAGGCACCCCTATTCCTGCAATTGTTAGTGCTTTATTTCAGCAAATATTTTTGAGTACTGCTCTTGGTACTTAAATTAGTACTCTGAGTAGAGGCTCACAAGTGTTTATTAAATTAAAAAAAACCCATGAATATTTTATCAGAAATACGTGGTTTTGCATTTAGGTATATAATTAGAAAAAAGGTTGCTACTTATTTTATTTTCCACTAATGTTTCACTTAGAAATTTGCAATAACTCCTTAATTTAGGATTATATTTTTCCAACAACAATTCAATTTCTCAGTAATTGCTACTCACATAGGTACCAAATGAATTGCTTAGAGTTGTTAGCAAAAACTAAGCCAAGAAGGGCCCTGTATTTCTTTCCAGATATTTATCTCAAAACCACTTTCTATTTCTATTCCTAAAGCTCCTTCACTGGTAAATAAAGCACCACAGAAGTATTTTTTGATTCATCCCAACTCATTTTGCAATCAGCTTTCCAATCCCATAAATCTTAAGTGGGTACTTATTAATTTTTCCCCAAGAACTTATCCTTAGGTCTTTTGATCCTGAATTTACCCTATTTGGTTTTGTTCTCTTTTTCTTAGTGAGTCCAATCCACCTGCTCCCTTGAGTTGTTTTATAT
>NW_023270454.1:42980627-43332635 GCF_011800145.1 Mirounga leonina
TTTATTTATTTATTTATTTATTTATTTATTTATTTATTTATTTATTTGAGAGAGATCAAGCGCACACAAGCAGGGGAAGGGAGAGGGAGAAGCAGACTCCCTGCTGAACACAGAGCCCGATGCGGGGCTCAATCCCAGAACCCTGAGATCATGGCCTGAGCAGAAATCAAGAGTCAGACGCTTAACCAACTAAGCCACCCACGTGCCCCAATTTGTTTCTTTATTCTTATATAAACCTTTTTTTGGCAGGTCTTCAGTGAGATACTCAATAGAATAAAGGGTCATAGAATTAACTGGTAATACTGTCAGAGTTTAGCAAAGTTCTTCTAATGTGTTCTTCCACTGAGTACTCTCCTCCCCCTCTCTGTTTAAGTTTTTTTTCCAAGGACTCTCTTTTCCGATGGGAAAATGATGTTCCAAGAAACCGAAAATGACTTTATCTGGCTCTCGCTGCTATTTCAGCTGCACAGCTGGGGCTAGATCCCTGGAGCCCTGCTTTGCAATTAGATGATTTAACCTCAATTCTATTCCTTGTAATAAACAGCAAACAAGACCCATAAATATTATAATTTGAAAAAATTACATACCTGATATTCTTTCCTTGAAACACTTGGTTTCTAAAGAAATGGAAAGAATGTTCTATTCTGAGTGTGTCAGGAGCTCAGAGATGAGAGCTGATAAGTTGCCCCCTGAAATCATTAAAAATGCTGTTAAAAAAGTATGTTTGACATCTTAATAGGAAAATGACAAAATAAAATGTCAGTAATCCTGCTTCCATACCTAAGGCTCTATTAGACACACTCTAAATGATGGTGACTAACACCTGCTGTCAGGCATTGCCTTCACATGATATAAGAATAACTGCTCTAAATATCCTAAACAAAGTTGGAAGTGTGCGTCGGCCATCTGTCTGCTCTAACTGGTTTTTCACTAAAACCCTATGATTTCTTGAGATATATTCCAGTTTTGTCCCTCTGTTTCCTTAAACTGACCTTCGGATGGTGGGGAGGACTGGCCACCTGAACATGTGTGAGGCATTCTCCTTTAGAGAGCCTATAACTGAACTTGGAGAGTTTTAAGTTTCTGATTGCTCAAGTGTCCAACATGGCCCAGCTTGAGGTCAGCAGCCTGCAAACCGTAGGCAGCGCTTGTGGCAGGGCCCCCTCGAGGCCAGAGTCAACGCCCCTTCTGTGTACACATGCAGAGGCCCCCTTTGTGCTCCCCCAGAGTTCTGAGAAAGACCTGGCGGGGAGTAAAGTTAACTAGCGCTTGCTGAGCTCTAGCCGAGAGTCAGGCTCTCCGAGAGTCAGGCTCTCCGCTGCGCTACCATCACCCCCACCTCCCACCCTACCTTCACCCCCACCTCCCACCCTACCTTCACCCCTAAATGGGAAGGGGAAGTGGGGCAGCAGAGCCCTGAGCTACTGCAGCCGGGGGAACCACAGCGGCAGTTCCGAGGAAGCATCACATAAGCTGCGCAAATTTGAGCTCTGTTTTCCATTTCTACTCCTGGCTTACCAAAGGCACTTCCAAACCTCTCCCATCCTCAGAGTACAAAAGATCAAAAGATACTCGAGTTCAAAAGATCCCCGGAAAGTGAAAACAGATGCAAGAGAAAGGATGAAGGGCACAATCAGAAACTTACAACTTCCATGTTCAGTTAGAAAGTCCCTAAAGTAAAACCGTATCATGCGCCACAAGAACAGTGTGAGACATCTCAAAGATTCACACCAGCTAGAAAGTAGGCCCTTAGCCATACTGTTGAAGGAGGTGTGAGCACCAGTTTCTTAGTGACAAAGAATGAGAAAAGATCGCTTAACCCTCTGTGTTTCCTTTGCAGTTTGTCATATATCACTGCACATAAATATTCATAGTTCTCTTGAAAGAGTGCATTTCTAACGTTCTCAATAAAATCTTTAGTGATCCTTGTAAATTCCATTATGAAAGATCCCTCTAGTATTGCTATATTGGTGTTGGTGGATCTTATCTGAATATTTTATCTTAGTGGGAGACAGGATTCCGGTATCCAGCATGGACCGACTCAGGTCAGCAGCCTGCAAGCTGTCTGGCTATGTGACACATTATGCCACCATCCTCCAGGAGAAAGGGTAGAACCAGGCTTCTCTCAAGCTCCTAAAGGAGGAAACAAGCAGCACATCTGTAATTGCAAGGCCACTTCACCATATTATGTACTCCCCTCCCCCTGGTCAAGACACTGTAGTAAAATGGGACAAGGAAGAAAGGGGAAAAAGGAACAGGAAACCTAAAGAGGCCCACAGGTGAGCAGTCTGGTCTTTGAGCAACAGCTGAAGATAGTGAGAGTGATTCATTTATGAAAAGGGAGATGAAAAGCATTATATGCTTTCAAGTGTCTGAATGAAAAGGAAACGTGTTTAAAGGACTCTGGGGATGGGGGTCCTCCAAGTGTATCCCAAACCTAAGATCTGTGATGCTCTGGGAGAAATTTCAGACTGGCTAGAAAGACAGAACTCATCCTCATAAAATAATATACATTATATTTTAAAGTATCTTATCAAAGCCTATGAACTAATGAGTATGCATAGAAAAAGAGCCAGGTACCAGGGAGATGGATTTTGATTAGAGTTTTCATGACAGTGAGGGGGCTTGAAAAAGATCTATGCCAATACATCAAATGCACTTTTCTTCATCCTGTGTTACACAAAGAATGGGTGACACTCATCTCCTGACATGCAATGGAGGCATAAGGAGGTGGAGTGGGCTGGGTTCAGAAATGGGCACCACCAACCTTTAGCTGTAAGACATCGGACAGGTTACTTATCTCCTGTAAACAAAGATCTCTTCCTTCTGGGGAGGATGAAAGCAGGTAACAAATGTGATGGTCCATAACACCATGCTGGAACATGGTAGATCAATACATACTTGTCCCTTTCTTTTTAATTCAGAAATTGAATTTTAATCTCAGCAATCGTAAAATTCAATTTAGTAAGTATTTATGAAGCTTTCAGGAGGTGCCATGCTATGGGACCCTGGGGACTAAGGAGAAATAACTATAACAAGTATGACCCTTTCCACCAGCTTGAGTTACCCATAGAGTTGGCTTGACCCTATATAATCACATTGGCAGGAAGCCCAGTAATTCCCTCTGGAGAATTCTCACCAGCCCCATCACAAATCATGTAAAGATCCTGGAGGCTCACTGTTTCCAAAAGGGGTTAGTCCATCTGCCAAATGAGTATGAGACACTGGGATGCATGGTCAGTTCACCAATGCTTGCTGATCACAAGCAAGTCCTACCTAACCCAGAGTGTAATCTATGGCGGCCTTCCTGCCAATGCCGCCAAGACCCTGCATGGCCTAGAAGCTTACCCCACACGTAGACCCCAAAGTTACAGTTCTCTCTCATACATGAACATTGGCCAGTGTTTTTCAAAGCACAACGCTGCTTCCTGTGTGCTGGAACAAGTCCCTCCCTCAACCAAGGGAAACTTTGGGCTGTCTTCTATCTTGGTAATCAAGAATTCAGGAGCAAATGTCAACAAACTACAGTCCTGTAGGTCAATTCTGGCCCACTATCTACTTCAGTATGACTCATGAGCTAAAAAAGGTTTTCACATTTTTTATTTTTATTTTTTTTAAGATTTTATTTATTTGAGAGAGAGAGAGCATGTGAGAGAGACTGAGATCACGAGCGTGGGGGGGAGGGGCAGAGGGAGACGCAGACTCCCCGCTGAGCAGGGAACCTGACACGAGGCTTGATCCCAGGACCCTGAGACCATGACCTGAGCTGAAGGCAGACGATCAACAAACTGAGCTACCCAGGTGCCAGATTTTCACATTTTTTTTAATGGTTAAATAATATATATCAAAAGAAGATGACTATATAGTGACATGGGAAAATTATGTGAATTTCAAATTTCAGTGTCTATAAATACAGCCATGCTTATTCACTTAAGTATTGTTTATGGCTGCGTTGGCATTACAATAGCCAAGTTGCTTCTTGAGATATTGTAACAGAAACCATGCGGCCTGCAAGTCTAAAATATTTACTCTCGGCTTTTTCAGAAAAATGTTTGCTGACCTCTAAGTTAGAGGCTCAGTCCCTTCCCTTTCAAACAGCCCCTGGGCCCCTTATCCAAATTAATCCATCATTCCCTCCAGAGTTCTGCAAACCTAGGGAAGACAGATTTTTGCTGCGAAGAAATACCAGAGAGGGAGTAGTGCACTTTTTGCCTAAGGCAACAGTACCAACCCACCTCACATTTTCATGACAAAGACGGCAAGTGGAACACCAGAATGCTTCAGGAGGGCTCTCAGTCTCTGCTTACTTAGAGAACCCGATCAGAGTTTCTACAAAAAAAAAAAGTGCCCCTCTCCATTCACTCCCAGACACTTCTCATATCAAACATAACACATAGATTAATGATACTAGAAAGAGCTCTGAACCTACCCAAAAAGAAAGGTTGGGCTAGTCAGCAGGAGACTCCTTGAAGATCCTTTATTTTAATGTAACTCTAAGTAGAAAAAAAATGGTGGTAAAGTTTGTTGAGGACTTGCTCAGTAAATCTCAACTGACATCAACAGAACTCATTATTTCATTTCTTCGTTGGTTCATTTCTTCAGCAAATACACTGGAGGAAGGACTATGTGTCAGATATTCTTCTAGATTGGATAACTGTTAGCAGTTATCCAAACAGATTTGAGAAGCAGAAAAAAGCCACTTTGCTCGGAGTTTACATTCAAGTTGAGGAACACAGGCAATTAAAAAAAAAAAAAGATAAAATAAGTAAAACATAAAGTATGTTAAATGGTGATCAGTGCTGAGAGGCACAATAAAGCATGGAAGGGAAAAGAGGAGGGAAGGGAGGGGATACAGCTGGAGGTGAGGCCAGCGCCTTAGTGGGAAGGAACCATTGAAAGGGCATAAAGGAACTGAAGGGAATGAGCCAAGTGGATATCTCAGAGAAAAGCATTCCAGATAGAGGAGAGGTCAAGGGCAATGACCAGGGAGGAAGCTTGCCTGGGGGGAGGCAGCTAGTGGATGTGTGTGTTTACATTCCATGAACACCAAGGAGGCCAATGCAGCCAGAGCAGAACCAGAGAAGAACAGTCTCTTGCTCGATGATCTTACAGAGGTGGGTGGTGGAGGGGGCTGGAGAAGGCATTGTATAGCATCTCTTAGGTCTTCGTAAGGGCTCTGGCTTTTACTCTGAGCGAACTGTAAAAATCACTGGAGGATTTTGACAGACAGACAAAAGAAAAGAAAAGAAAGAGAGAGAGAGAAAGAAAGGGAGGGAGGGAGGAAGGAAGGAAGGAAGGAGAAAGAAAGAAAGGAAGGAAGGAAGGAAGGAAGGAAGGAAGGAAGGAAGGAAGGAAGGAAGAAAGAAAGAAAGAAAGGAAAGAAAGAAGGAAAGAAAGAAAGAAAGAAAGAAAGAAAGAAAGAAAGAAAGAAAGAAAGAAAGAAAGAAAGAAAAGAAGAAAGAAAAGAAAGAAATTATCTGAGTTATATTTAACACGATCAATCCAGCAGCAACTGACTATAATAGGACCGAGAATGAAAAAAAGGTGGGGATGGGAGCCAGTCTCAACTGGGAGACTCCTGAAATAATCTAGATAGACAAGACATGAGGCTGGCTTAGACCAAAGTAGCAGCAGTGGAGACAACACAAAGGAGTTGAATTGTGGACATATTTGAAGGTAAAACGGACAGGTCTACTGACATAATGGATGTAGTATGAGTGAAAGGCAGCAAAGATGACTCTAAGACTTTTTTGCCTGTGCAACGGGAAAAATGGAATTCCCAGCTAGTGAGCGGGAGAAGACTGAAGGAAAAACAGATTTGGAGAAGATTAAGAGTTTAAGTTGGGACATACTTTGAAATGCCCGTTAGACACCAATAGGGAAAAATCTAATATGCATGTGGTGTATGCAAATCCAGAGTCCACCCTGAGGCTGTCAATTTGGGAGTCATCCAGGGGTGCCTGGGTGGCTCAGATGGTTGGGCGTCTGCCTTCGGCTCAGGTCATGATCCCGGGGTCCTGGGATCGAGTCCCACATCAGGCTCCCTGCTAGGCGGGGAGCCTGCTTCTCTCCCTCTGCCTCTGCCTCTCTCTCTGACTTTCATGAATAAATTTAAAAAATTAAAAAAAAAAATTGGGGAGTCATCCAAATGGAGAGGACATGGAATCCGTGAGACCAGAAGAGGTTATCAAGGGAGTGAGCACAGACAGAGGAGAGGCCACACGTCTGTAGTCTTGGTTCTCTGCCAGAACGTAGAGCAGCTTTAAACCACAGCCATGCCTCATCAATATAGCCAGTGCCACACTTACCTAGCAGCCCAAGTACTGGGGAGATTCTTGAAGGAAGGAGTAGAGCAACCTCAGAGCTGCTAAAAGATGTCTCCGAATGCATTCACTACAACTCACAGGAGAGGCCCTTGGATCATCACTCAGGACGTACTTTTTTAAAAAACTGGATTACTGAATTGAATGATCTCATTTCCAGCGTATGGCTAATCAGAAGGTAGCAAGAGCCTATGAGAGACATGTACAATGACAACAGCTAGAAGTGACTGAGGAACATGAATCTGATATAGCTTAAATAGTTATGAAGACTAAAGTCTGGACTTCCTGGTGCTTAGTCCATTTCTCTTCCTGATAAATGACTCTCCCACCTTATGATGGAGGTAATAGGTGTATGTAGCCCCATCTGGACCAGCCTGAGCCATGGTCTGTCAGTGCTGCTTTGAAGACTACTATTTTTGTTTAACATGTTTTAGAAAAAGGACCAAGTGCTACATGGAGAAACGGGCCAGGGGCAATGCTCAGCCTCTCCTTGAGGATCCAAGCAGCTCGATTCCAGCCCCGGACTTACACATTCCGCACAGGACCACCAAAGCTCTGCAGGAAGCCCTCTGCCCCAAGAGGTGGTTCAGTGACCACTGAATGCTACTGGAACATGATCTTTGAATAGGATGGTCGTATCACTTAGCTTCTAGCCTGGGACACCTCTGAGAGTAAAAGGGGGTGCTATCACAACAGGTAGCCACTGAGGCTATCTCGGGCACAGAAGGTTGCACAGTCTCACCATCGGCATAAACCGCCTTCACTCCCCTGCCATTCCAGACCCCTCATGAAAGAATTTCTTCCAGCCACATAAAATACTCCTTGAGATGACTTCCAGCAATCCCATTTTTCTCTAACTCAGAACATTTCTAGAAATATTTTAGCATATCTTATAGATTTAAGACCCTGTGCAATATACTGGCTCGGTCTCTCTGGCTATTATTCAGTGAGCACCTGCTGTATCCCAGGAGCCAGGGATGTACATTTATAGAAAGTACGCAGTACTGGATGAATGTACTCTTAAGTGCGTTCACTCACAATACCAAGGAGGAGTTAACCCTACCTTGGCTGATGAATTCACTGATGCTCAGAGAGGTTATGGAACTTAGCTAAATTCACAAAGCTCGTGGGTGGCAGCACCAGGATTTTATTTCATAACTGCCTGCCCCTAAGCCTATTCCACTTTCCTTGTGCTACATGGGGTTGAAGGATGGCTAAAGATTCATGAAAGACATGAGCGATTTCATGCCCCATAAGTTGAATAAGCCCACATGAGACAGTGGGACTCTTCCTCTTCCTCTTTCCCTAACTAGTCGTTTTAGCAAGCAACCCAATGAAGACAGCTTCTGTGGACATTTTCCATGTGACTCCCACTCCAACCCACTGAAATACAGGAAACTCTCCCAAAGCCCCTAAAATGACTTAAACTATTCTCGAAGGGATCTTTCAGAAGACACTGCAGGTGGTTAGCTCTGCAAAACACAGCACACAATCGCTCACGCTTCTTTTTAACAGCTAGTAGTTTGCTTCCTAATTGAGAACTTATCTCTCCCCACTGTGGGTTTTATACTTAGCCAAAGGTCTCATTATCACTTGACATTTACCAGTGCTGCCCAAACTTGGCTGGGCATCAGAACCACCCAGGAGCCATTGTTCAAAGATCGCTGCCCACACTTCATCCACAGAAAGGTTGGTTCTGGAGGTCTAGGTTAGGCCAGGGAATCAATAATTTTAACAGACTCCCAAAGTGACTCTGATGCAGTCAGTCCAAACACTTGGCTTTGGGGAATCAATAAACACCACAAGGGAGAAGATTTGTATGAAAAAAAAAAAATCACAAGCGAGGCTTTTGACTTTCCTGCCAAGTTGCAATTTTCTTCAAGGCTCTTCGTCTTGGTACTGAAGCAAGACAATCAAACCCAACCAAAACTTTCTGCAATATTCCTGAAGCCCCGTGATATTCAAATCTTAATCAAGCTGGATATATATTGGTAAATTCGAGTATATGTCCTATCAAAAATGTTAACCAAGAGGGGCGCCTGGGTGGCTCAGTTGGTTAAGCGACTGCCTTCGGCTCAGGTCATGATCCTGGAGTCCCGGGATCGAGTCCCGCATCGGGCTCCCTGCTCGGCGGGGAGTCTGCTTCTCCCTCTGACCCTCCCCCCTCTCATGCTCTATCTCATTCTCTCTCTCAAATAAATAAATAAAATCTTTAAAAAAAAAATGTTAACCAAGAATTCATCCCATTATACCATATTTATAAAGTCCTCATGTATTTTTCAGCTTTAATAATTTGGGTTGTAGCCTTCTCACACCTCAATATAGGACACAGTTTAGATTCTTGTGTATTACCCCTCTATATTTTTTAAAGCCTCTTTTGTAGTTAGGTAACACACAACCAATATTTTTTAAAGTTTAAAATTTACTTTTAAATCTGTAATTTATACATCAGCTGTTGAAGCAGTTCAAGGATTATAAAGATCCTGGAATTAACACATAAACAAAAGTATTTCTGGGATCCTGAGCAGTCTCTTAATTATGATGAAAATGCAACTTTATTTTGTCTCTGTTTGGGTACTCATTGAAATCATATGGGGAGCTTTAAAGATTCTGATGCTTGGGCCTTACCCCACATATTTTTTGGTTTTTTTCATCTAAGTCATGGCATAGGCCTTGGGATTTTTGAGAGCTCCCTGGTGACGCTAATGTGAAGTCAATATTGAGAACCCGGCTTTATCCACTATGCAGTGGGAGCACTCTGTACTCCTGAATGAAGGTTTGGGTGAATCACTGCCTTCCTGGCAGCTCTCAGATGATAGGGCCTTTTTGCTCACTTTTGTGTAAAACAATCTCAATTCAGTAATTTGAAGATCCAATCTTTTATAGATATCAAGCATCTCAACATCCCTATTTATCTTAGCATTTAATCCTTCCCCTCCTTCAGCTCACATGGCTGGGAGATGAGGAGTGGTGGTGGGTCCAGTCCCCTGTCCTTACTCGCTCTGCCCACCTGCTCCCACACTTTGTTCTGCTTGCACAGAGGCAGGGGTGGGAGACGGAAGAGGTGGGGGGAGACGAGGAGCTAGAATGGTTCTGATTTGGCTGGGAGGTTTCTTTGGACTTCGGGGGCCTGGCAGATGGTGAAGTCCCCACTGGGTCAGCAGATGTTGAGCTGTCTCTCTTCTAAATGAGGTTCTTCTATAGTCTCAGAGATTTCCATGTTGGGATACCTCCGCCCTGAAGTTTTCCTGGTTTTGAACTCCTTCCCTAGTTATTTTGCATCCTGCGGTCCACACCAGCCTCTTTTATCTGAGGATTCTTTGCTCCTGCGTGAGTCTCAAGATGAATTCTCTCCCCTCTGGCCCACATCTGGTCCAAGAAAATGTCGGTAAATGCCCTGAACCATGCTCTCCAAGCTCTACCATATAAACACTTAGCCCTTTTATTGTTCTTTCAAATCCCTGGCCCCAGTCACACTCAGTGAAGCCTCTCTTAACTGTATCAAGCCACACAAGGCCGAGAACACATTTTCAGAGCCCTCCAGGGCTTCAAGTAGATGCTTGATGTGTTTAATGGCAGAATGAGGCCAGTGTGAGTGGAACAGAGGGGACCACGAGGGTGGGTAGGAGATAAGGTCACGGGGGCAGAAATCAGAGTATAGAAGGGCCTAATGAGCAAAAGTAGGGACTTTGGATTTTATTCCAACTGAATGGGGGGGGTCCACTGGAGAGCTTTCAGGAGGGGAGTAACATCATCTAATGTACACTTTAGAATCTAGAGTGGATGGTGGGGAGGACAAGAACAGAAGTGAGGCTGAATCAGTTACAAAGCATCTCTGGTAAGACGCTCTCCGTGGCCCACCCAACTGGGTAGAACATTTCCCGTCGCACCCCTCCTATAGGGTCAAGAAGATTCTTGGCCCCTTCCTTTATCCCAACCCTCTGCTCACACTTGATAAAACACAGCAAAGGCCCATCACAGTTTACAAAGTCTCCATGCCAGTCCCAAGAATCTCATTTAAAAAAGAGTTATAGTGATCTAATTGGGGTGAAGGAAACACAACTATGCAAACAGAATAATCTATCGGCCCACTCAAGTTTTGGCCCACAGAATTCTTCCAAGACTTTCTTCTGTTTAGGACCAGCAGACATTCTGATGACCGCACAGAGCAAACCAGCACTCCATTGTGAGACAGACACCTGCCCGGGTGCCAAGTCCTTGGTGTCGAGCAACGTGAATGACCCCAGGGGTCTCCATCTCGACAGCTGGATCTCTGTAGAACTGAGTAAATAATAGCAAATCGAATACTTAACAGACTTGGTCAGGCATGGAGTGAGCTGCGGTCGCCAGCACCGTGGGCACTGGACCTCAGCGTGAAGGGCTGTCTCTGGCAGCGATCACTCTCCCTAAATGGGTCAGACAGGTTTGTCCCTCCTTGGTACAAACAAAGAGTACCCTCTTCTGCCCGGCAGCAGAACTTCTCTACAAGGCAACAGCCTCGCAGAGTAACTGAACTTTTGATAGGTCAGGATAGGTCTTGCAAAATAGGCCAAAAAAACTGAAAAATACCACTGATGAGCCAGGGAGCCATTTGTAAGAAAGCTGTCACTCTGACTCTGCCCTAAATTCATGTCCCAATTTTATAAGTATCCTATTTTAACTGTAGAAAAGATGATGAAAAGATTTAAATAATAGGGTAAGTCCCATCTACCAAAATAGCAAAAAAAAAAATTAAAGTACTTAAATTTTATATTGCTGTGATGAAAAGGAAGTATTATTCTTGGCATGGCATAGAATATCAGTTCAAGTTTTTTGAGAAACAACCTGGCAATAAATTACATTTTTTTTAAATCTCTTATTATATATTAGTCCAGTAATCTTACATTTGAGAACATTTCCTAAGAAAATAGACCCAAAGGAAAGAAAGTAATATGTACAAAGATGTTTAAAGCAGTGTCATACTTCACTATTTTATAGGATGAAACTTTAAGAACTCACATACAAGTAGCAAGCTGTAAAGAAATGGTTATAGGAAGTATGCCATGGTATTATCATGCTTTACTATAAAGCCATTCAGCACTGTAGTTTCAGGGACAAGCATAATGCGTGTGCTGTATGACACTGAAAAAAACACAGGAGACCAAATGATGTTCATCCCCCGACTACAGTGCAAGTGAATGTAATAGCAAAAGATTTTAGAGTATATAGAGTTTAATATTCACTCATCTATACAAATAATCAAGTATAAAACAATAAAGAAAGGTAGGAAAGGGAGAGAAAAACAGACAGAAGAAAACTGTTAGCTATTATCTCAAGCTTCAGTCATCTCAAAACATCATCTTCTGTTTTGGAAGCCAAAGAAATTTATTTTATTATACTAATAGTTTGTTAATAGAGTATATTTGCTTATTAATATATAAGAAAGCAAAATAGCCTTAGAAAGCTATGCCAAATTTCCTTTGTCATCCGTTAAACATACAGCTTCACACTTTAGGCTCATAGAGACACAGCCTAAGAAAATTCCACATCCACTTGTTAGTATTTATAAGCTCTAAGCTAAGACTAAAAATCGAGTTTACCCAGAAGGTTCAGTAATATGAAAATCAATCTAAAAATGACAGAGAGTTTCATGAAACGCCTGATAAGGCTCAAATATGACAGTCTGCTGGAGGCATTCCATATTGAGCGCTCAGGCAAAAACAGTGAGCTTTTTTACAATTCTCATTATTAAACTCACAATATGTTCTCAGTTCCTGTCTGCAGGGATTTAAAGTGTGAGCTCGAAATGTCTGAGACACAAGCCTTTGCAAGGGCTCAACTATCTCTCTTTTATAAGGACCAGGCAATAGTACAAAATTTATCCTGCACAGGAATCTACGTGAGGAGTTGTTAAAATTTCCAATTCCTGGACCTCCTTTGCCAGAGATCCCATGGAGGTCTGGGGCCAAGAAACCTTCATTTTAATTTAAGCCACAGGGGGTCCTACTGCACTTGAACAAACACTTGTGCAACAGAGCAACGTGACAGAGTCCACAACGTCCAAGGCTCTGTAAATATCAATAAATGTTGCAAACAATCTTATGTCATTCCTGCTACTTTTCTCCACAAAGTGATTAGGTGCAGAGCAATAATCAATAGTGAAATAAGTTCGTATGTGGAATTTAAGAAACAAAACAAACGAGCAAAGGGGGGAAAAAGACGGGGGCAGGGGCAAAACCAAGAAACAGACTCTTTTTTTTTTTTGTGGTTGCCACTCATTCTTTTTTTTTTTTTACTTTTTTTATTGTTATGTTAATCACCATACATTACATCATTAGTTTTTGATGCAGTGTTCCATGATTCATTGTTTGTGCATAACACCCAGTGCTCCATGCAGAATGTGCCCTCTTTAATACCCATCACCAGGTTAACCCATCCTCCCACCCACTCCCCTCTAGAACCCTCAGTTTGTTTTTCAGAGTCCATCGTCTCTCATGGTTCATCTCCCCCTCCTATTTCCCCCCCTTCATTCTTCCCCTCCTGCTTTCTTCTTTTTTTTTCCTTAACATATATTGCATTATTTGTTTCAGAGGTACAGATCTGTGATTCAACAGTCTTGCACAATTCACAGCGCTTACCAGAGCACATACCCTCCCCAGTGTCTATCACCCAGCCACCCCACCCCCCACTCCAGCAACCCTCAGTTTCTTTCCTGAGATTAAGAATTCCTCATATCAATGAGGTCACATGATACATGTCTTTCTCTGATTGACTTATTTCGCTCAGCATAACACCCTCCAGTTCCATCCACATCGCTGCAAATGGCAAGATCTCATTCCTTTTGATGGCTGCATAATATTCCATTGCGTGTGTGTGTGTGTGTGTGTGTGTGTGTGTGTGTGTGTGTGTATGGTATATATATATATACCACATTTTCTTTATCCACTCATCTGTCAATGGATATCTTGGCTCTTTCCATAGTTTGGCTATTGTGGACATTGCTGCTATAAACATCGGGGTGCACGTACCCCTTTGGATCCCTAAATTTGTATCTTTGGGGTAAAAACCCAGTAGTGCAATTGCTGGATCGTATGGTAGCTCACTTTTCAACTTTTTGAGGAACCTCCATACTGTTTTCCAGAGCGGTTGCACCAGCTTGCATTCCCACCAACAGTGTAGGAGGGTTCCCCTTTCTCCACATCCCTGTCAACATCTGTCATTTCCTGACTTGTTAATTTTAGCCATTCTGACTAGTGTGAGGGGGTATCTCACTGAGGTTTTGATTTGGATTTCCCTGATGCCGAGCGATGTTGAACACTTTTTCATGTGTCTGTTGGCCATTTGGATGTCTTCTTTGGAAAAATGTCTGTTCATGTCTTCTGCCCATTTCTTGATTGGATTCTTTGTTCTTTGGGTGTTGAGTTTGATAAGCTCTTTATAGATTTTGGATACTAGCCCTTTATCTGATACGTCATTTGCAAATATCTTCTCCCATTCTGTCGGTTGTCTTTTGGTTTTGTTGACTGTGCAAAAGCTTTTCATCTTGATGAAGTCCCAATAGTTCATTTTTGCCCTTGCTTCCCTTGCCTTTGGCGATGTTTCTAGGAAGAAGCTGCTGCAGCTGAGGTCGAAGAGGTTGCTGCCTGTGTTCTCCTTTAGGATTTTGATGGACTCCTGTCTCACATTTAGGTCTTTCATCCATTTGGAGTCTATTTTTGTGTGTGGTGTAAGGAAATGGTCCAGTTTCATTCTTCTGCATGTGGCTGTCCAATTTTCCCAACACCATTTGTTGAAGAGACTGTCTTTTTTCCATTGGACATTCTTTCCTGCTTTGTCAAAGATTAGTTGACCATAGAGTGGAGGGTCCATTTCTGGGCTCTCTATTCTGTTCCATTGATCTATGTGTCTGTTTTTGTGCCAGTACCATACTGTCTTGATGATGACAGCTTTGTAATAGAGCTGGAAGTCCGGAATTGTGATGCCGCCAGGTTTGCTTTTCTTTTTCAACGTTCCTCTGGCTATTCGGGGTCTTTTCTGGTTCCATACAAATTTTAGGATGATTTGTTCCATTTCTTTGAAAAAAGTGCATGGTATTTTGATGGGGATTGCTTTGAATGTGTAGATTGCTCTAGGTAGCATTGACATCTTCACAATATTTGTTCTTCCAATCCATGAGCATGGAACGTTTTTCCATTTCTTTGTGTCTTCCTCAATTTCTTTCATGAGTATTCTATAGTTTTCTGAGTACAGATCCTTTGCCTCTTTGGTTAGATTTATGCCTAGGTATCTTATGGTTTTGGGTGCAATTGTAAATGGGATCGACTCCTTAATTTCTCTTTCTTCTGTCTTGTTGTTGGTGTATAGGAATGCCACTGACTTCTGTGCATTGATTTTATATCCTGCCACTTTACTGAATTCCTGTATGAGTTCTAGGAGTTTTGGGGTGGAGTCTTTGGGGTTTTCCACATAAAGTATCATATCATCTGCAAAGAGTGAGAGTTTGACTTCTTCTTTGCCGATTTGGATGCCTTTGATTTCTTTTTGTTGTCTGATTGCTGTGGCTAGGACTTCCAATACTATGTTGAATAGCAGTGATGATAGTGGACATCCCTGCCGCGTTCCTGACCTTAGGGGGAAAGCTCTCAGTTTTTCCCCATTGAGAATGAACCAAGAAACAGACTCTTAACTACAGAGGTCTGATGGTTACCAGAAGGGAGGCAGGAGGGGACTGGTTCATGAAATAGTGATGGGGATAAGGAGGGCACTTGTGATGAGCACTGGCTGTTGTATGAAGTGTTGAATCACTATACTGTACACCTGAAACTAATATTACACTGCATGTTAACTAACTGGAATTTAAATAAAAAATTTTTTTAAATAGCTAAATAAGTGTGACTCTGGTTCTAGATTCTTTCATGTAAACTACCAGGCTAAAAATCACATGCTTGCAATTTCTTAAGGAGGAAACTGGCATGGAAATTAATGAATCAGTAATCTGGGAAATCTCTTTGAAATTTTGAGATAGATCGCACAGATTCCATCCAGATGGAACCATACATACCAAACACCCGATGAGAGTAAACACACTTTTAAGGCTTAGAAAACTCCCGTCAGAGATACAGTGGCATAAAATCCTCACTGGTGGCTTTAGTGAGCTTCAGTGTTTTTGTTTGTGTGTGTGTGTATGTGTTTGTTTTTTCAGTAAATAGGAAGAGGGATCTTTTTTATTAATAAAGCATAAAATCTTCAATGAAGACACAATCAGGGTCTACTTATCGATTTGGCATAGTAGGCACAGTGCATAGGGGTCTACAATATTTTGGAGGGGTTCATGAAAATGTTTACATTTCTTTTAAAATAGAAAATCAAGTTTTTGGTTGAAGAAAATATCTTCGTATATAAATATAAAATATTAATATATTTATTTGTGTACCAACAATCATAAAATACAGTTTTGAATTTTTTTCTTCCAATTATTTATTTACATTCTAGCTAGACAGCTTCAGTGTTTTAATCAGCTGTTCCATATGGGAGCACATGAACAGGAGATTATTTGAGAAGTCCTGTATCAAAAAAGTCTGGGGCGGTTGCTACTGGCCTAATGCATTTTGAAATGAGCACCTTGCTGGCAACCCCCAGAATCTGGGTTCATGTCTTCATCATTATTTGTAAGCCATAGTGCTTTTGACCCAAAGTTTTCCCTTGTTACTGTCCATATTACCAGAACCTCCTGCAAGTTTTTATTTTACCAGAGGGTTTGGAGAAGCAATAACAAACTTATAATAGCACTTATATTTCATAAGCTACCTGGTACCCTCTATAATATTTCCATCAGGCATCTACCTCTATAACTTGGCCAAGGTATAGTCACCGAATTGTCTTTTCAAACAAGGAATTATAAATGCAATGCCTGCATTTGTTTAATACACAACTGAAGAAATGTAGCTTTCATTCTTCAATAGTCTGCTGATACGAAAGGAGAGGTGGTGTGTGTGGATGTAGGTGGGCAGGGGTGTGTGTCTGTCTGCATGGACACACATGTACACACCTACTTCTCAAGAACAAAGTAACTAATGGAATTTGATGACCTCCACTTCATCTCACTCTTTCCAATTACGCAAATGCATTAGCCAAATTACAAAGACAATTCTAAAACAGTTCTTTCAAAGCTTAAAGTGAAGATGAAAGATTATTTTCTAGCCAGCTCAGAATATTCACCCTGAAATTGCCAGTGGTTAGGCGAGGGTAACTGACATGGGATACTCCCTTGGAGATTGCCATGAGTCAAAACTATAATCAGAGGCCCCATGACAACATAAGGGAAGTGATATGTTTGAGATGAGGAGCTTACTCAAATTGTGCACTGCCATGTTGTCAGATGGGCTCCTTCCGGCAATCTCCGGGGCGTCCCCATCACTCACCGCCATCTGTAATAGATTATTTCCCTCACTTTCACCCATCTTTCTCCTCTCGCCTCTCTTCTTTACCTAACTCAGCTCCATGTCTTTGTGTTTTCTTTCCCCTTCGCTTTAGCGTTGACCTTGTCACCTGGGTCTCAACCAGGCTTTTAGTATTCTAGCTTCTGAACTGGCTGGCTCAGTCATTTTCAATCCTTTTCTATTCTGAAATATGTGAGGGATGTAGCAGGAGTTCCCCAGTATTCATGGTTCTCCTCAGCACTGATTTTTAGGAGGTGGAGAATGGCATGTGAGATTTTTCTAGGAAGAGGAAAATTCTGTAGGCTGAAAACTTCTAAATGCTTTCAATGAACAGCTGAAGGGCATGCTTCCTAACGTTCCTGCCTCACCATGTTGGGCATCTCTGCCGTAGAACTTGCTTCCCAAAGCGGTGGTTCATTTGCCTGCAACACGGGCACCACCTGGGAGCTTGCTGGAAATGCAGGATCTCAGGCCCTCACTCTAGACCCACTGAATCAGAATCTACATTTTAACTAGTTGCTCACACTCAAGTCTGAGAAGCTCTGCTCTATTATGATAGGAATTCAGTAAGACCCAACACACCTAATGGTATAGATGTCTGTCATTCAACTATCTATCAGTAACAACATATGTAATAGCATATTATGATCCCTGGAGTAAAGCAGGTTGCTTTTTATTTCTAACATTTAATAACTCTGAATCTTCAGCAAATTATTTAACCTTCTGGAACCTCAAATATCTCATGAGTAAAATCCAGATAATAATCTCACAGAGATAACGCATATATAATTTTTAGCACAGTGCCAGGCATAAAGCAGGTGTGAAATAAATAGGTTTTTAATTTAATTGTTAAAATTATTATTAATATCATTATTGTTGTCATTATTTAATCTAACCGGGCTTCATATGTTATTAATAACTATTCAGATCAAGTTACACAGACATACTTCTCATCTTCCCAAAGCTTATAATATAAAATGGGCAATAACTATATGGGCAAGTGCACAAAAAAAGCAAAGTGCTGACAAAAGATGTGATAGCACATTCATTCAAATCTGTTTATGCTGAGATTTTAGTGAGCATCAGCTTGGGTTTGTTAGTCAGGCCCACTGATTAAATAGCATTATCTGAGTCACAAAGTACAAAATCAGGAAACCACTAAGAGATGATAAGATTAAGACATTCACCAAATGCAAAAATATATGAAAGGAGAGTCAAAAATTTGGTAACAGAGAGGCTTTATCCTGTTAGATAAACTTTTTAAAAATCAGAACGTCAGCAACAATCTCTAATGGAATTTCTAACGATCTATTGCGATCTGAACTGACTAAAAGAAATAGAAGTTCCTTATAAGCTCAAGCCAAACATTTAATTAAATGTACCAAACATAAATGGCATACTTTTTAATCTAGTCACCCAAGCAAAAAAGTCAGAAGAGGACTTTCACTCTTTGTTTATTGAAAAAATAAACAGATCTCCAGGAGAACAGTCTCCTCTTTTTAACAATCCTCCTACCAGGCAACTGTGCTTTTTATACCTAGTCTACGTCTGAGCCTTTGCCACTGCCCTGAAAATTAGAAGTAGGGATAAATTAAAAACATTACCTCTGAGTTATTTCAAGCTCTTTCCTTTAGTACTTCACATCCAATTCCTAATCCCCAACATACTTTCATTATGTTTAAAAATACATTTTAATAGGAGATTATTTATATTGCTGTCACACAACCAAATGTCCTTTGGTAGTTGCTTTACCACAAATTAAGAGATAACTGTAAGTCTTCTAAATCTGTCTCCTCCCCACTGTATTTGCATTAGTTGAACGCAGATATCTAAATAATCAAAACTCATTTCAACTTTTACCAAGACCATTTCTCTGCTTTCCCAACAGTTACATTAAAATTACAAATATCATTTACCTCTTAATTAATGTTTGAATATTAATAAATTTTATTAATTTAGCTAAGCCAAATAGCATTTCTGGCTTATAAAAATTAATTTGAAGTGTCTATTAATCGATCATTTGAGGCTTAGAATAGACTTTGTAGAAATTCAGTTGGAAATTTCTGTCATATATGGTAGAAAAAGGTTCAGATCTGGAATTTTCAATACAGACATCCCTTTGCTCATCATTCATTTAGGACAGGACCACAGGTATTATCTTGATAACTTAAAAAAACAAGGAGTCCATGAAAAACAAGTCAAAGGTAGAACTCCAAGTTTGAATTAATTTATAAAGTAGAGGATAATCTATTTTGAGGTACCAAACACCCTTTATTTAGTGTCTTCTTTACCTGTGTTTTTGCTTTGTTTTGTTTTTTTTATGTCAACTTTCAGTCTAAAGGGTAGAGGTACATTTTCAGCCAGCTAAGTAGATTTCAAGGGATTAGAAATAGAGCAGACAATACAAAGAGCTTCCTTTTAGTTCTCCATCCATCCATCCATCCATATTCCAGAGTGATTATGTGCACATTTGTTTCTAGTCTCTGGAAATTAGAAAAAAAAAAAAAAAGAAGCTCATGTCTTGCTTTTAAAATAGTTAAGTAAAACGTATGTTCATTAGCAAGGGGAAGAAGATATTCACCACAGATTATGAAAAATCATGGTTTCCAGAGTCTCCTGGGTGGCTTAGTCGGCTGGGTGTCTGACTTGATTTCGGCTCAGGTCATGATCTCAGGGTCGTGGGATCGAGCCTGCAGTGGGCTCCACACTCAGCGTGGAATCTGCTTGAAATTCTCTTCCCCTCTCCCTCTGCCCCTCTCCCTATGCTCTCTCTCTCTTTCTCTCTCTCTCTAAAATAAGTAAATAAATATGTAAAAAGAAAAAAAATTAAAAATCATGGTTCCCAGACACACACACACATATGCAAACACACTTCAATAATGTATAGCCTATTTTTAAAAAACAAAGCAAACAAAAAAATCAGGGTTTGGGGGTTTGACCAGCAATGACTTCTTTAGATGCTATAATGTGTCAGTCACTGGCATGTGATGAGCAAGACAGCAGGATCCCTGTCGTAACAGAACTTAAAGTCTAGTGAAGCAAAAAAAGGAGTAAATCAGAGATTGGAATGTGGTACTCAAAGCACAGAGTTCTATGGGAAGACACGGGAAGGAGCCAACCCAGACTGGAGGAGTCTGAAACTCTTTCCAGGAGAAAAAATGATGTCCAAGTGGAAACCTGCGGGCTGTTGACATATGTTTATTGCCATTGGATCCAAACAATCAAAAAGGTAAACCAATAATAATAAGCAATTTGTTCGTATGTTATTATTTGCAATGATTTAAAAAATAAAATAAAATCCTGTATTGGTGGGGGTTTGGAAGGAGAGGAAGAGGCCTGATTGAGTACAGGTGAGAAGAGAAGAACTGATGTTATCACTCTCAGTACAACACAGCAACAGACACCCAAAAATAGAAAAAAGCATATACTTTTCAACCTAAAACACAAATTCTAGACATTTACTCTAAAGAAAAATTAAAGATATGGGAAACTATCTACAATACCATCTAAATATCCATGTAGTTGGTAATGAGTAAATAAACACTAGTGCATTCATATAATAAAATACTATTAAATCATTAAAACATTGTTAATAAGGAAATGTTTGTTAACTGACATGGATTCAGTCATGATATATTAACATTTAATAATAATAAGATTACAAATTTAGACATAGGAGGAATCCATTTTTGTTAAAAAAATACACACCAAAAAAAAAAAAAATCCTGGAAAGATACAAAAAATGTGTTGAAGTTATCACTGTGTGACAGGATTATGAATACTTTTTTTTTTGCTGGGGGCTGTTTGTGTGTCTCCATTTTCTAATGTTCAACATTCAAAATATGCTGCTTTTATAATTAGAAAAATAAAAATTATAGGACCAGGACAAAACATATTAAATTATAGATATTTATATTCCCATCCTCCTCCCACCTCCTAAGGAGAATAGATACTGAGAAAGATGCTTCATTTTGCTGCAGATATAAGGGTGAGGGCAAATTGAATGAGATGAGAGAGGACTGGACTTCTCTAGACAGACCCTTCATAGTGCTACCAGAGGAGAAAAAACTATGATCCTGGAAAAAGACATACAGAAAGAGAGTACAAGACTGAGACAAAGAGAAGAGAGGGACAAGAGGAAAGACAGAGATGAGTACTCAGCAACTGCTATAATCAGTAGAACTTTGGAGAAGAGAGAATTTTTAAGAAGTTTTGCTTTGTCATATGTGGTATATCTCTCTCCTAGGGGTTCACAAAAAAATCTTTAGAAAAGACCCACATAATGGAATAGGACTTATGTGTATTTTAGAGGAGAGACCCGTGGAAATAACCATTTTCCTATTAAAATGAACACAGACTCCTAGACGTAACTGAGAGCAACAACAACAAAAAGTCTGAAAAGTAGGACATGGCAGATTTTGTTTTTAACTTTCTCAAAGCCATAGGCACATGTGTGAGAATCTCGGAGACACGGTAGCTATTCGTAGAGCCCTTGGATGGCTAAAAACAATGCTCCATGTGGGAAAAGAAACCAGAGAGGCCCAGCCATCATGAGCAAAGCCAGGAGTCACACAGGTGTGGCCCACACAGCAGAGCAGAGCAGGAAAGGTTTTGCTGGTCTGGGAACAGGAGGAGCCTTGAATTGAGAAGAGTCATAAAATATTCTAAGTCTTTCACATCAAGGGAAAGCACGGATGACAGAGGAACAATATGAAAGAGCTTGAGGAAAATAGGTTTTGAGGAAGCCTATATATGAAGATAAAGCTCCACATAAAGATGAGGTTCTCATCAACACAGCCAAAAAGATCTTTTAAGAACATCATACCAGGTCATACCACTCTTCCAGGCAAATCTGTTTCATTCACAGTGAACCAAATTCTTTACATGGCCCCATGTGGTCTGACCCTCTGTCAGTCTCTCCTCCTCGGATCCCTGTTTTTTCCTCCACCCCACACTGACTTCCTCGCTATTTCTCTAATTCACTCAACACAATCTCACCTTAGAACTTCATGCTAGCTGTTCCCTCTGCCTGGAATGCTCTTCCACCAGATTTCCACCTGGCTAACTCCCTCCCTGCCCCAGACTTTTGCTCATAGGTCACCTTCCCTAAGTTTCACCCTGACTACCATATCTAAAGATGCAACAAGCTTTCACTAACCCCAACCCCATGCTTCCAGTTCCCCTCACTCTTCTCTATTATTTCCCATAGCACAACCACCTTCTAGCTTCCGACTTATTTATTATGCTTATTATTTATTGTCTGTCTTCCCCTACTGGGGCTGAACTCTTTGCTTATATAAGCACTGATATATCCCAAGCATCTAGAACAATACCTAGTCTTCTATTTGTTCTCAAAAGATAATTCTCTTTCTTTTTTTTTTAAAGATTTTATTTATGTATTTGCCAGAGAGAGAGAGAGAGTACGGAGAGAGAGCACAAGCAGCGGGGAGTGGAAGAAAGAGGGAGAAGCAGACTCCCTGCTGCAGGGAGCCTGATGTGGGACTCGATTCCAGGACCCTGGGTTCATGACCTAAGCCGAAGGCAGACGCTTAACCGACCGAGCCACCCAGGCGTCCCTCAAAAGATAATTTTCAATAAATAAATGAGTGAATAAAACTGCATGCTTGTTTCAATCGTCAATGTTCACTCGGGAATCTGGAGTCTTTTAGGGTAACCATGCAAATTAAGAATAAGAAAACCTTGGGGCACCTGAGTGGCTCAGTCGGTTAAGCATCTGACTCTTGATTTCAGCTCAGGTCATGATCTCAGGGTTGTGAGATCGAGCCCTGCATCAAGCTCTGCACTGGGCATGGAGCCTGCTTAAAAGATTCTCTCTCTCCCTCTTCCTTCCATCCCTCTTAAAAAAAAAAAAAAAGAATAAGAAAACCTAAAATAATTATAGGACCTTAAAACAGTTCCATTGAAGTATTTAGAGTTATACTATCAAATAAATATTCAGATCATTAAATTGTTCCTATTAATGTCATTCTTTAGAACTCTTTTCTCTGTGAGGTCTTAACAGTAAAAATACTTTTTAATTCAATAACTAGGTTTCAGTGTCCTCACCAGCAAGATGAGGGGATTGTGCTAGATCATTATAATGATCTCTTCTAAAGGGTTGCGATTCCACACATGATTTTCAGATGTTTGGAATTATTAAAAATTTAAGATGATTATGTAGAATCTATCGATAACGACCGTATTCTTATTCATAAAACAAGAATGTTCAGAAAGCTTTCATGTGGCAACATTTGCATGTAGTAAGTTTGGGAGGGGAGGGATTTCTCCTGTTTTTCTGTCCTTTAGCCTCTTTTCTGAAAATAAGTGCTTTCTCTATTGCATAACATAGTAAAGTTCACAAAAGCCCAGTTCCCATCATTATTTCTTATGTTTTACTATTACTTTGACGATGTCTTTTCTCAAGTTTCGACAGCTTTACACAGCTTGGCAAAAATATGAACAGATTCTAAATTCCCAAGTTCAACAGCTTGAAGCACCTTTTGGAATCATTTAAAATGCATTAAAATAAAGGAAAAAACTAATCTGTAAATAAATCATTGTTTGAATTACTGTATATGAAACTATGATTTTATGAGCAAGCCATACATATATAATATACCCTCTGTATTCGTAAACCAAAGTAACCTCATGTCAAAAAAAAAAAAAAGGAATTATTAAGTTTTTCACACCTTCAAAATTTGACTAAATATTACATCTTAAAGTCTGTGCATTTCCGAGTTACTGCTTGATCAATGAACAATTAAATCTGTTTAATGTATGTATGTTACAATGATCTTCACATTAATTTGCCTGGCGTAAAAACAAGAGCTCCGCACAAGATGGATCAAGTGACTTTTAAGTCTCCAATGCTAAATTGTTTCTGAATAAATATGGAAGTGCATTACAGCCACGTGCGCACGCAATGAATTCCTAATGAGCAGGTGCCATCACGGTGATTACAATACATAATGACACCACCCAGATTAAAGCACTGCCCAGCACTCTGCATTTGAGACCTGACACCGCAACTACTGTACATTCTTTGTTGGATCAATTCAAGCCTCATTGAGACTCTCAATGAATGTGCTTTGGATGAATGTATTTTATAAATGGATTAAATGTATTTTATAAGTGGATTTTTTTCCCCCCAGAATTCTCAAATGTCCCCGATTCTCCATCAGAAATGATCCTTTCTCTGCTCAGGGAATGGCAGACTAAGATTTCCAAAGACCTGATAAGAATTCAAGTTAAAGGAACCACTGTGTCCCCTCCTCCTCCATATAGTATCTTGAATTCTTCCTTCCAGAGGCCACTTTAGTATAAAGATTATAATGGCATAAAATAAGTGCCCAAGGAAAGAGAATTTTAAGGAAGTCTGCACATCAAACTAGTACTTCTTCACTCATTTATTCAAGAACAAAGATTTCTAGAAAAGAGAGAATGTTAAATCCTCAGTCATTTTTATCAAAGCTAGACAAGCATGCTATTTCCTAATGATTTTCAATTTTTTCAGCAGTTCCGAAGTTCTGTTCTGCTATCTGGTCGGCGTCCCATTCACTAGTGCTATAGTGCATTGTGTTCCTCCATGAAATCAAACAAATGGGAAAATGTCCTGATGCTTAAAAAAATGTTCTCGTTAGAGCCAGCACAAATGGATTAGGAAGCATTGTAGCTGGACACTATGTCTATCCATTCCATTCGAGAAGGTACAAGTGAAAAGAGAGACAGGCTCCCAAACTTCACACTCCTGAGAAAAAAAGACAACTGATTATCAAAACCAGTCAAAGATGTGTATGGGAGAAATTGGAGTGACTGCCAGTTAAGGTACAGACAAATTAAAAAAAAAAAAAAAAAAATGGCGTCCATGTATTTCAGTCAGGATTGGCCAGTTTATGTTGTGGTGACATAAATTCTAAAATATCAAGGGCTTAACACAACAAAAATGTTACTCACCCAAAGTCCTTCGCTGTCTGTCCTGGATGCATGGTCTCAGCTTTGCTGACCGCCTTCATTTCATTGTTGAGGGAGCTCGTCAAGAGGAGGTGACCACTAGCTGACCTGCGAGCTGGGCCAGGCGATCAGAACCTCCCCACTCCCTCCCCTGTCCTTGGAATGTGCACTCTGTCCACCTTTCCCGCAGCGGGAGCTGTTTTCAAAAATGCAACCTTGAGAGAGCAATGTGCTATTGAGAGCATGTGGGCAGTATACCATACCCAGGTGAACCCGGTGAAGGCTCTACATAAACTTTAAAAAATTCTGGCGGGCATGGGCGGAGATCTGCTCGTCTTGCGGTGGCAGAAGACAAGCCTCATACGTAAGTTCCCTTGCTTGTTAAACCTGCCACCTACCAGTCTGGAGTGGTCTTCCTCTCTCATCCTCTCCTCGCTCTCGGTGTAGGGGGGCCAGTTTGCAGACCAACACTCACAGCACCCAAGATCACAAGGCTGGAAAGGAGTGTGCTCGCTAGGCAGTCTCCTAAGGATAGGGGTAACTAAGTACTTCTGCCCCAAAGCATCACATGGTACCTCTACTCACATTTTATTGGCTAAAGGAGTCACAAGATCATACCAAACCTTGAGGGAGCATAGAAATACAATCCCTTTCCCACCCCCTATGCCCCAACCTCATGTGCCTGGAAAAAGTAGAACCAGAAACACTGGTGAACAACGCAAATATTTTCCACAACATGGAAATCAAACGAATCAAATTTCCCTTCTAGATGTCAAGCTATACAATCCCCAGCCTATATATTCTGTCCTAATCGGTTCTTTACCAATAAATGTATGTGGAATTATGGGATATAAATCATCATGGAAATATGAATGGAGGAGATAGGTAAATGAATAATGGTGGGGTGAATATTTACATAAAAGGTAATTAGGATTATTTTATACCTAATATAAAGGCAGAAAAGAAAAAAGAAATCGAGAGATATTTCTTTTCAATGAATTTTGATGGGTAAAATTATCGTCTTTTATTAGAGTGAACTAAGAAATAATTGAGTTGAAAAGTGTATAGAAATAAAAATGTAAAGCAATGTTCATGCTTCTATTACTAAGTCGGGAATTATTATGATTTTGATAAAATATATAACTCAATTTTAGACATTTATTAAGACAGATGTTTTATTCAACAATAAGATTATTTGTCAAAAAATCTAAAATATATAATTTTACCACCAGGGCTAGCTGGATGCACAAAGATTTTTTAGAGCATAATTAACAACAAAAATCTTCGCATCCTCCTCTGTATCATCCACTACCCTATAACTGATTGTTTTATTATTCGGTGAGTAGTCTTAGAGGAATTAAAAATTGCATTATATCATCAGCAGCTTTAACAGATGAAAACATGGGCACTATGTGTGTGAAATAAAAATGTGGTATCAAAACAAAGGGTAGGGCGCCTGGGTGGCTCAGTTGGTTAAGCGACTGCCTTCGGCTCAGGTCATGATCCTGGAGTCCCGGGATCGAGTCCCGCATCGGGCTCCCTGCTCAGCGGGGAGCCTGCTTCTCCCTCTGACCCTCCCCCCTCTCATGTGCTCTCTCTTTCTCATTCTGTCTCAAATAAATAAATAAAATCTTTAAAAAACAAAACAAACAAAAAAAAAGGGTAACAAACCCAGAGCAAAAAGTGTTCACTAGGTACTGGGCGCCTGGGTGGCTCTGTTGGTTAAGCAGCTGCCTTCAGCTCAGGTCATGATCCCAGGGTCCTGGGATCGAGTCCTGCGTTGGGCTCCCTGCTCAATGGGGGGTATGTTTCTCCCCCGGCCTCTGCTTCCCCCCTACTTCTGCTCTTGCTCTTTCTCAAATAAATAAATCTTTAAAAAAAATGTTTCACTATGTATTATGACAAAAGTACTTCTAAGAATTCGAGAAAGTTTTAATTACAGTTTACATAAACACCACTGTTAAAGAAATCTACAACTTCCATAAAAGTGGACAGAGCAGAACCTAAAAATAAAAAGGTCGAGTGGGCTCAAAATGGAATAATTTGTTCGAATCTATTATTGATGGAAATTAGAGAAAGAACTAGCAAATAGAGATGAAAAGCTTAAAACACAAGAACCACGAACTGTGCTTATCAGTTGATTCTTAGTTTAGTAGATACACTGTGATTCGTCACAGTGAGTGTTACCCCTTCGCTGTGGTCACACTGTGAGGCAGGGTCCTCATTCCAGAAGCCACACTCTCTCAGCCCCACTGGGGATTTCCCCTGTTGAAAATGCCAGGTGCAGTGGGGGCAGTGGTATTACTGGGCCTGCAAATCCTGCATTTTCCTCAGTCCCGATGTCAAATCAAGAAAGGCATTAATACGCTGGAGCTCAAGGAGGGGGTGGTGAGCAGGACACCAAAGGATCTAGAGAAATACTCTTAGGCAAAATGAGTCAAGTTCCTGCGACTGTTGAACCCAGAGGGGGAAAAAGCTAGAGGAATAACGTGATGGCTCTCTCACAATATTTCAAGAGCTGTATTCTGTAAAAAGGATTTGATTCAGCCTCTGCAGTTGGGAAGGGTAGACTGTGATGGGAATATGGATAAGTACAAGAAATATTCATGACAGTTATAACTGACCAGAAAGATTATTTGGTAGTAAATTTTTTTATAGAAAACATTTTAAAAATTGGCTGCTTTTCTTTTGGAGATGCTGTAAAGAGAACGTTTATATTGAATGGGAAGTTAGATGACATAAATCCCAGCATCCTTTCTAATGCTCTGATTATTACAATCTATACATTTAGAGCTTTGACACTCTTAGATGTAAATTTGATTTGGGAGAAAAAAAAATCATTCAGAGCCAAACTGGGTGATTTAAGTGGACAATCAAACCGAGTTATAACAACGATTTTAGTACGTGTGGGTGGGTGGGGGGGGTGTATGTTTAAATCAAGCGAGACCTTACATTAATGAACTAGTTTTAATATATTGATTTAAACTGGCTCTGAATAGAACGCCCAAGGTGTTTTTTGCATTGTTTTGTTGGTTTTCTTGATTTGTGTGGTTTTTTTTTAAATGTACCATATGTCTTTCACCATAGTGTTATTATCTTATTTTTAAACATTTGAAAATCAGGGAAAAGATTAAAAAATTTACATTCTTATCATTCTAACAACAACCACTGTTATTTCAATTCACCTTTTTTCCAATCTTTTCCTTTTGAATGTACTTTTTTACCTATATTCAGTTATCGATGGTAATGATGCTCTCTTAAGTTGTAGCAAACACTGAATTAACAAATACCAAGCCGCAGTCCTCGGGGAAATACAGGAACCTAAGTTCCTGTGAGCCTCTGGTCACAACATTTTCACCAACCAAACATATATAAGCTTGTTTTATGTGTGTTTCTGTTTAAAGATACCTTATTTAGGGCGCCTGGGTGGCTCAGTTGGTTAAGCGACTGCCTTCGGCTCAGGTCATGATCCTGGAGTCCCGGGATCGAGTCCCGCATCGGGCTCCCTGCTCGGCAGGGAGTCTGCTTCGCCCTCTGACCCTAACCCCTCTCATGTACTCCCTCTCTCTCATTCTCTCTCTCTCAAATAAAAAGAAATAAAATCTTTAAAAAAAAAAAAGATACCTTATTTAATATATATATTGTTGATCCATTAACATTGGGCTCACAGCCAAGAGCACGAGAACTCATGCCTGAATTAAGTTTATCTAGCACATGTATTTTCTCCCTAAGGCACAGCACGGCCTTCTTGTGCAAACAAGCAGTAGGCCGCACTTCCCCAACACACTCAGAGGCCCTTTGAAACAGTAAAAGCACCAACAAAAAGCACCAAATGTGGGAACCATATCACGAAATAGAGCTCAGAAAGAGCACATGTTGAGGGGAGGAGCGGTGAGCCAAGACAGCAGAGCACCATCTGGCTCAGTCTCGTCTGGGAACATGTGCGTTAGGTGACTTGACGTGCTCTCCACTCGGCACATGCCCATGGATGACCGCAAAAGAGCTGCAGGTATTGATTTGGGGATTACAAGGAAATTTTTGGAAGTTAGCAAATCTGTAAATATGGCATCCACCAGTAATGAGGATTGACTGCATTTTGTGCATCCTGTCTCTTACCCTGTTGTCATACAGCCTGCATAAGAGTAACTGTTAGTGACTACCTACCAGCTATCAAGCAGATACGGCAAGCTTTATGTATCCATTTTTAAATTGTTGCACCATTAGCTCTGCATCAGTTAGGATCCCGGTGATAGACCACCCTTTGCAAATGGGCTCACAAAAATGAAATCTCTTAATTTAGGTACTCTGAAAAGTCCAGAGTTATCTCTGTTTGTCTTCAAACATGGTGAATTTGAGGATTCAAATGACATCCCTGGGACTGACTTTCCATCACTTGGTTCTTACCTCCCATGTGTGGCTTCTGTCATGGGCTTCACATGGTAGATAATGGTGGCAGCTCCATACCTTATATTTTCTCAGCATTATATCCAGCGTGGAAGAGAGATGATCTTTCCCAGAAATCCTACTGAAACTCTCGTTAAATAGTTTTGGCTTGAATGGGTCATGTTCCCCTCCCTGGAGCAATCATGGTGGCCAGGACATTTGAATAGCCTAATTATCTAAGTCTGGATCATGTGCATCACCTCCAGAGCTGAAGTGGAGTCACCATCACCAGTCCACAGAGGTTCAGAGGCAGCAGGTACACAGAGGGTGAATGTGTGCTGGGAAGCAAACGAAGAGATACCCACAAAAAGTTCTTCCCCACGCTTAAATATAACACTACTATGTTCATCTTTCTTCAGGTAACTCCAAGTATATTTTTAAGTAATGGAATCACAACTGCAAATAGGATTATAGAATACTGATTTTGGAAGAGCCTTGGGCTTTATCTAATTCACCTGCCAATCCAGTGAGGAACAATTGTCCCAGCCAAAGATCGTCCCGATTGTCTAAACATCTCCAAAGACAGTTAAGATTTGACAGTCGTAAATTTCATCCATCTTGGGGCGCCTGGGTGGCTCAGTTGGTTAAGCGACTGCCTTCGGCTCAGGTCATGATCCTGGAGTCCCTGGATCGAGTCCCACATCGGGCTCCCTGCTCGGCGGGGAGTCTGCTTCATCCTCTGACCCTATCCCCTCTCATGTGTTCTCTCTCTCTCATTCTCTCTCTCTCAAATAAATAAACAAAATCTTTAAAAAAAAAAAATTCCATCCATCTTTTGACTCTAGTTCTGCCTAGTTCCAGGAGACACCCCTCTGCATATTTAAATTCTGTTCCCATTGCGTCCTCTAGGCTTCTTCTTTCTAGGTAAGTTTATGACTCTGCCAATCGTTTCTTAGGTGGCATTTCAGGCTCCCTATTCATCCTTGGAATAGTTTCTATTTCATCCCTATTCCTTTTAAAATGTGAGGTCCCAAATATTTTGGCGATTAAAGTGGATAGTCAAGCTGATCAGAACATTTTATATATATGGGGCGCCTGGGTGGCTCAGTTGGATAAGCAGCCAACTCTTGATTTCAGCTCAGGTCATGATCTCAGGGTCCTGGGATGGAGCCCTGAGAGATTGTAGGGCTTTGCTCTCAGCGGGGAGTCTGCTTCTCCCTCTCCCTTTGCCCCCCCCCCCGCTTGAGTTCTCTCTCTCTCTCACCTTCTCTCTCTTTCTAAAATAAATAAATAAATATTTAAAAATTAAAGAACATTTTACATAAATGCTCCCCGATTCAGTGAAGAACTCAGTGAAGCTCTTTCTATTCTCTACCTGGACCCTGGATTCCTACATAGAAGGCTCCTCTTTTGTCAGAATACCCTCACCACCATCTCTACATGAATAAATTCTACCCATCTTTCAAGGTCTGTCACATTTGCCTCCCCTCTCCAGCAAGTCATTCCTAGTTAAAGCAAATTGAATCTCTCCCTTCTTTTAAATTCCTATCTGTTTTGTTGTTCTGCTGTTGTTTTATTGTTAGTTTGTTTATCATTCTTTTATGGAATATAATCCATATCATATATTGTCTTCAGTAATTATCTTACCCCTATACCAGACTATAAGATTCTCTAGAGAAGACCAGTGTATTTTACTTTTCCTACCCTTGCTTAGCACTGCCAGGGTTTAATAGGTATCATTTTCTGAAATGAACAACCAGCATAGCCTAAGACAATGATAACAGGTATGCAGTAATGCAGGAGTTAATTAGTTCTACCTTAACTCTGCCTTCCTTAACTTTATACTTTCTCCAAAAAGTGAACTGAGTTCTTCCTTCAGAATAAAATTTCATTTTACTGATCACATTTTATTAATTTCAGGATTTTCCAATTTCTAGTTTTAGTTTTCCTGATAACAAGTTCCTGTTTGTAAAATACAAGTTTCATGAGAATAAATATTGTGTATATTTTATTCACCATTTTATCTACCATACTTAGGACGATGTTTGATACACAATAGATTTTCAAAAGAAATTTTGTTGAACTATATTTATAATTATAACATTATAATTATAAGTAAAGTTAGCCTTTTATATTCATACTCATCTACATGCTCTCCCTTACATGTTTTATATACCTTATATATTAAGCCCTACATGTATACAGTTTTTCTAGAGACTTACAAGGAATACTAATGCACTTATCATAATAAAATGTGATGTACTATCCAAATTTAGAAATAATGATGTATTAGAGAGCATATTGGTGGTTGCCAGAGGTAGGGTTAAGGGTGGGCAAAATGGGGGAAGGGGGTCAAAAGGTTTAAATTTCCAGTTATAAAATAATTAAGTCATGGGGATGGAATGTACACCATGGTATTTGAAAGTTGCTAAGAGAGTTTACATCTTAAAAGTTCTCATCACAAGAAAAAAAATTCTGTCACTATGTGTGGTGATGGATGTTAATTGGGCTTACTGTGGTGGCCATTTCACAATGTATATAAATATGGATCATAGGGGCATCTGGGTGGCTCAGCCGGGTAAGCGTCTGCCTTCAGCTCAGGTATGATCCCGGGGTCCTGGGATCGAGTCCCGCATTGGGCTCCCTGCTCAGCGGGGAGCTTGCTTCTCCCTCTCTCTCTCTGCTGCTCCCCCTATTTGTGCTCGCTCTCTCTCTGTCAAATACATAAATAAAACCTTTTTTAAAAATCGAAGCATTATGTTTTATACCCGAAATTTATTTAATGTTGTATGTTAATTATACCTCAATAAAAAGAATGATATATTAATTTGCAAGAACCTACATTTAAAAAAAAACGAAAACAAGAATACCCTTTCATATATAGTATAATATATAAAATATTGTGGAAGTTTAAAGCATTTAGGTTTTGATTTTTTCATCCTTTTGTCTCTACATATTTATACAAACTTTTAAAGTGCTTAATGAGAAGAGACAAAATAGATACCTCATGTGTAACATTGAATCCCACATAAGTGTGAAGGGTTGCAGTCACTCTGTAGATGGGAAACTGCATCTTCAAAGAGAGGCAGTAACTGTCCAAGTTCACACAGCCAAAAAGAGACAAAATCAAAGATTTATGTCTGAACTAAGATCCCTCTGACTACAAAACCCAGGTCGTGTCCCCTCTGCCCCACATCTCTCATGGAGTCAGGACTCAAGAGCCATCGTCCTGGGACTTTGTACAAGTTAAGACACTAAAAAATATGGTTTAAGGCTGCTTTGTCTCTTCTTATATATTCTTAATGCTTGAATAAATATGCATAGGCTGGCTGAAAATGTAGAAGGCTTATGAAATTCTAAATAATGTCATCAGAAAATTACCCACTTTTTAAAAAAAAAAAGATGCATAAAACATGAAAGCTCTGATTAATCTAGGGTTTGCAATTTGTTGCTAAAAATCAAACATTATAGGGGAGGAGGGTGGGAGGATGGGTTAGCCTGGTGGTGGGTATTAAAGAGGGCACATTCTGCATGGAGCACTGGGTGTTATGCACAAACAATGAATCATGGAACACTACATCAAAAAAAAAAAAGTACTGCATCTCTACACACACACACACACACACAAAAAAATCAAACATTATATATAATTTTAAAGGCTCTGCTTTACAGGAAACATCATATAAAAAATTTAAATCTCACACTTTTTGCAGTTTTTAAAGAATAACAGGGAAATGGGTTGATTGCTAAATTCTGAGAACTCTCAATTCCACCTATATAAACATCTGAATATTTTAAAACAAGTATCCCAAAGAGACATTCAAATCAAACCCCACTTCCTCCTACTCTTGAACTTGTCATTTGTCTTTTGCACATCTTCTGCCACAACACACAATTATTTTTTCAACAAGCAACATTTGGATGCTCATTTTCCTCCACTTCCTTCCTGATTTAACCAGGATGATAACAGTCATTAGGAGCTCACTATAGTGCTCCATGCTTTGCAATCATTCCCATGATCCAGGGGCTGCACACACAGCCCTATAATTTACCTAGGGCTCACAACTCTGGTCAAGAGAAACGCAGCACAACTGAGACTTAAGAATATTTGTTAATGCAGAAAATTTAGCCTCCAACACCCACAGTGTATCTTTAATTGGATGGCTATCATTGCCTGCCCTGCCATGATGTTATTCAGTATAAGAAGAATGGTTCTAGAAGGAGCTTGGTCGAAGCATCTGTACCTACTGAGTGGATGCCAAATATTTTCAATGTGCCAGGAATGTGCACCAAGTCAGCTCAGTGGAAACCCACTCTCAGTGGGCTACCTTCTGAGCAGCTCAGTGTGGTTCCATAATTTTTTAGTCATTTTTAATAATTAAGGCAGTCTCAGTTCGGTTACAAAGATGTCACCCTCTCCATTTTGAAGTTGCAAAGCTGTTGTTGGGGCCCAGCCTAATCTCAAGGAGCTCTCCTGGGAACCGGAAGTCCCTTGTGAGACTCGATTATGACCTGTGGCTCCCGCAGGGCAGCTGATGTCAACAGCAAGCCGCTTCTGGTCCCATATAGCCCCTGCCTCCCTGCCTCAGGGCCTTTGTACTCCAACAACTCTGCTGTTTCTGACCCTGGGAACAAGGGACTCAGGAGGGTGCTCTTTCCCCTTTCAGCTTCGCTGTGCTACCATGCTTCCTTCCCCAATATTTTTTCCTCAGGCTCTGGGAGTGGCAGAGCAAGACCACAAGCCTGGAAGCTCAGCAAACATCCAATCAATGGGGGAAAATGTTTACTCCTCTTCATACAGAGTTTGCCAAGGACAGCCTTGTGACTTTCAGAGGAGGAACAAGTTGAAAAGCACACCCCGGGGCGCCTGGGTTGTTCAGTCGGTTAAGCTTCTGCTTTCAGCTCAGGTCATGATCTCAGGGTCCTGGGATTGAGCCCCGCATCGGGCTCCTTGCTCAGCAGGGAGTCTGCTTCTCCCTCTGCCTGCCGCTCCCCTCTGCTTGTGCTCTCTCTCTCTCTGTCAAGTAAATAAATAAAATCTTTAAAAAAAAAAAAAGGAAAAGCACACCCCACTTTCTCCCCAAAGAGGTCTCCTCCTTCTCACTCCCTGCATTATTTCCTATTATTACTGTAACAAAATTACCACAAACAGAGCTTACAGCAAAACAAATGTGATATCTTACAGTTCTAGAGGTCAAATTCTGAAGTGGGTCTTATGGAGCTAAAATCAAAGTGTCAGTCCGGCTGTGCTCTTTCTGAGGGTTCTAGGGATGAATCCAGATTTTTCCAGGCTCTCAGAGGCTGTCTATATTCTTTGCCTCATGGCCATGAATCACTCAAACCTAAGCTTCTGTTGCCATATCCCCTCTGTCTCTCCTGCCTCTGTTGTGCATGACTTTTGTGACTGCATTGAGCCCACCTGGGTAATCCGGAACACTCTCCCCATCTCAAGATCCTTAAGTTAATTATATTGCAAAATCACTTTTGCCTTGCGAATTAATTTATTCACAAGTTCCGGGAGATGGAGGGCCATAATCCTGTCTATCCCACTCCCGTTTTCCCTCTTATTTCCAAAGTCATCAGACCATTATGGACTCTAGTGCAGAACCTCAGGCAATTAGGATTCCTACGCCAAAAATCAGAGCTCTCCAACTCAGCCTTGAAGAATTGGATAAGTCACTATGGTAACCAACCTCGGAGATATCCTTGATGATCCTTATCTCTTGTTATTTATACCTTTGTGTGAAGGCTTCTACATTGAATCAAGGAAACTGTGTGATCATTAAATACTTCTCCTTTGGTCTCTTGGAATATTAGCTTAGGAGAAATCCAGAAGACACTCAAGGAATCCCATGGGAGGCCCATGTGGAAGGGAAGTGAGGCCTCTTACCAACAGTTAGCACCAACTTGCTGGCCACATAAGTGAGACATCTTTAATGTGGATCTTCCACCCCAGTCAAGTTATCAGATGACTACAGCCCCAAATGACATCTGACTGCAAATTCATGAGGAACACTTGGTTAAAAGCATCCAGGTGAGCCACTCTGGAATTCCTGACTTACAGAAACTGAGAGATAGTAAATATTTATAGTTTTAAGCCACTAGTTTTGGGGCAATTTGTTCTGCAGCAAGAGATAATGAATACAGTCACTATCTCCACAGTAATCCTCAGAATTAACCCCTAGGGGTAGGAAAAATGCTCAGCCAGTACCTAATGTCATCCCATTGCAATTGATAATGTCATTAGAGTTTTTTAAAAAAGACTTTTTTTTAAGAGCCGTTTTAGAGTTACATCAAAATTGAAAGAAAGGCAGAGTTTTTCCCATATACACCCTGCCCCCCACACATGCATAGCCTCCCCCATTGTCAACATCACTCACCAGAGTGGTATATTTGTTACCAAGGATGAATCTTCACTGACCCATTATGATCATCCAAAGTCCATGGGTTACCCAAGCATACACCCTTGATGTCATACACTCAGTGTGTTTGGATAAATGTATAATGACATAAATCCACCATTATAATATCATACAGATCATACAAAATATTTCCACTGCCCTAAAAATCCTCTGTGCTCTGCCCATTCATCTGCCTCTGCACCCCTGGCAACCTCTCATCTTTTTACTATCTCCATAGTTTTGCCTTTTTCAAAATGTCATATTGTTGGAGTCAAACAGTATGTACCCTATTCAGATTAGCTTCTCTCACTTAGTCATACACATTCAAGTTCTTCCACAAGCTTTCTAATCATGACAAGTTTTTATCCTGTCTGTTCTGCCATTTCAGTCACAATAACCCAATTTAAGAGAGCTAATATGTCAGTTGCTCACTTTGTGCTACACTGAGAGGTATAGCACTGACCCCTGGAGCCAGTGAACTTGTCCCCTTGCCAGCACATAAAGCCAACTCAATTGAACTTCAGAGTCCTGGTGGGTTTACTTGCTGGAGGTACACAGGTCTCCAGGGTCTGTAAGCAGCCACAACTTCCTACTATTCATACTCCTAAGTGGAGCCCCAGGAAGTTGGCATTCCACAGAATAGAGAAGATGGGGTGAAGAGACTCAGCTAAGGCACCTCCCTTTATCTCTGCCAGGTTTTAATATTTGCTTGTTCTAATACAGAAGGTCAGCTAAGAAGGTTAGTCAAACCACTGATTTATGATTTCTCAAAGCAGGGGAGGGGCACTATTTGTATATGGTGTTGGATAATTCTTTATTGTATTATACTGTTCCATTCACTGCAGGATGGTAAGCATATCTGACCCTGCGTGGTAAATATCAGGATCCTGGACACACACATACACACATGCGCATGCATGTGCACACATACACATTTCCAAACTTAAGAACTATCAATAAAACTTGGACAATATTTCTTGCCTCCCAAGATTCTTAGGCTGAGTGGCATATTCATTTATTCAACAAACATTTATTATGTGCCAGGCACTGTGCTAAGTAGACAGTAGGGAAAATTTGGTAAGCAAAACAGGTAGGTCCCTTTCATTGAGCGTGTATTGTAGAGATGAAGACCAACGTAAATAAGGGAACTGACATGGATGCTTTGAAGGCAGATATATATGCTTGTATTAGAGGGTATATAATAGATAGATTGAACTAATTTTGAAGGGCAAGAGAAGCTACCTGTAGAAGACACACAAGAGCTAGGGAAAGCATTTCAGGAAGAGAAAACAGCTAGGGAAGAGGCCCCAATGTGCAAGGGATGTGGCCTAGATAAAAGACTAAATACAGCTCATGTGGCTGGAGCAGAAAAACCAAAAGAGGATCACCTGAGTGACTCAGTCAGTTAAGAATCCAACTCTTGATTTCAGCTCAGGTCATGATCTCAGGGTCCTGAGATTGAGCCCCATTTGGGGCTCCATGTTTAGCTCAGCTCAGTCCAGTTGGGATTCTTTCTCCCCTCCTCTTTCTCTCTCTCTCTCTCCTTTCTAAAATAAATAAATAAATCTTAAAAAAAAAAAAAAAAAGAGAGAGAGAGAGAGAGATCGTGGATCAAGAGAAGAGTGGAAAAGTATATGGGGTCAGACCATATCCTGGATTTGGGGTTTTGCCCTAAGAACAAAAATATAAAAGTAGAGCTAGGAGACTGTAGGTCATAAAGAAGAAGGAAAGAGAAAGTTTCATAAGGAAATGGAGTTAATGCATCAATGCTGCTAAGGAGTCAAGTCAGTGGTGTGGTAGCCAGCCTCAGTGATGTGGCATGACTTCTAGTAGTGGGTCAGGAAAGAGCATCCAGCTCCGCCTTACATTTTCCTGTCATGCCTGCCAAGACATCAGGCAGTGAGGAAGCCCAGCAACCATGTGGGAAGACCACATTCCAGCAACAGCGCCCCTGAGGTCCCTGCTACAGCCAGCACCAACCTCCAGACATGTGAGGGAGTATATCTCTGGATGGCCCTAGTCCTTGGCCTTGGAGCTACTCCAGCAGATGCTGAGTGGAACAGAGAAAAGCTATATCTATAAATCCCTGTCCAAATTGCAGACCCATGAACAAATGAATATTGACATTGTTTTAAGCCATTAAATTTTGAATAATTTGTTAAGCAGCAGTAAATATTTAGAGCAGTTATATATTCCATATGGCACAGCTACTGGATGGAAGGGGCCACCTGACCAGCATCAGAGTGTACATGGTTGAGAAAGGAACATTTTACTATGTTATGCCAGTGATACTTAGGGGTCTGTCCATTGTGCAAGTTTGCATTAACTACCTTGACTAGTACAGATGGGAATGAAAATCCTCAACAGGGCTTAGCAACAATGAAGTCAATGGTGATCTCAGAGAGACGTACTTCAGTGGAGAGACGCTTGAGGAAGCCAGAGATGAGAGGACATCAAGGCAGATTTATAGACAACTATTTCCAGTAATTTGGTTATGAAGGGCAGAGCAGGAGGGATGGAGTGGAGCTGGACAGGGATCAAGAATCTAGTGAAGCTTTCGTTTTTATTGGGAATGTGTAAATAGGGAAGAATTGGGCTGAGAAGAATCCAGCTGAGAGAGGGAGGCTGAAAGGGAGAGAAAAGAGGTGCAAGGATTGGGGGTGGGGAGGGGAGGAAATTGGATTTAAAGCAGGCAGAGGAATAAGTCTTAGAAGAGACAACTTCTCTATTTTCCTGAGAAAAAGGAGAAGCCAAGGAGTACATATACGGGTGGGTTTGTTCATTTCATACTAAAATCTAAGACTGCTTTTTCTCTTTAAAGTTGATCAAGCTTATCTGCTGAGAGTGAGTTGGAGCAAGAGTCCAAAATTTGAGAAGTGGCGACAATAAGGGGTGTAGTGCAGGCTTGGGCACCTGTCATTGCGACCGTTTTCCTCCCTGGTGTGACCCTAAGACCAGGGCCTCTCTCAGCTCTCTGAACGGCTCATTCCTCCCAGTGAGAGACCTTGCTCCTTCGCTCACACTCCTATCCCAGCCTCAAATCACCCATGTCTAGCCTGTCAAAATCCCTCACCGGCCACCCACTCCTCCCCTCCCATCCGTGCCAGCCTAGACATCCTTTTAATCCAGGCAGACAGCCTGCACACAGCAATTTTTCCCTGAAGTTTCTGACAGCAAGGAAACACCTTGTATTATTCATGATACATCTATTTCCTCATTAGGTTATGGTGTCTTTAAAGAGCAGGCACCATGCCTTTTTCTGGGTATCTCCCACAGTGCCCAGTATTTAGCAGATGCCCAACTGTCTACCTGATAATGTTTGTGAACCGTTTTTAACTCGAAGTTATTAGCCACTTAAAATATTAAGATCTATTCCTCTCATAATTTGTTGAAATGTTACAACTATTTTTTTTTTATTCCTATCAGTGGTACCAAGGAGGTAGAAGAGACATTAATAACAAATTATCTACAAAGACCATTCGTGTTTTACTCATGAAAGGAGATGCAATTTCTTCTGTTTGTGAGGTCAAAGCCTGGCTAGCTGTGTGGAAAAGTAGATAAAAACAGGACTCTGAAAGCAAAGAACCCTAAAATGAATTGTCAGATCCAAAATTGCTAGCTGTGTTTCTTCAAATACACCATCCTCCATTTTTTTTTAAGTAAGCTCCACACCCATCATGAAACCCAATGCGGGGCTTGAATTCATGACCCTGAGATCAAGTCAGATGCTTAACGAACTGAGCCACCCAGGTGCCCCTCCATTTCCTAATCCATAAAAGGGAGAAATGAGTACGTATATTTCAGGGTTCCTGTGAGAATAATAGAAACAAACCAACACAAAACAAAACATGTATAAAATAGGCAGCACTTAGTAGAGACTTAATAAATCATGGCTGTTAGTATTCGTTCAACAACTAATCTCAACATCTAATTGAGAATCAACAGGACTCAAGTCAATGTACGGACTATTACCAAAAAAAAAAAAAAAAAAAGGATTCTCATTTGGATATTTATATTTGACTCAAGGACATAACAGTTGTGTAAGAAATGAGAAGTTAAGTTTCTTCCAAATGAGAAATTTGATTTCTTTAAAGCAGATTTATTTAGTAAAAACCATACTAATGGTGAAACAATTATGGCAAGAATTGTTCATTCTGTCATGTTTGCTTGTGTTCATGAAGCAATAAGCTAAACACTTGTTCCCCTTGCACTATATATGTTTGCTTAATTCAAATTTCTATTAGGGTTCTTGTTGAGGAAGCATTGCCCTGAGGCTTCCAGAAAAAATTTACTCAGGAGCACAGCTCTGCAAGTTATAAGATAGCCTCTGAGATAACCCTGGGCTATGGTATTCATTAAATTCACTCTCAACTTGATAGCTTCTGACCTGCACAGTTTGGTAATGATGGTGAAGATAGCTGTCTGGGACATGGTGTTACTAAGTGCATTCATATTTTAAAAGTAGACAAAAATGAGGTGCAGGGGTGCCTGGGTGGCTCAGTCATTAAGCGTCTGCCTTCAGCTTGGGTTATGATCCCAGGGTCCTGGGATCGAGTCCCGCATCTGGCTCCCTGCTCAGCGGGGAGCCTGCTTCTCCCTCTCCCACTCCCCCTGCTTGTGTTCCCTCTCTTGCTGTGTCTCTCTCTGTCAAATAAATAAAATCTTTAAAAAAAAAAAATGAGGTGCAAATTTCCAACCAATTCTCAGTTAGCTAAAGTAATTTAGGGTAGAGGAAAGCAGTTTATCCCAATCCTTCTAACCCTATCCACTTGGGATAACAAACTGAGTACTCTTAGAACTTGGCTCTTTTTGGCCAGAAACAGTGACCATTCCAGTAGCAATAAGCATCTCTAGCACCTAAATTGTGGTTCCGAAATATCACTTCTCACCAGAAGGAGGTATTTTAGATGCAAGGCAGGAAATGTGCTAGAGAAGTCTGGAACATTCTATCATTCCACATAGCAAGAAAGCTATCAAAGAAAATGAGGGTCATATCCAAACAACTTGGGAGCCAAACTGAAGTGGTCCCTGCTGGCCAAAGATTGGTTACTTTGAGCTTCAACAAGAGTAAGTAATGCATAGATTAAAACCTGTAACATGTTTAAATCCAAAAGTTCACAATGATATTTTTTTTAAAAAAATTAATTGGTCGGTTTCAAAGCTTAATAGGAAATCAACTATTTGTTTTGAAAACTAGAAAATGAAGGGAAAGAATCAAGCATTTATTATGTATTTCTTACATGAACTGGATAGCCTATTGTAAAGGAGGGAAATGTCTCTTCATGAAACTATTACAGTAAGTTAAAAAAAGAAAAAAAAAGAATTGCAACATCTAATGAATTAATGGATCTAGGCCATGTGTATCAATCGTTGCTGACATGTCCAAAAGAAAGGCCACCAAAAATATGTGTTTCTTGGTGAGAGAACATAAAGCCACTTACAGTCTTGCCAAAGAGATCAAATATGAGTCTGATCAAGCCTTTGGATCCAGCTGCCAATTTCAGGAAACATCAAAGACACAAAAATACACAGAGCCTCACCAAGAATATGAAATCAGAAAAACCCAGATGGTATGAGACTCTACATGTCACATGGCCTTACTTCTTCAACAGATAAGTTACCAGCAAATAAAAAGGGTAGAAGAGGAGCCTAGAGATGAAAAGACGTTTAAAAGATATAACAAAGTTAAAAAAAAATGGCCAAAGCTAAAATACAGTATCTAGGTATGCATGCTGGGATAATAAAATTACTTCTTAAAACATAAGTGATTACCTAAATGATTAACCTCCTTTTGCGGGTGGGAGCAAATTGTGATTAGGATGGAATACATGGAAGGGTTTTCGGGGGTGACTAGAAAAATTGTACTTCTTGACGTGGTTGTTTGGTTTACAATAATCCATCAATCCACATATTTGATTTTTGTGGTTTTCTGAATCCATGTTGTGTTTTTTTAAAGTTTCTTTTTAAGGCCTTTTGAATGCATATGAATGATAAAGAAGAAAGTAGCTCCTACCTTTGGTCCTTGTGTTAAATGCTCTCAAGAAATACAAGTTTTCGGGTGCCTGGCTGCTTCCGTCGGTGGAGCGTGTGACTCTTGATCTCAGGGTTGTGAGTTCCAGCTGCACATTGGGTGTAGAGATTACTTAAAGTCTTAAAAAAAAAAAAAGAGGGGTGTGCCTGGGTGGCTCAGTCGTTAAGCGTCTGCCTTCGGCTCAGCTCATGATCCCGGGTTCCTGGGATCAAGCCCTGCATCGGACTCCAGCCCGGCATCTGGCTCCCTACTTGGCAGGGAGCCTGCTTCTCCCTCTCCCACTCCCCCTGCTTGTGTTCCCTCTCTCGCTGTCAAATAAATAAATAAATAAATAAATAAATAAATAAATAAATAAATAAATCTTAAAAAAAAAAAGAAAGAAAGAAAGAAAAGAAATACAAGTTTTCCCTCAGGATTTTGCAGACTATACATTGCTTGTTCAAATGAGAGATTAAGACCCAACTTGACACCGTAGCTGAAGATGAACTTTTTGAACTGTCAAGCAACAGTTAAAAATAATCCCTGGAAGAGGCTTGGTGACCAAACATAATCAACTTGAAAGATGGGCATCTTTTATTCTCTCACTCACTTATTTATTTATTTATTCACCTATTTTAAAAGTTTTTAGAATGCCTAATTTGTTCTATGCACTAGAGATGTAGAGATAAAAACTCAGTGAATTTGAAGAGACAACAAAACCATGAATTACAACACTGTAATTAATGCTAATATATATGTATATGCATAAGGGTACATGGAAGCTTAGAAAAATTGTAACTAATCCCAAATAAGGAATCAAGTCATGGAAGACATCTTAGAGAAAGTGTTGCTTGAGTTAAACTTTGAGAAATGAGTCCAATGTAGTGCAGTGGCTGAGGAAGGAGAGGAATTCTGGACGGAAGGAGAGGAATTCTGGACAGAAGGAACTTCTGGAGGAAAACCAAGATATGAGAGATCGTAGCATATTTGAGGAATTGGACATAGGTCAATCTACCCGAAGATAGGATGGTAGGGAGAGTAGGGGAATGAAAAAATTTAAGGATAAACAAGGTTTTACAGATAGAAATAGGAGAGAGAAAATGGAACACCCAGCAGCAAGTAGGAACTATCAGTTTGATGGATAGAGAATGGGTGGAAAATAAATGGATAGATGAAAATGCCATGCTAAGAAGTTTAAACTTCATCCTGAAGGTTACCTACAACTATGAAAAGATTTTAAGCATATGATATGAGCAGATTTGCATTTAAGAAAAATCACTTCGATAAATGTGTAGAATGCTAAGTGGGACTGAATAGTTGTGGAGAAGAACAAGAGTCCAAGTGAGAATGAGAAGGAGGGAATAAATTTGAGACCAATGATAAAATCAAGAGAGGTGATATGGGGAAGGTGGATGAAAAGGTAGGCTTATTTTCATGTTTCTACCTTGGGGTGATATTAACGTGACCTTGAAATTGTAGAAGGAGAGCGAGAAAAAAAAATATTTAAAACAGACGCAGGATCCAATCAGATGACAATTAAATACTTTAGAAGGCAAAGAAAGAAACAATCCGATTTATTCAGAAAGGAAAATGAGCTGCAAATGTTGTGAGGGGGTTGCAAATTCATCACATGTGAGAACTACGTAATGTGTAAGTGAGTCCAAGGAAGAGACGTCAAGCCTGCCCCATCTGGAAGGCATTAACATCACCCCTCGAAGGCTTGGACTGACAGGTGGTGGCATAAAAAACCAAAAGTTCACCTTGCACATTTGCAGTGTCAGACCTCACTTCCAGCCCAGACTGCTTATTGGTATGCAACCTCAGCCGGCTAAGAAGTGAACCCTGAAAATCGCTTGGGGTGGAAATCTCAAAACTGTATGACATTACATAATTATATTCTCAACCCTGGGAAGAATTGACTTAAGTATCAAAATTATGAAGTAAATAAAATCTACATGTAATATTAACATTTTGGGGTGAAGGAAAACATCAGTGCATATTAGATATTTCAGGTTTAAGGGAATTTTTCTTCTTTGATTAATTTTGTAAGTCTAATAAAAATGTGTAAATGATAGTTGATGTAGATTTGGGGTTTTACATTACAATTTTACTAGTTTCATAAATAATACTGGAATGTTTACAAGAATGTGGAATCTTTTTTTTTTCTTTAAGATTTTATTTATTTATTTGACAAAGAAAGAGAGCAGAAGCAGGAGGAGCAGCAGAGGGAGAGGGAAAAGCAGGCTACCCAATGCAGGCTCAATCCCAGGACCCTGGGATCATGACCTGAGCCGAAAGCAGACGCTTAACCGACTGAGCCACCCCGGTGACCCAAGAATATGGAATCTTAATTAAGCTTATGTGTAAGTTTTATTTTGTAGACTTACAAGAATTTATTAAGTACCTGGGAAGGTTTTGTTTGTTAGTGAGTCAGATGAAGTACGTTTAAAAGAAATTTAATATAGATATTTAAATGTAGTTTGGAATACTTAAAGAAATGTAAGTAAATGGTTAAAATAAATGTAAGTGGTTAAAATTGCTATATTAATAAATATAATAATTAAATGTGTAGACTAGATCAAAAATAAAGTATTAAGAAAATGTAGCCTCTGAATAATCTTTTCTGGGCCCCCTAATCTATGAGGGCATCAAAAAAAAAATTGCATTGACAGGTGATTGATGGTCTTTATCACAGGGGCCACAGGAGAAAGCAGTTATGGGATTAAATGATGAAGTACCTAAGGGATACCCAACAGAGGTTGTCGATAGACATCTTGAGACCTGGATATATTCTGAATGTTTATTCTTTTAAAAATATGCACTGAAGGGCACCTGGGTGGCTCAGTCAGTTAAGCGTCTGCCTTCAGCTCAGGTCATGATCCAGGGTCCTGGGATCGAGCCTCTCAGTGGGCTCCCTGCTCCTCGGGGAGTCTGCTTCTCCCTCTGCCCCTCCCCCTCTGCTCATGTGTGCGCTCTCTCTTTCTCTCTGTAGGATAAATAAATAATTCTTAAAAAAAAAAACTGCATATGTGGTGATATAATGTGGTTGTAATGATTACGAAAATTTGAGCTATTTGAGTTGACAACTTAAAATCCATTAACTGAGTGATTTATATTTTGGGATTTGGAGTTTGCATTTTACTACATTATAGTATTAGAACATTTGAAACTTGAGTTTCATCATATGTATAAATTTGTTTTGTTAGATTTATGCAATTTTTTTAGTGCTTGGGAATGTTTGTCTTTTAAAGCCAGGTAATTAAAGTAGTACAAAATGAAATTAAATAGATTAAATTTATAAAGGCTGTTTAAAATATTTGAAGATGTTTTATTAACTATTAAGCTTATAAACAGAAACAAACATTTTTCAAAAACTCCTTAAAAGAAATTGTTAACATTTGCTATATTTATAAATAGAATGAAGAGATTTAAAAGCTGAACTTTAAGGAACAAAAGGCATTATAATATGATAATGCAATATATTAAATATCATATTTTTAAGCCAGAAATCAACACAATTTCTGTGCAAAATGACAACTAACAAATCTCAAGGACACCAAAAACTCAGATTAGCAGATAACTCTACTTGAAAATCAAAGTAATATTTAGGAAAATTGATCTTATGTCCAGGCACAAAGGACTTCAATTAATTCTAGTTTTATGTGCTGATGGAAGCCACCTTGCATAAAATGCAGGCCTTAGAAATAAAATGCAGATGTAATTATTACAGAAGGTAGGATCTCACAATTACAAGTGTTAGATATCCTTATAGGCAAACCTACTGCAATTATTTAAAGAATGATAGTGATTACATTGTGGAGATCATGACTAGGCATCTACAAGACAAATGAAGAAATTGCTGTGCTGATGTTGTGCAAATAATGTTGTACCAATGTCCCCAGTGGGATAATAACACTTCCAGTGATAGTATCATGCAAAATTCCAAAAGGGCTAAATCTTAAATGGTTGTATTCAGGGAAACTATATGCAAGGACTTGAACGGCTCTACTGAAAACAGAGACCGACATTGAAGGACACAAGTGAAGATTTTGCATAGAATTGTTTCCTGAAATGTGAGAATGGAAAAATTAGTATCTCTCCATTCATATATTATGCTAGTAATGTGTAATTGTTAATATGGGCAATCAAATTAACAAGTAAGCATATATTTAGCTAGTTCATCTATATCCCTTGAAATGTGTAGTTTTCAGTTGCTAAAATAAATTTTCAATACTTTTTCTTTTGATCTTCTCACTGGGGAGCAATGGCCAGGAATGGGGAATGGGGAAGGGATGGTCAGGGAGGCAAGAGGTAAACTGGAGGAGTGTGATATGGTGGAAACCAAAGGACAAATGTTTGAAGAAAATGACAGTAGCCATCAGTGTAAAATACTGAAGATAGGCTAAGGACACAAACAGAGAGCTGGTCCTTGGGGGCAGCGTTGGTGATCACTGGTACACTCATTCAAAGGAGTCTCTGAGAATTGGGCACAAGGGAAGGGTAAACGCCAGACCGGCATTAAGAAGAAGGGATGAGGGGGGTGACAGCACAGACTCTAATATTCTCTTTGGAGTATTTGCTCCCACTGCTAAAAGCTGCGTGTGTGGCTGCCACTCCACCAACTATTTTCTGCCATAGGCTTTAAGGTTCCCCCAGCAGCCCCCTTACTGGACCAGGGAGCCCTGGGGGATCCAGTTCTTCCTCTTCTCGTGGGTAGCGGGTCTTTCTCACTGCCTGCCGCAGTCATGTTAGTTTTCCTTATTTTCCCATAGCCTTAAGAACAACTCTTCAGTTATCCTTAAAATGATGTCTCTATGATGGAGTCTGCTAACACAGCAGTGTGCTCTGATGTCTATTTCTAGATTTAGCTCATGGTTGAAATATAAATGAAGGTCATCGGCAGTGTTGCATTCTGGCATTAAAAGACATCAGCAAGCTGAGGAGTCAGAAATTCTCGGAAGAACAGCCAAAATAAGTGCCTTTTTTAAAATGAAAAGTGAGTAAATGCCAAATGCCAGGGAGAAAAAAAAAATCTCTGATTTTATCATTGAATGCCGTATTATTCAAGAGGTAGTCTAAAGTGTTATGCAAATGCATTTACTTAAACTACACATGATTATATCCTTACTTATTAATGGCTCTCTTAGCAGCTAATACATTCCTTCAAATGGTGAGTTTTCAGCTGGAATAGGTTTCCTGCCAAGGCAGAAAGCCGATGGACGAGTTGTTTGATCTAAAATCAGAACAGTCATACTTCTACTTTATTTCCAAAAAATGAAGGCAACATCAGAGGCTTCCTACTAAAAGTTAATCCTTTAGTTGGAGAAGATCATTTACAACAAGGACCGGGATATCCTTGTTATTCCATGTAGACTCATGGGACACATTTTAATAAACGATATTTCTTTCCTTTATTGTTCTCTATTATGACCATTTGGTCCTATTTTGACTTTTCTTCACCCGCCCCGCCCTGTCCACACACCCTACTTTCATGGAAATGAGACACTGAGTGGGCATCTCAGGCCAGTAGTGCTTAGGAAAGAATTTTTCATGGGGTTCAGCCTAGGTCACTAGGGTTCTGCACAGAATCAAAGCAAAATCCCCACCTGACTAATAAGGTATAACTTTGCTTTTTTACTCTGTATATTTGTTTCATTCAATGAGGGGTAGCTATTATAAGGCTAGAATCTGGTATGGCTTGGTCATTTCACCGAGTAACATCATTTGGCAACAAGTTAGGTTTCCTTGTCCCAGTAAGAGAATAATTTTTTTTTTAATCCATGAATCACTTTTTATGTTTCTTATGTATCAACCACACAACTTGATTATATTATAGGATATGTGAGTTCATCTTTCAAAGCACATTAATTATTGCCATGCAGAAGGGCCTCAAGAATATTTGTTGAAGGGAATGAAATGTTTTTGTTTTTAAATGCCTCTAAGTGAAGAAGCTAAATCCAACACCTACTATTTACTATCACTTCCAAACCACTGTAGGAAGAATGAGCATTTTAATGAGCAATATTTTTGAAATGCCAACCTAGTGGAGTAGGCACTTAGGAGGACGTTCAAAGGTTAAACAAAAAAAGATTCGTACCTTACCCCCAAGAGCTTTTCATTTCTAAAACACACGGACAAGCACACATAAAACAAAACGGGGATTTCAAAGAAGGACATTTTGTCAAGTTGAAAGACAAAGAAGATCAAACGTTTTCTTTAGACTCAAGTTAAAAGCTGGGTTGAGAGGCCTGGGCAGCATACTAGACTGAAATTCTAGAGGAAAAAAGAATCTTTTCTTTAAACTTTTCTCTTATCCAACAAAAAGAGTTTCCAGGACAATAAAGCTTCAATAACACTATTTTTTAGTGATTGTCTAGCGGCATTAAGTACAACATTTCTTTTTAAAAATACAGATCCCATCACCAAAGCAGTATTATTCTATGAGCTCATCCAGTACATTGTGCACCCACGGGCTTAGATGACAGTTACACCACATCCTTAAAGGCCAAAACTATACAGACTATGTGAACCCTGCTTTCCCTGTGTTTCTAAAACACTTTTCTTCTCCCAGAGGTGAAGAAAAACTTGATATCAAAGATTAGAATCAAGTAAACAAAGAACCCTTTATACTAACTTTGTATAATATGTAATATATGAACTTACAAAGTTATTACACTACACGGGTAACATGTAAATCTCACATTTTCAAATAGCAACATGTGTGTGTGCACTCAGCATAATTATAATTTTGATTCTACTATATGGTAGTCATTTCTGGCATTAACTATGTAAAACTATTTTTCTCTGTACAGTTGCATGAGCTATTTAAAGAGTCTGTTGCTATTTTTACTGTCTTTTATATCTGTGCTTAGCTCATAGGTTTTGGACAAAAAGAGCTATGTCCTCCAACTTGTAGATCCATGGACTCGTGGGAGTCCACAATTACATTCTCAGGGCTGTGCGCATCTCAAATATGAAAACCAGTCACAGAGCATTTCTTCTCTCTCTGCACACTGTCTTATATTCACTCAAGTGTGATTCTCACATTATCAGCCCAGGGAAATTCTTAAGTAATGAAATCTTACTTCTCCAATGTTTAGAACGAGTTCCTAAGATTTCATTAATGACTTAGTCCTTAGTCTACAAAAAGCTCTTGGCAGTACTGAATAAAGAACTCCAGAAACCAAATATAACAGCCATGCTGACTGCCAATAGCAACGCTTTAACATTTCTTTGTATCGTGGCCTGGTACAGAATTCCAAAGAGTAGAGCATTCCATGAGTCAGTTTTAAGTTTCATGAATGTAAACGCTTGCGGAAGATGTGCTAATGTTGTGGAGGACTTCCTGCTTTCCACCCTCTGCTTTTTCTTTCTTTTTTTTTTTTAAGATTTTATTTATTTGAGAGAGAGAGAGAGATCACGAGCAGGGGGGAAGAGTAGAGGGAGAGGGAGAAGCAGGCTTCCCGCGGAGCAGGGAGCCCAATGCAGGGCTTGATCCCAGGACCCTGGGATCATGACCTGAGCCGAAGGCACACGCTGAACCGCCTGAGCCACCCAAGCGCCCCATCCTCTACTTTTTCTTTTTGAGGCGTTGTATTGCTATAAAATAGCAATAGAAATAGAAAATAGCAATAGAATTATACAACCATCATCCACACCCCTGAAAACCCAGTTATCCAAACGAAGATCAAAATGAAAAAGGCTGCAAGGAACTAATATGTAACACATCACCATAAACCACAAAAGCATTTGAAGATGATGAAATTTACGAAACAACTCCCAGTGTAGTTGTCTTTTTTTTTTTTTTGAGTGTAATTTTAAGACAGCTAGCTTATCTTACGGTTTTTATATTTTCTTGACTGAATGGCCCCATCAAATCTAATGGCATTTCAGATATTTTCTAATAGTTTTGTGATGGATAATTACTCTATATGCTTTATTTAAGAAAATCAGGCTCATAGTAAAAAATTATTTAGGGGGATCTTGGTAATTGACAGATTCTAAACACAGTTTCCTAGTGTTAGCCTTAACAACATACATAGCTCTTAACAACTAAGTTCAGGGTATTCAGATCTTGAACTAGATCTGCAAGTATAAATGCCCACTGCGATACTTGGAAACCTTAGGTAAACATTTCTTGGTAATGTGTGTGTGAGTATGGGTGGATAGGGAATAAACTCACATTTAAAGCCTTGGGTAAAAGAGAATCCCATCAATTGTTTTGGTATGATGATACTCCAATGATGGAGCTACGTTGTAGAAAAATGTTCTTTGAAATTTTCACCGGAAGCATTGTCTCCAGGAAATTGAGAGATCTGACAATGACTTGATAATTGTATTTCCTAAAAAATAGTATAATTATTAATACGGAAGACTGTACATGTAACTTGATCTAATTGCTAATTATTACATATTTATCTACCTTATAAATTTGTATCTGGTTCCACGTGTTCACATGTGTGTGAAAGCCCAAAATAAAGTCCTGAAGGGATAATTTTTGTTCTCTTTGGCTCTAGGTGGCTTCTTGCTTCCTCTCCAGAATCTAATTAGGGATGTTTCTGTTATTAGTTCTGTTTATTAAAACTTAATTTAGGTTAACAATCTTTTTTTTTTTTAATTCAAAATCAGAGATCAGGAACTCTGGCTTTAAGATAAGGGTAGTATGAAGCGGGATCCTTGGGAGTAGGATCATTGGTCACATTGTGTGAAGCCTGTGTTCAAGAATCAACTCAAATTACAACCGGGGACCTGACTGCATACCGGTCATTTAACCACATAGTCTGTTTTTACTAGATGAGGCCAAAATATTTTCCCTTATGTATAAGGGAAAGATGCTGGAGGACTTATGTTAAATTATTTGTGAAGGTAAAATCTCTGCTGTCAGAGTTTTTCACATTAAAATGATCTCTGAGGAAAAAAAACAACAAAGATCACTCATTGCCACGATTTCTCCTGACAAAAACATGGTCTTACGTTAAACCTGCAATGAATGTAATTTTTATAACTGATACCTCCTAAATGTAAAGTTAGTAGTAAGAATTATTCTTATTTTACAGATGGAAGACCACTGACAAGATTTTTTTAAGGCAAGATTAGTAATATAACTAAGTCAAGAGAGTTAGGAATAGATACACTACTACAACTAGATTTTGGTCATCCCTTCTTTCCTTGGCAGATTAAAAATACTAAGAATATTAAGAATCCTTCTAAACAGGGATGGAAAATAATACGTCAAAGAAGAAACAGCTCTGCAGAATTAGTTTTCCAACTGGAGTAACAGAAACCAGACTTACTCTCACCTGGAAAAAAAAGGGGGGGGGGTGGCAGGGAGGATAAAATACGTGAAATAGTAGTTTTTAAGACACAGGGCACCGAGGAATGAAGTCACTGCACAGGGAAGGAGACCCAGAAGAAGCCCCGCAGATGTCCTGAGTGGAGGAGAAAGAATTCAGTGTGGACAGACTTGTGGCTCGGCTTCTCAATGCAATTCAGGAAAATTAGCATATTGCAGTTAGCATACTATTTTGCCTTCCCACAAAGATTATCAGAAACACTCTGTGTTTTAACTCTGATTCCTTATTTTAAAATGCTTCAATATGTCTAATTTACTGATTCCATAAAATATGATTAAGGATTTAATATATTGTTTCATCCTTTGAGTTGTCCCCATTAGGAAAATAAGTAACCAGGAGCATCCTGTAAAGCACAGGTGTGCATGCCATATGGGCTACTCGCGTTCTGAACTGGAGTAATACATTCTGCATGAGCAGAAGCTTGTAGGTGACTCATAAAGGTCGCCCTCACACGCATGGTTACAATATCCCAGCAAAGAGTTTGCCAAGCTGTGATCAAAACGAAGAGGAGAAAAATGTATTTGCCCCATGTTAAGTGTCAGCTCCTAGATTCTGTACAGAAATACTAGCTTAATAGCTCTTTGTCATAGTTGGGCCAGATTGAGCCAAAATAGCCAAACCGGTTGCTCAGGCAACAGATGCGTGCTTTGCTCTGGGGAGGGCTTGATCCAGCCAAAGCAGCTGTGCAGCGGAACAAACCCTACGGGCTGCCTGCCTACTATTACCTCTGCTTGTCTCAGTGGCTTAACCCAGACCCCCATCCCCCCAGGGATCTAGTCATCAGGCCCTTCATAGGCTGGGGTGGTTATGGTCACAAGTGGGCAAAGGAACACCTAGAAAACCCAATTCCACTCATATTCCTGTCACCATTATGTAAAAACAGCCCTACATCCTCCTGATGAAAAGTCACTTATCTCTGCCCAAGTAGATCTCTTCTCACCTCTTGGTCTCTGGACATAAAAGGCCAAAAATGGTATACTATCCAAACCCATCACGCATGGATCGTCTATTGGGAACACAGTGGAATAGAAGTACCTTTGATTCAGTGAGTATCTGTAACTTGAAGGATGATATAAAGTCCTTGCAGAGTATTGCCTCTGAGCTGCTGGCTCAGTGTGTCTTCAGCACACCATGACAACATATCCCCAGGGAAGAAGTTTCTAGGTGGCAGAGTATGTGATACCCTTGGTCCCATGGTTACAGGCCTATTCCTACCCCTCCTTTGCTTGAAAGATGATCCCCCGACCTGACATCATGTTAGGTGGTGTCTCATCTCAGTAAACTGAACACTCCATAAGCTCTCAGGTACTGATGATGTTGGATGAGGCCCTGCAGAAGGAAGGGCAAACCCATTCCCAGAATGTGTGTCTATTCCACGGAGAATGAACCACTGGTCTTTCTAGAACAGCTGGTTTGACCTGCCTCATAAAGCAAGGATGCATTCATCTGTTGCTCACAGTGACATTTTGTTGTCGTGGTAACTACACCCACTTTGGTATGTTGGAGCCCATCTATCCATTCCAGCATATCCACTTCCTTCAACTTTTAATCCTTTCTTCCACACTCTGCCACAGTAATATGCTTGCATTTCAACTTTGCTTTTGCTCAGAATCAGTCATTGCTTTTTCCATGCTTCTAGGAGCCATCCTGGTAGAGTGAGTTCATACCAACTCCCAGGATCTCAACGAGGGTGTTAAATCCTATTAATTTAAGATAGCTCTTATCCTGCAACCCAAGGACCCAATGTGGGTGCTATTAAGTTCTTCCCTAGTTTATGATCGGACTCTCTTGATCTTCACCCTGATTCTGGCCTCATGTACTCCTCCAGCTCCTCCCAGTCCACGCTGGCCAATTCTTGCAGCTCCTTGGGGTAGACTCTGGTCTTCTCTGCAGGCCCAGCACCTCTCCCGCTGAGTTTTCCTTAACCCAAATTATAGCTATTTAATCCTAATTCAAAACCTAGTAGCCTGGAGATAGGACAAGTCCTAAAGGGGGGACTTGTTGCCTGGGGAGAGAGCTCTGCATTGTCACCCAGCTTGGAGGCAGGGCAGGAGTGTCTGCCCTTACCAGAGAGGGGTGGGCTGCGACTGCAGGCCCAGAAAGTTCAGGAGTCTGTGGAGTAAACATCTTCGGCGGCATCCATTCAGATGCCTCCACCTCACTTGTCAGGGTCCTGGGTTTTCTCAACAAGTGCCCTGACCGCTACGTAACAGACCTGCCTTGATTGGCAACTGTCTTGAAGTCTATCCATACAGACTATTAAGTCCTGTGCTTGGGCCTCAGCTTTCTCAGCCATCCTGCTGCAAGAGATGAAAACTAGTTCCCGTGCATCCAGAGGCCCTCTGGCTTTCACACCTGGCTTCCCACGGCCCATTATTGCCCTCAGCTGTTCATTATGTTTCTATAGAGTAAGAATGGCCTAGCAATAGCCATCCAACCCTTTTATCCTTACAGCTACAATTTTCTCCATCCTTCTCAAATGCCAGCCGGGGCACTAACACATTCCTCTCTAGCACACCATCCCAAGCCATCGCCAGGGTAAGGTGTACAACTGGAACCTGCGCCCACAACTTCCTGTTCTCCACCTACCATGAGTGATGGACTCTAGCCGCAAAAGTCTGCATCTACCACACCACTAATCTCTGCTACCTATTTTGCGTAGTAGATGAAAAATGAAGCAGTTTATAAAAAATATTGGAAATGCTTTCCAAAGTAAGTTTAAAAAGTTAAGAACAAGAAATTCAATATCAAAAGTACGTAAGTGAAATACTAGATTTATTCAAAGACAAATGCATAATGCATCTGTATAATAATACTGTCTCCGTGTCTCTGAAAACGAGCTACGTGGTCACCTTTGTCTATACATTTAGGCATTCATAACAGGTGCTGTTCAGGGCACACACTGTGAAGAAAAAAAATCAATGAGTAATTGCTAAAACATACATATCATGACTACTTAAGATAACATGAATATTTAATGAAAATTCAGCATTTAACGTCTGACTCTCATCCTGTGGACCTACAAGGAAAAATACAATAATTCGTTTTACCCATTACCATCTTACAAAATCAGAATGAATATAAGCAGTGTTTTTTAATAAAAACAGCAATTTAATTTCAATCAAATATATTACCATCCTATTCTTTTATCCTGTGTATGTATCTAATTGGCATAACCTACTGATTACTGAAATCAGTAAAACTCCAATCCACGATGCTTCAGTTGTTTGGATCAATACACATCTTATATTTGGAACTCATTTTTCTTATGCTATAAGCCTGATTATCAGTTCCTATAAAAATGCCATGCCCTACTCCTTGCCCCCGTGAATGTGACTAGTCTTTTGCACAAGGCTAAGTGACAGTACTTCTGAACACCCACACCCAATTCATCAGGCACACATATTCCGGCTCCTCTCAGACACGGTCCCGCAGGGGCAAGCCGCTCTCCTAGTTGTCTTGTTCCTCATAGTGGGCATAGCCGCTGGCATAGGTCCTTCCTAAATTCAAATTGGTAAATAAATCGGATGACTCAGCATCTGAATCCTTTCCAACTTCATCTTCTTCCTCTTCATCATCCTCTGCTTCATCTTCATCTTCCTCTTCATCATGGTAGCTATCACCACACTTATCAGAAGAAAGGTTCTTCCAATAGGCGTCATAGCCAGAAGCTCCATCTCCCTCTTCACCCCCAGTCTGCCTGCCAAATTTCAGGGAGCGTGCTGCAAAAGACAGACATGTACATGGCACTTTGTTCCGATTCTTTATAGCTTCACTTTTCTCTACAATATGCAAAATTACATGAACTTGACTGGCTGCTTCTTACTCCCATTTTCCTAATTTCCTCACTTAACTGGAAAGAAAGGAGACCTGAGTAACAACAATCGGTTCTATCCTACTCAGAGTCTATACACATACCATATATAACAAATAATAAAGACAACAGTGTCATTTCACTAAATCTAGAAAAAGTTGGAAAACAAAATAAGGGGGCGCCTGGGTGGCTCAGCTGTTAAGCGTCTGCTTTCGGCTCAGGTCATGATCCCAGGGTCCTGGGATCGAGCCCCGCATCGGGCTCCCTGCTGCGCGGGAAGCCTGCTTCTCCCTCTCCCACTCCCCCTGCTTGTGTTCCCTCTCTCTCTATGTCTCTCTCTGTCAAAAAAATAAATAAAATCTTAAAAAAAAAAAAAAAGAACAATAGCACTCTCCAAACAGAATTCAAATAAGGCATGTTAAAAACTAAAATGCTCTTCATTTGACAGATTAAAATTTTATTTTCAAATCACAGAACTGTTGAATTCATGTCACTACACATTTTTCTTAAGAGAACTACTCTGTAATTCTGGTGTCCGACAAGACAAAGCCCTTCATTTCTTCTGCCTAAGTGGCAATACGGTTTAGTGCAAAAAATCAGCAAAATCATCAGTCTCACCTCATTGTACAACTACTTCTTTGATTAAACAAAAGTATTATCAGGGTCATTTAGAATTATGGTTCCATTCTGCTACGTTTGGTAAAGAGTCAAATTCTCTTTAACAAAATTGTAAGCTGCATTACTATAAGCATGTCTGTAGTAGTCTTACTCCTTCACAAAAAAGTTATGTAAAAACCACAAAACAATTTCCTATAGTAGTGATATATTACATAATAAGCATAGCTGCTCAAATACCACACAACTACAAAAAGCTTCAGAATGAATTCCAACTTCCAAGCACTGAAGATTACCAGCACTCGAATATTAAAGATTTATAGCTACTCAATTATTTAACAAGGAAAGCTTCAGCAAAGGCAGAAAAATCACTTTTTGGTCTTAAATTTCAGTATTCACTATGTCATTAACTGAGTCAAATGCCAAATATCAAAGTGAATGATGGTGTATTTCTTAAGTTAAATTGAGAAACTTCACCCACAAATTTTCCAAGGCTGTAAAATTCCATTTGCTTAAGAGAACACATTCATCTTTTCAAATACAAAGAAGAGGCAAAAACAAAAATAGAAAGAGAAAAAAAAGAGATAAATCTTATCTAAGCAAGAAAGCAAAATCACTCCATTGGTATTTTAAGAAGAGCCTTACTTGACATGCTGAGATCCTTAGTTTCCTGAGTTTCATGTCCACATTTGGGGCAGGGAGGCTGTTTTCCTTTTTCTTGCTTAAACACTTTGCTCCTTGTATGATCATCACAGAAACAAGCCTACATAGGAGAAGTAAAAATAAGCAAGTAAATAAATAATTCAAAAAAATATACAAAATTATCACTAAATATTTCCTGGAGATTTAAAGGCAGTTTTGTTAGGGTAGAGATTAAGACTTTTGTTGGGACTGGTCACACTCCTGATTTAAATTTCTTAAGGGAAATGGTCTTTGCCAGAACTCTTTGAACTATGACCTAACATAAAGCAGAAACTATACATAGGATATGAACAGTGTAGGCACACTGATTCATTCATAAATATATGAGCATTCACAAAGCCCCTGATGACATAATGGTGAATAGCCTATCCACCCTCACAGATACATAACCTAACTGGGGACACAAGACAAGTGGAAAGATAATTGTGAAACACTCTGCAATGAAAGGGAAGTGCAGCGGAGGGGCACTAAACAGGATATGGGATTCAGGAAAGGTTTACTGGAAAACATGATGTGTTGGCTGAGATCTGAAGGAGAACAAGGGTACAGTAGGATAAGCAAAATGGGAAGAGAGATCTAAGGCAGAGGAAACAGCATAGACAACACCTGAAAGCCATTTGGCCAAATTGGGGCAGATTTGAGAGAGAAACAAGAGACAGGGTTAGGACCAGAAGAACCGGAGAAATGTTTCTGATAGGAAGTGAATTCACTGCACCTGTTTAATGATTTTTGACAAACAGAAATGCTGGAGACAAGATCTAAGGAAATAGAACATTATGGAAATCTTCACTTTACTCAAACTCTCCTAAGCAAGTGAATTGTGATATTAATTAAAATATACTCTCAACATTTTGGTCAGAATATTCTCCATAAATGTAATGTGTAAAAACACTGAGCGAAGATTCAGGAGACATGTGCATTAGTGTCGACTCTAAGATAAGCCAACTGGATGACCTTTGGAAAGTCATTCAGCTTTCTCAATTCAATTTCACAATCTCCAAAATAAAAGAAGTAAACTACATAATGTTTAAAGACCCTTATAGATTAATAATAGCTATAAATAATTCAAGGTGGAGGAGTACTGGGATTAAAAACCAAATCTAAAAATAGCAAACAAGTATACCTTACAACGGAGACAGGAATGCTGACCAAGTCGATTGCATGAAACACCTATGGGCAAAAATACATAATGTCCAGATTCAAACTTCGAACGAAAACACTATTTTCCACAGATTTATACTTGATGTACTTAGATCAATTATTAACATTTTTTTTGGTCTCATAATATAACCTAGAGGGCACATAAAATGAGATGGAATCCCCAGCCAGAAGGAAGGAAACGAAGTGCACACACCCAGCATTCTTTCGCTAGTATGACACTAATTATTCTCCAATCTCCTTCCACTTCTCCCGTTCTAGGAGATGGCAAACTTCATTAATTATATTTAGAAAACTGAAATGGTGAGACATCCTTTTTTTCATGACACTGGCTGAAGTTCTTCCCTTTATCACATAATGCTTAAATCTCAAAAAGAGGAACACCTGGGTGACTCAGTTGGTTAAGCATCTGCCTTCAGCTCAGGTATGATCCCAGGGTCCTGGAATGGAGCCCCACATCAAGCTCCCTGCTCAGTAGGGAGTCTGCTTCTCCCTCTGCCCCTCGCCCTGCTCATGCTCTCTCTCTCACTCTCTCTCAAGTAAATAAATAAAATCTTTAAAAAATAAATAAATAAATCTTAAAAAGAATAATTTTCTCCATTAATATATAATCTCTCCTGATGACGCAGGCTATTGCCATTTTTTGCATAACTTCTGATAAGGGAATAGAATACTTCAGGTAGAAAGGGTAGTTATGAAGAGAAAATAATGTTTAAGTGGGCAGGAAAAGATGGGAAAAATCCCAAAATATTTTATTACTATTTTAGTCAGTAAGCCATGTTAATTTTGGTCATTACCTGTAATTACTGAGGAAAAACCTAAACTTAAGTGCAAATATATTAGAACAGCCAGAATGTCTGGCACATATTGACTGTGCCAGAAATGGAAGAAAAAAATAAGTACCAGAGGTATAGAAAGAGAAAATAAACTAAGCCTTACACTAATAAAGCCTGAATATAAACTATTAACTTTCAATTCACTTAAAGGTCTTGAAAAAATAAAAAGGAAAACAAGTAAAAGGAAGCCTGTCTTTGTAATGCAAATATTTGACCAGATGTTTCTAATTTGGGAATTCTTTTACTTAATTTTGCCTGGTTCATGGGTAGCCTTTTTTATGTGAACAGGCAAGTACTTTTTTTACACTCAGAAATGATGCTCTCAATTATATGTATTATTATTGCTTCTGTCCGAGTATCCTGCTTTCTTCCACCGTAATGCCAATAATTCAGTTGGATATGTATTATTTGTCCTATGTGTTAATAATAAAAGTTAAAAAATCAACTGAGTACTTACTATATACAGTTGACCCTTGAACAACATGGGTTTGAACTGTGCCAGTCTGCTTATGTGCAAATTTATTTCAATAAATACAGTGCAGTGCTTTAAATGTATCTTCTCTGCCTTATGATTTCCGTAGTAACGTTTTACTTTCTCTAGCTTACTTTATTGTAAGAATATATCATATAATACATACAAAATATGTGTTAATCAACCATTTATGTTATCAGTAAGGCTTCTGGTCAACAATAGGCTATTAGCAGTTAAGTTTTTGGGGAGTCAGAAGTTATATGCAGATTTTCAACTGTGCAGAGGGTTGGTGCCCCTAACCCTCATACTGTTCAAGGGTTAACTATATAAGGCATATATAAGTATACCAAAGTACTTCAGTAATAACCATATTATTTCATTCAGTCTGTGGGGACAAAAATCTGAAATCTCAATCATTTCCACCTGAAGATATGCCCAGGGAGTTTTTTGGTTCCTTCTTCATTCAGTCAAAAAAAAGAAAGAAAAAGAAAAAGGATATACTTAACCAAAATGTTATAAATCTCTTTCAAATACATAGCCAGAACACACACTGAAAGTACAAAGTTCCCAACCCAATCTCCCAGTGTACACCAGGCATCTTTTTTTTTTAATATTTTATTTATTTATTTTTGACAGAGAGAAAGAGCGATCACAAGTAGGCAAAGCAGCAGGCAGAGGGAGAAGCAGGCTTCCCGCTGAGCAGGGAGCCCCACCTGGAGCTCAATACCAGGACCCTGGGATCATGACATGAGCAGAAGGCAGATGCTTAACTGACTGAGCCACCAAGGAGCCCCAGGAATTTCTGATATAGAATCTTTTCCCATCCCCACTACTTGAGTCTTCTACGTGCCACAAAGACATGATCCCAAGAAATTAATTTTGTCTATCTTGCCCTCATCCTTACTTCTGGGAACTCAACCTAGGATGGAACATGGCTCTGCCATTCTTCTCTCCCTGATTACCTCAAGCCAACACATATGCACTCTGGTTCACTGCCCAGTTATTTCTCTCCCCAAGAGTTACAATTTTGGACTTATATAAACAATGCATTTCTCCCAGATTCTAAAAATAGTTTGACGGGGCGCCTGGGTGACTCAGTCGTTAAGCGTCTGCCTTCGGCTCAGGTCATGATCCCAGGGTTCTGGGATCGAGCCCCACATCTGGCTCCTTGCTCGGCGGGAAGCCTGCTTCTCCCTCTCCCACTCCCCCTGCTTGTGTTCCCTCTCTCGCTGTCTTGCTCTCTGTCAAAAAATAAATTAAAATCTTAAATAAATAAATAAATACATAAATACATAAATAAATATAAAAATAGTTTGACTTTCCTAGTTTTAAACTGGGGAATGGTTTCCATTTTAAATCTATTTCTATGTCTTCAGAGTATTTTAAAAGAGTAGGTTGGGATGCATCAAACTCTGCTGATAACAAGCCATTTTAAATTAGAAGTCCTGGAGCCATTTTAATTATTTAAAAAAATAGAGGCAGAGTCAACGTATTTGTTTTGTTTTTTCTTAAAACATCTTTCCCACTGATAATGCAGGTAAATAAGTATCTTAAAGAATTTCTATATCTCCCAATTCCTAAGTAAGGTCAAACCTATAAATGATGAGATATAACCAGTTAAGGGGGTGGAAACAAGCTATACCTTTGTGGCCTATGGGTATGATTAGGAAAATATTTCAGAAAAAAACAAGCATTGAATGGCAACTGGCAAAGAAAGAATGGCAAGAAAAAAACTAAAGCAATGAAAAAAAAGTAAAGAAGATAAACTACAGTAAACCAAAGATACCTAGGAACCTGCAATGAACATAACCTTAATATCAAGTATCAAAGACATGATGATAGATTTATCTTAAAATCCTGTCAACTATTCTGCTTTTGTATTTTTCCTTTTGTCTTTTACTGAATCACTAAAACTTCCTGATGAAATTATAGTCTTATCACTCACAACTGCCAGTCTTTGGGGTCAAATGCTACAAAATACTCAAAGTTCTCAGGCTCCAAATAAAGTAATTCAATTTTTATATTACAGATTTTGCAGAAGCCTAAGAATGGCTCAAAAATGCTATCTACTTTGAGATGTTCTTTAACCTTTGAGAATTTCTATATGAATATTGTAAGAATTACATATATATGCATCTATGTATATATTAAAACTGACAACTTATCAACTTTAAATTTGTAAGAGAATATAGAGATTAGCATTTCTTATCAAAAGAAAAACCAAATTCAAGCAAGTGAGTACCTGGGGAATTTCAGCCTTTTCTATAACGATATTTAATAAAGGCTTTCTAAGTAAAAGGTACCATAATAACACTTTATATGGATTCTCATTTTAATTAACTCTTTGAAAAAGAAATTAGCATCTTCTTTTAATAAATAAGGAAATTCAGCTTTAGAAAGATTTGGTGATTTGCCCAAAATCACATAACCAGGAGGTGTTTGACTCTAAATTTTGAGCTTTTGAGAATCAAAAATAATGCGGAAATAAAATGTAATCTGTAAAGATAATACCATTGAGAACGTTACACTGGTTCTCAAACTGAAAGATACATGACAATTACGTGTGTGGGTAAAATACATAGGCCTGCACCTACCACAGACTTCAAAGAATCTCAGGGATGAGGCCTGGGTGGCTGTATGTTTAAAAAACCTCCACAGGTGTTTCTGATGCATACTCTTGTCTAACAATCACCGAAACCAACTAGCAGGAACAAACCAGGGGTAGTATTACGTATCACTTACTTGAAGGCATTTGGAAATGTGTGTGGGTTTGGTGGGGGAGGGGGGCGGGGGGTGGCGGGTAGGGGTGGGAGTTGTTATAATAACTTGGAGGTGAAAATGGTACTTAGTACTCAGGACCAGGAAGGCTACAGTCCTATAATCAATTCCACATAACAAAGAACTGACCCAACCAAAATGCCAGTGGCATCCCTACTGAAAAGAACAGACTATGTGGTTCTGAATTTTTTTTAGAAACGGAAAATAGATATTAAGTTGAATTATAGTCCACAAGAGGCTGCATAAAAAACTAGATTCTTTTTTGAGTCTAACACTTAATACTATTAAGAATTCTGGGTATAAAGGACATCTAATTTATAAAAACTTACATTTGAATGTTTCCGCCTCTAAAACCTGGCAGCTGGCTTGATGTTCAAATTGATCATCTTCACAGAGAAAGTTATGACAAAAAGAACAACTGAATATTCTGCCTCCTATTGGATTAAAAAACAAAACCCACAAATGTAACCATGATAAATTTCAATTTAAAGAAGCCATAAATATCAATTTAAAGAAGTCAAGCGATTTACTTCAGAATTACACCAAAGTGACACAGTAGTTTTTGTTCTGGTAAAGGCTACAATGAAAACTGCCAAACTGAACCATAAAAAAGGGGACTCCCACAATCCCCTGGCTACTCATATAAAAAGAGCACCCAGAATGTTTCAAAGTCAGCCTTTACTTAATACAGTAAAGTTCACCACGTGCATGTAATCACTCACCGTGGTCCCAGACACCTCGTTCACACTCCACACACTCAGCATCAGTAAGAGGGCAGGCGCAGGCATGGGTACTAAGACATTTCCTACCATGGCAAACCCAGGCTTCACAGAAGTCACATATAGCACCCTGAAACCAAGGAACACAAAAAATCTTTGTCACTTGCCTGGCTGCAACCATTGTTTAGCCAAGGGCAACCATCAAAATTGTAGACATTTAGCAATTTATCAACCCTCAGCGATAGTGGGTGGCTTCATTAAAAAAAATTTCTGTTTAAGCCAAAATTAAAGAGGGTTCTCTGAAAATCAAACTACTTCACCAGCAGCTATTTACGATATAAAAAACTTGGCTATAAATCAAAAGAAAAAGAAGGGGGAAACTATACACTTAACCCCAGTACTGATCATTAAAGTAAGTCACGGAGCTAAAAGTGTTGCCTTCAAATTGAATTCTAATTTGAATGGTGTCCAGAGTCCACATTTAAGCATTCTTATCTATAACAATTACAGTAACTAAACTGAATTTTTTCAATTAGAAATATTTCTGACTTCTAATTGAACATAGTAATAATAAAAAAGGTACAAACCTCCAGTTACATATTAAATAAGTCATGGGGATGTAGTGTATAGCATGGAGACTATAGTCAATAATACTGTATTATTTATTTGAAAGTTGCGAGGAGAGTAGATCTTAAAAGTTCTCATCACAAGAAAAAAATTGTAACTATGTGAGGTGATAGATGTTAACTAGACTTATTGTGGTGATCATTTTGCAATATACACAAATATCAAATCATTATGTTGTGCACCTGTGATATTGTGATTTATAATAAATATATATTCCATCTTCCAAAAAAAAAAAGGAAGTATTTCTCACTTAAGAAAATTCCTTCCTGAATCATTTATAAAATAATTCACATAGCTGGGGCGCCTGGGTGGCTCAGTTGGTTAAGCGTCTGCCTTCAGCTCGGGTCATGGTCCCAGGGTCCTGGGATCGAGCCCCATGTCAGGCCCCCTGCTCGGCGGGAAGCCTGCTTCTCCCTCTCCCACTCCCCCTGCTTGTGTTCCCTCTCTCGCTGTGTCTCTCTCTGTCAAATCAATAAAATCTTTAAAAAAAATAAAAAATAAAAATAATTCACATAGCTTTTCTAGAATAACTGAGAAAAAATATTAAACTTCTGTCAGCATCTTTTTTCTGTTAAGGTGACTTGTGCTTTGAATCATTACATTTCTTTGTGGAAAAAAATTAAAATAAACTATACAGAATTAAATACCAGGATAAGACTCTCCAATTTTACATCAAGATAAGAGAGAAAGACTATACCTTTCAATAACACAATGACATCTATAGAATATTAATTGCTAGAAAGAATCTTAAGAAAATGAGACTAGGGACGCCTGGGTGGCTCCGTCGGTTAAGCATCTGCCTTGGGCTGAGGTCATGATCTCAGGGTCCTGGGATCAAGTCCCACATCAGGCTCCTTGCTCAGCGGGGAGCCTGCTTCTCCCTCTGCCTGCCACTCCCCCTGCTTGTGCATGCTCTCTCTCTCTGACAAATAAATAAATAAAATTTAAAAAAAAAGAAAATGGGACTAGACGGTCTTTCCTTTACAGGTGACAAATATGGGCCTAAGTCTTAAATCCAAATCCCAGAGCTACACGACAGTGGAGCTAGGATTTAAACCACGGTGTTCCGAATCTCAATTCAGTGTTCTAGTATTCAAGACTCTGTAACAGAATTAGTAAAGAACAAATAGAAAGGGTGTTTTTGCAGCTGCAAAAATGGATTATCACCGTGGATAGCAAATCCTCCAATACATCTCTTGGAACATTCAAGATTCTAACAACAAAAAGATGACACACTAAACTGGGTAATCCTGGAGAGTTTACAAGAGATGATTTACAAAGGACAGGGAAAGGCTTAGAAAAAACATAAGGGATGATGCAGTTACCACCTCTGAGCCTGAAACAAGGGGAGTGGAGAGAGTTATCAGAACCTTAAGAGAGAGCAGTGTAGAGAGGATTACCGGGCCATATAGAGAGGAACTGTGGCCAATTCATGTCCAAACTAGGATAACCTGGTAGAGAGATCTGAGAGAATAAACACCCAGATTGTACTGTCCTCCCATCTACATGTTTTCCTGCCAGGGTCTTCCATTGGCTGAACCCAAAGGGAAGCCAGAAGGTAAGAAAGCCATTGATCTAGTCCATACACACAGGTGAGGTTCCCAGGGCAAAGCAGGGTGGGGAAGAGGGAAGAGAAAGGGAATTTCAACAGGCAAATAGAAGATTCCCAAAAAATCACTTTTCTAGAATTTATAGCTAATGATACATGAGTCTACTGAAATGTTTTATGTAAGAGATCACTCACATTCATATAACTTAGTGAATTTTTTAAAAAGCATTTGATAAATCTGGACATAAGCAAGCTACCAAGGAAGACTACATTGATTTATGAATAAAGATAACAATGACAATCCTGTATTTAAAATGAAGAGGAATTCACAAGATACTGATGAATAAGTCTAGTTTCTTGCTTTTGTAAGATATGCACACATGAAATAAATCATATAAATCATGACAGAAAATTATGTTCTTGGCAAGTTGCTATAAATAAAATATCTACTTGACATAGAGGTACTATTACTTTCCTCATGGAATGAAATTTGGACCTGGGCATAAAATCACACAACAGAGGGGAGCCTGGGTGGCACAGTCTTTAAAGCATCCAACTCTTGGTTTGGGCTCAGGTTGTGATCTCAGGGATTTGAGAATGGCCCCACATCGGGCTCCGCACTCAGTGTGAAGTCTGCTTGGGTTTCTCTCTCCCTCTCCCTCTGTATCCCCTCCTCTTTCAAATAAATAAATAAATCTTTAAAAAAAAAATAAGTAAACCACACAACAGAATACAGTAAAATTGGTTAAAGAGATACTTTTTAGTGAAAAAGAGAGCAAAATGCATTACACAACTCTTTTTATTACAGCATACCTCATTTTGTTATGCTTCATTTTACTGCACTTCACAGCTAGTGTATTTTTTATAAATTGAAGGTATGTGGCTACCCTGCAATCATCAGTGCCATTTTTCCACCAGAATTTGCTCATTTCATGTCTCTGCATCACATTTCAGTAATTCTCACATTTCAAACTTTTTTATTATTATTATATTTGTTATGGTGATCTGTGCTCTTTGATATTACTATTAAAATTGTTTTGGAGTGCACAAACCATGCCCGTGTAAGACAGCAAATTTAATTGGTAAATGTTATATGTATTCTGACTGTTCTACCAACCAGCTGTTCGCCCACCTCTCTCCCTCTCCTCGGGCTTCCCTATTCCCTGAGACACAACATTATTGACATTAGGCCAATTGATAACCCTACAATGGCCTCTTAAGTGTTCAAGTAAAAGAGCTGTACATTTCTCACTTTTAAATCTAAAGCTAGGATTAAGCTTCGTGAGGAAGGCAGGCTGAAAGCTGAGAAAGGCCAAAAGTAAGCCTCTTGTGCCAAATACTCAGCCAAGTTGTGAATGCAAAAAAAAGGCTCTTGAAGGAAACTAACAATGCTATTCCAATGAACACACAAATGATAAAAAAGCAAAACAGCCTTATTGTTGATATGGAGAAAGTCTGAGTGGTCTGGATAGAAGATCAAATCAGCCACAACACTCTCTAAAGCCAAAGCCTAATTCAGAGCAAGGCCCTAACTCTCTTCAGTTCTATGAAAACTGAGAGAGGTGAGGAAGCTGCAGAAGAAAAGTTGGAAGCTGGCAGAGGTTGGGTCATGAGGCTTAAGGAAAGAAGCCGTCTCCAAAACATCAAAATGCAAGGTGAAGCAGAAAGCACTGATACAGAAGCTATAGCAAGTCATCCAGAAGATCCAGCTAAGATAATTCATGAAAGTGGTTACACTATGCCACAGATTTTCAATGTTGACAAAATAGCCTTAAATTTGAAGATGCCATCTAGGACTTTCATAGCTAGAGAAGAGAAGTCAGTGCCTGGCTTCAAAGCTTCAAAGGACAGGCTGACTCTCCTATTAGGGGCTAATAGAGCTGGTCGGTAACTTTAGGCTAAAGTTAATACTAACCTACCATTCTGAAAATCCTGGGGCCCTTAAGAATTATGCTAAATCTACTCTGCCTGTGCTCCCTAAGAAATGGAACAAGAAAGCCTGGATGACAGCACATCTATTTACAACACGGTTTGCTGAATACTTTAAACCCACTGTTGAGACCTACTGCTCAGAAAAAGGATTCTTTTCAAAATGCAGCTGGTACTCAAGAGCTCTGATGGGGAGATACAATGAAATTAATGTTTTCATGACTGCTAACACAGCATCCATTCTGCAACCCCTGCATCAACAAGTCATTTTGACTTTCAAGTCTTTTTATTTAGAAATATATTTCATAAGGTTATAGCTGCCATAGATAGTGATTCATCTAATGGATCTGGGCAAAGTAAACTGAAAACTTGGAAAGGATTCACGATCCTAGATGCCTTTAAGAACATTACTGATTCATGGGAACAGATCAAAATATCAACATTAACAGCAGTTAGGAAGAATTGATTCCAACTGTCATGGATAACTTTGAGGGGTTCGAGACTTCAGTGGAGAAAGTTAACTGCAAATGTGGTGGAAATACCAAAAGAATAAAAACGTGGAGCCTGAAGATGGGACTGAATTGCTGCGACCTCATGATAAAACAGATGAGGAGCTGCTTCTTATGCATGAACAAAGAAAGTGATTTCTTGAGATGGAATCTACTCCTGGTGAAGATGCTGCAAAGAATGCTGAAATGACAACCTAGGATTGAGAATATCACATAAACTTGGATTATAAAGCACCAGCAGGGGTTTGACAGGACTGACTTCAATTTTGAAAGAAGTTCTCCTGTGGGTAAGATGCTATCAAATAGCATCACATACTATGGAGAAATAGTTATTTTAAGAAATTGCAACAGCCACCCCAACCTTTAGTAACCACCACCCTGATCAGCAGCTGAGAACATCAAAGGAAGACTTTCCACCAGCAAAAGATTACGACTCACTGAAAGATCAGATCATGGTTAGCATTTTACAGCAATATTTTTAAATTAAGGTATTTAAAATGTTTCTTTAGATTAATGCTATTACACATTAAATAGACTACAGTACAGTAAATACTGTAAACATAACCTTTACATGCACTGGGAAACCAAAAAATTAATTTTGACTTGTTCTATTGCAATATTTGCTTTATTACAACTGTCTGTAGCCAACCTACAATATCTCTGAGGTATGCCTGTATTTAAAACAATGAATTTCCTTAGAAAATTCTACATGTAATGAGGAAATTATGCATAAGTCTATGTTAAATATGTATTCTTTTTTGAAATGTAAAGCTATAAAAAAGCTACTAATACTAGGTTCTTTTGAAACTAGGCTGCTTTTTAACCAAAAGCTTGAACCTTGCTTAAGCAGGGCTTTCAGTACAGTAAGTGACATCCTATGAAGTCTGATTAATATACTTTAGAAAGGTACCACTGACAAATGAATTTTTGTTTAAGTCAACTTTAAATAAGTTTCCATTTCTTGTATGTTTTCCAATAAGAAAAAAAGGAAGCAATCAAAAATAAGTGGATAGTATAGGAAAATCATACAAATAATATGCACAGATAATCCAGAAAACTCCAGACTGACTGAATCAAGGACAAAACAGTGCTATTTAGAAAAAATAACCACTGGTCAGAAAGCCTTTTCTTATCCTTGGAAACCTGCTCATCTAAGAAATGAAGACAAGAAACTTACCACCATTGCAAGGCCAGTACTATACACGCCAGCATGCTTTATGACACAGTCTGAAGACTTCATCATGCACTTTGTTTTCCCTGTAAGGAGACAAATTTGCACTAGTAGTCTTATGCAAAGTAGTACATGTAAATATTCACTAATGCCACTTTTTACCTAGCCTCAATTCCTACAGCAATAACTTGAAAATGGATAGAAATCAGTTTACTGCTCATATTACTAAAAATAAAAAGACCAGGGGCGCCTGGGTGGCTCAGATGGTTAAGCGTCTGCCTTCGGCTCAGGTCATGATCCCAGTGTCCTGGGATCGAGTCCCGCATCGGGCTCCCTGCTCCTTGGGAGCCTGCTTCTCCCTCTGCTTCTCTCTCTCTGTCTCTCATGAATAAATAAATAAAATCTTTAAAAAAATAAATAAATAAAAATAAAAAAAATAAAAATAAAAAGACTGATATAACAGAGATCTAACCTGAATCATATCTTTTAAGATTAGAAATTTACTAGTAAATCTATAAAAATGTATTGCATAATAAAATTAAATGTTAATTATTGTTTGTACTAAAATCAGAAATTGCAAGTTACAGTTGTAATCCAACAATCATCAAAGCAGTTTAAAATCTTGTGAATTTTCAGATGAATTAATACAGATTTTAAAAAGCTATGCTTTAAAATGAATTTTATAGTTTATAATAGCCTGGTTTGAAGTTATTGTTTATTTCTACTCAAAAAAACAATAAAAACAGCCTGGTTGGAAGCTATTGTTTATTTCTTTCCACAGAACATCTCAAACCAAACCAAACAATGATAAGGTAACTTACCTAGTTCTTTTTTTAAGTTTATCCATATGTAAAAATTGACAAACATAGCCCCCAAATAAACATTCTTCCCAAAGAATTTTGAAATAGTGCCCAAGTGAGTGGAAAAAACAGGAATACAGTAATAGAGCTAAAAATCACAATATAGCCACAAAAGCTCTGATCTAGCAGCAAATTACCAACATGAAACACTATCAGGAAATTCACTCATCATATTCTATGTCAAAATTAAGGTGACATATTAATCACCCATCTCAGACTCTGCAAAGTAGAAGATGAAACACAAAGAAGATGCACAATTTTCCATTATCTTGATTATCTGAGGAACAAAGCTAGGACAACAGGAAATGGGAAGAGAGACAGCAGCTACCCAACTGTTCCATGTCTAAGTATAAGAATCAGTAAGTGGGAAATAAATCCATGTACACAGCACTATATAACTGAAGCCCAGCCAACAATGAAAATATGGGATGGTCCTAGTAAGAACTCAATCTTCATAATCTATTTTCTCATTCTTTTTTTTTTTTTTTAATATTTCACTTATTTGAGAGAGAGAGAGCATGCGTGCGAGCACACGAGCTGGGGGAGGGGCAGAGGGAGAGGGACAAGCAGACCACCCCATCTCACCCAGCAGGGAGCCCAACGCAGGGCTGGATCCCAGGACCCTGAGATCATGACCTGAGCCTACGTCACCACACTTAACTGACTGAGCCACCCAGAAGCCCCTCTATTTTCTCATTCTATATTCATTTGTCTTCTATAAAATAAAGATATAAAAACTGGCAGACAAGTAGTCTCTCTAGGCCAGTATTTTTTTTTTTTTTTAAGTAGGCTCCATCCTGGGCCTGCTTAATGCTGTGCTTGAACTCATGACCATGGGAGCAAGACCTGAGCTGATAAACCTCAAAAGATGGCCTCTTAGAAAACTAGAACTACGCTAGAAATATTCAGGGATATAGCCCTAAACTTTCCTAATTTTCTACAATGTTATACATAAACACATTTATGTGAGTATACCCCAAATTGTGTTCCACCTGAAACTATCATCCCATAACCAAAGGGAGTATTTGTTCAAATCAAAGTTTGGGGAGTAAATCTGGTGTGAACAAAATTCATTAGGTTTCTTTACTGGAGGTCTTCAGAACCTTTAACATACAAATATGTAACAGAAATTTCCCAGACAGAAAGGCAGGGATGAAACAAGCAGCATTTCTCAAGTATATGTATTATTTTAAGAAATACCTATTAAGAGACGCCTGGGTGACTCAGTTGTTTAAGTGTCTGTCTGTTCAGCTCAGGTCCTGATCTCACTGTTGCGAGATTGAGCCCTGCATTAGGCTCTGCACTGGGCATGGAGCATGCTTGGGATTCTCTCTCTCCCTCTCCCTTTGCCCCTCCTTCTGTCTCTCCCTTTCTCTCAAAGAAAAGAAAGAAAGAAATACCTATTAATAGCTCAAGTATTCTATGGAAGGCTATTTGGGAAACACCAATCTTGTTCTATGAACTACCACTTAGTTTTACCATTTAGTTTACTTTGAATAATCATTTACTCTGAATAAATACCTGGGAACTGAATACAGAGCTTAGGAACTCTATTGCAATCACTTGGGAAAACATATGAGGAAACTCAAGAATCATATGCTAAAAAAAAAGAATCATATGCTAATGCCAAACAGAAAAAATTGGCATCAGTAAATGTGGAGTAAATCTATTCTCAACAGTCTAAGATACTGTGGGCAATATCAGCAGGAATCAAAACTTAGAAAAGTATACAAACAGATATCAACAAGACAAAGTTAGTATAACTAAAAATTCAGATCACCAAATGTTATTAGTCTGAAATCTGATCTTTTAATGTTTACAACATGGTGGTAACCTGTATCTAAACTGTACCTTAATTATTTTTCAACATTATATCAAAGAGACAAAATCAAGACTTGATAGTGTCAGACAGACCAAATAACAATTTGTTATTTCATTAATGGTAAGGTCTACAGTACTATAAAAAATGATAAACCAGTCAAACTGATTAACTGCAAAACAAATGGTTGATAAAAGAAAAGGTTTAAGGGCGCCTGGGTGGCTCAGTTGGTTAAGCGACTGCCTTCGGCTCAGGTCATGATCCTGGAGTCCCAGGATCAAGTCCCGCATCGGGCTCCCTGCTCGGCGGGGAGCCTGCTTCTCCCTCTGACCCTCCCCCCTCTCATGTGCTCTCTCTCTCATTCTCTCTGTCTCAAATAAATAAATAAAATCTTTAAAAAAAAAAAAAGAAAAGGTTTAAGTCCCCAGTTATCATATACTTACCACACTGTGCACAAATTGGTAACTTCTGTACAGAATTGCAAAAATAGCAAAACGCTCTATTCTTCTGCCGCCTTGTCATGTGAAATAAAATTTTAAAATTCAGTCAATATCAGATAAAAGGTGAGGGGATCTATTTATTACATATAGATAGAAAAAGAAATAAATAAAAATTTACCTCTGACACTTGTCACATTCCTGTAAAATGTAAACACATAACATTAATTTTCTGATTGAAAACTCCCAATTTACTTGCATTATAAAGAATACCCTGTTTTTCATGTTAAAATTTAAGTAACACTTCCCCAAAGCCTCCAACTTCACCCACATATACAAGCATCTATACACACCTTAATAACAAAGGTATGTTCCCGTACATACCACACCAAAGAAAGGAGTAGCATTTCCACAAGAGGCTATATAAATACAGCAGTGGTTTGTTTTGGGGTTGTGTTTTTTTGTTGATGTTGCTTTTTAATCAGATAAATATTACAGAATGGACACAAGAAATGGTAGAGAACACAATATGATGAAGCTCGCAGAAAATCTAGAATCTTAAACATGGTACTAAAAGTTCTCAACAATCTGGTCCCTAACCACTTTCAAACCTTGCTGGCCTATTCACTTTAGATTAAAGTCACTATTTGTCAGCCATTCATGAAATAGGTCTTATACTTTTTCCATGCCTTACTATTCTAATGATTTTCCCTGAAAAGTCTATCCTTACAATCTTTACCTGTTGAAAGTTCTGGTGATGAACCCACCTCCTCTATGAACTGTACCCCATCCACGCACTCAAGTTTATCCCTGCTTTGCCCAAATGTACCTTAGTCTTAACTGTACATTTATTACAACACTTATTAAATTCTAGTCTTCATTATGTGTATTTATGTATATGAGTCAATTCTTTTGTCTGTCCCATAACCCTCTTCTCTAGAAATGACCCTGAAGGGAGTCTCTACCATCTGTCCTATCTGTGTTATGTAATCCTGGTCCCTCCCATCCGCCCCCCCCCCCCATGCCAGTCATAAACGTTAGCAGGGCTATCTTCTTTCCCTCTCTGACAACATTATGGGATGTGAGACACACAAGCTACCAGTACCTACAAACCCAAACAAATGGGGTAAGACAATCTGAAAAAATGGAACTAATAAGGAAAAAGAAACACAAGCAAAAGATGGAACTGCACGGTTGTTCCAGGTTCCAGTTGTCCAAGTCCCAGCGTCCCTGCTACATCCTTGCCCTTCCCAACTACATGTTAGTAAATGTAGTAAACAGAAATAGAAATAATATAGAAATAGTAAACTCTTTTTCTCCCTAAAGTTACTTAAGTTGGATTTGTCACTTACAAACAAACAAATCTTAAGAAATACACAAGACAACTGATCTATAAACTTATCAAAACAAGGACTGTGTCATTCATTTTTGTATACCCCACAGTGCCTAAAATAGTACCTGGCACAAAACAGATGCAAAAGAAACATTCAGGGAATTAAGTCATATTAAGCATTTCATATGATCTTTAGGTGAAACAAAAGAAGAAGAAGAAAGAGGAGTAGCAGGAATAGAAAAAGTAGAGAGGACTGGAAATAGGAAATTATGGGACAACTCAGAGAAATATGGCCAAAAAAAGAAATGATCAGGACTAACCCACTGAGCACAGGAAAAGAAGGTAACAGGACAGTTAGCCAAAAGAGATGTCAAGAAAAGTGAAAAGTTTAGAAAAGAAAAATCAAATGAGTTAAGAACTGCCAAGAAAAATAATGAAAAGGCTCCAACTAATAGGACAACTTATGCATATAAGGTTAGAGAAGCTGGAAAACGTCACACAATCCCTAGTATGTATTCTTGTTTCATATCTATCACTAACAGCAGCCAAGGTAATACGCTAGGTTTATAAATAACATAAAATCAAACAAAATCATTGCTACTCTGCCTTAATGAAAACAATGGACATGACTCTAACACAGATTTGAAATTCAATAAAATATATGCAACTCTGTATTCACTAAAATTTTATTCAGGCATTTTTCAGATAAGTATTATACAGTTTTTCAACCACCAACAGGTATCCAAAAAAGCTGTTACCATTGACGCATTGCATGGGTGTTTAGCTAAATCTATGGTGCTTCTTGATGCTCTGAGCTGTTTTTCACGTTCCCGGCGGTTCTCTGCCTTCTTCCTCGCACCAGTCTTTTTTTTAGGCATTTTACCCCACTTTCTACACAAGAGAACAGAGAAGATACAATTGCCTGGTTGCATTTGCTTTTGTAAATAAACCAAGAAACAGTAGAATGAAGTGTTTTCACTCATTAAATTTTAAACTCAATCCTGTCATTTTGACTGGTAAGCACATTTTAAGCCTTTATGAAATATTAAATATACATTACCCCAAATAAAATAGATAACTTTTAAGATAAGGCACTTATTTGCACTACCAAACAATTCTAAAAAATGTAAACATCAAAACAATTTATCCTAGAAGCCAAACGTTTTCTTTTCCCAGTGAGAAAAAAGAGAAAAAGTTTCTCTCATGTTAAGTATTCTTTAAAAATTACTCTGTACATGGGGTGCCTAAGTGTCTGGGTACTGGAATCAAGCCCCCACCCCCCCACTCCACCTTGGGGTTCCACTCTCAGTGGGGAGTCTGCTTGAAGATTCTCTGTCCCTCTGCCCCTCCCCCACTTATGCTCCTGCTCTCTCAAATAAATCTTTAAAAAAATCAAAAATAAAAAATAAAAATTACTCTGTACTAAATTTTTTTAAAAATTAGGCATATATCATTAACAAGAAATAATTTAAAAGTATATTATATACTCAGTTTATATCATTTTTTGAGCTATACATTCAACTTGACGTTAAGATTTGAAGTATAAAGTCTTATTTCTCCTGTGTAATAGCTAAACAAAACATCTAACAAGTAAAGTCAAATGACAACATTAACTACAGAGCCAACCCCCTCTGAGAAGATATTAAAGGTACTGTAGTTGCTTTGACTCTGGAAGCTGCTCTTCTCTACATGTAAGTGAGCATATAATTTTAACAGAGTTCAAATTTATGTTTAAGAGTATGTATTATATAGGAGTATGTATGTAAAGCCCTGTATAAATAAGGACTTTAAAACGGGCTTTCATCTTTCATCACTTAGTTGAAAGAACTACCACACTGAGAAAAACAAGATTTTTACTAAATAACACATTTTTATTTGGCTATTCATCCAGTCTGCACACTACAAGTTCCTTGAGGATTTCAGCCCTGTCTTTCTTGACAATGTTTACCTCCCCGCCCTGCCTGGCATATATTAAGCAGTCAATAAATGAAGAGACACACTAATAAATGGGCCTATTATGTACTTGCTTCACAATATGAATCTCAAGTTTCTTTAACATTCTTCAAAATACGTATTTTTTAAGTCTTTTCTAAGAGTGATTCTCAAAAATCAACTGTAGAAATTCCTAAAAAATACAGATTTACACGTCTAGGCCCTGTTCAAGATCTACAAATTCTAAACTTCCAAGGACAGGATTAAGTTTCACTGGTGACTGTGACACAATCTCCCTGAAGGCACGAACATTCTCTTCAAAGAAACCAAAACACACCCATGATACATGAAGAGAATTCCCAAAAATCACTTTGAAGAAATTCACACTTCTCATTTAAAAGGCCCTATTACAACAGGGCGAAATCATGCACCAGCTAGCTCGTCTTACTAAGTTTTCCTACTTTGGGTTTCAACTCTTATGTTAAAATGTCCAAGCAAAAGCCAAGTGGTGGGAAGCTGCGACTTAAAAATATAGACAAATCAGGCCAGGAGGTTTAGTAGGTGGTCAGCTAAGTAACGTACAAGCCCACGAGATCATCCTTTCAGTATTTAAAACGACCAAATTCTACAGGGTGAAAAAAACTGTGTAGTCCCCTGCCAAAGGAACTCAGAAAACAATCCGGGGTGATCATCCCGGTGAATTTTTGCGTCCCCCAGGGGTGAATCGGCTCAGGCTGAGCCTCGATTTTTTTTCTCCCATTTGGTTTGGAAACTTAAAGGAGTGAAATTTTTCACGCCTTATATGGGTTTAAGTAAGCCCTTCTCCAGCAACGCTTCGACTTAAGACGTGGCCTGTCATCAAATGAGGAAAGAGGCACAGGGTCAGCGCTGCTTTGGAGGAAAAGCCTGCAATCGGAGGACCCAGCGGGGTGATGGGGGCGTCCAGAGGCAACAGCGGAGGTGCCATGCGGCTCGGGGAACTGACAACCATCACCCGCCCGCGGGACACCCTCCCTCACGCGCGCTCCGGGCCGACCTCGCTCACCCTTGCGGGGAGGCCGGGCTCACTCCGGGGGCAGAGGGCAGGGAATAGCGTGAGACCAGCCCGCGGCAGCAGCAACTCCAACTTGCGGGCCACGACTCCAGGGAAAGAGCTACTAAAACCGAAGGAGGGTGGGCAGAGCCAATTTCCGACACTAGGAGCCGGACCGGATGTCCTCTTACGTCAGCAGCGACCTTACGGCAGCACGTCGACAGGAAGGGGCCCGCCCACTTCTGTTTGCCCCGCCCCGGTCCCGCCCACTCCCGCGGGGGGCGGGACTCCCACTCCCGGATGAGGGATTTGACAGAGGAGGGAATAAGGAAAAATAGAACAGAAAGACAGGGGACAGGAAGGCCCGGTCAATTTTATTTTTTTTCGGAAAAGGAGAAATCTAAAGGAAGAGGGAAATGAACTCACAAACTTGACACTGCATTAACTGACTAAATTCTTGCCTAATTCTTTGGAAACTTTCTGCTACCTACATCGTTTGTGCCTCACATCCTACTTTTCATGTTTGCTGTGCAAACTATGAACTCCATTCTTTTGTGAACAAATTCTCCCACATTCTGGGCCTCTGGTGTGTGTTCTGCCTTGTCCTTAATTGAAACCTAACATCCTCTCCCTTGCAAAGACAACTGGCTTTAAACATCTATGAAGCGAACGGTGCTCATTTTTGCACTCTTCCTTCATCTCTTGGTTAGGAGGTAGAGGTCAGTCCCCTTGTTCCCTGTACCTCACTCAGATAATTAGTCGTCCTTTCTATATAGCCATGCCACTTTTTTTCCTTCGTCGTTGCTTTTTTTTACCCACTCCTTATTGGTGGGAAACTTTGGAACCTGACTTCCAACTTCTGCCATCACCCAGAATCACCCTAACATCCAAACCCATTCTCTTGGGTTCTTGATTTCATGTCCAGTAGTCATCACCTCCACTCCACTCCAGCCATCCACTCTCGTGACCACATGCCGGGTCTTGTCATCTACTTAACCACTGAAATCCAAAATTCAGACAAACTGTCTAACGTCCTACTCTACCAACTCTCTCACTCAATTTTCCCTCCTAATGAAGACTTCACATCTTTTAACTCTTCTATTTTCTCCCTATCGATTATCGCTCTGTTTCCTTCCCTCCCCTTTTTCTCCAGTTTATCAAATGCAGTTCATCCCATCAATCACAATTTGCCTTTTTTTCTTTCTGATCAAACCAACTGGAACATTCCCTATTCTGTTAATTCAACAGCTTGCCTTTTCTGTTCTACACTGGACTTAGTGTTGTTAAGGGGAAAAAAATTTATACAACCATGATTTTACTCTAAATACAAAGTTACTAACCTCCACAAGGCTCTCGAAATTGCCTTCGATCCTCCTATATTTTCCTAATCAGACCTATCATCCCCATCATCCACATGTTTTTATTCAGTCTTCTCCCCTTTCCTCAACTTTCCATCGCTTTTTCCATCAATTTTAGCAGATATTATATTTCACAGAGAAAATAGAATATCAGTAATGATTATATTTCATTTTATGTTGCTGACATTCTAATTGCTTCACATATATAGTACTAACTCCTAAGTTTACACATGAGGAAACAAGCAGAGAGACTGTGAAATGTGCCCCAAGATTACACAGATGGTTTGGCTTGTGGCATTGTCTGTTGCAGCAATTCTTAAACCTTTTGGTCTCAACACCCCTCCAAAACTTAAAAATTGAAGACTCTAACAACCTTTGTTTATGTGGGCTATATCTTTACCACACAAAAAATTAAAAGAGATAAAATTTATTAATTCATCAAAAGTAATGCATCTCTTACATCTTAGTATAAATATTTTTCAAAAAAAGTTGTATTTTCCCAAACCAAAAACATACAAGAGTGGCCCTGTTTGACAATCTAGCAAATGTCTTTAATGTAAAGCTTGATAGAAGGCAGGTAAATTCCTATATCTGCCATTACACTGAGAAATTTTTTTTATGTTCTCATTTTCCCAACATACGGTTAGCCAGGGAAATTGTAAAGAACCATCTGGGAAAGGACTGGGGGAACTATTACAATGTACCCCATTATGAGGTTTCAGGGTCTTCCTCCTGGGAATCTGGTCTTTTTTCTGTCAATGGTTTCCAGATCCCAAAACTGGCTCAGACTTCAAACCTGAGCAAAGAATCGTGACTCATTATTAGAGTATTGTTCTCAGGCTCCTGCTCATGCACTTCCTTGATATATTTTGATGGTATGCACTGAGCAGGATCCTTGTTTGCTGCCTGGGGATCCATTTTGCTCCTGGGGATACTATATTCTTTTATCCATCTCCCTGATCTTCTGAGGATCAAAGCGCTTTCCCTTTCTGCCACTCTGCCCTTGCCGGTGATTATAATAATTGTGCCAGGGGGTGCCTGGGTGGCTCAGTCAGTTAAGCGTGTGACTCTTTATTTTGGCTCAGGTCATGATCTCAAGGTTGTGAGATGAAGCCCAGCATCTGGCTGGATGTGGAGGCTGCTTAAGAGTCCCTCTCTCCCTCTGCCCTTCCCCGCCCCACCTCTCTCTCTCTCTCTTCTCTTACCCTGGGAGAGAGGCTGGGGACAGTTCCTGAAGGGAGTACTAGTTGTACTATGAGGAGAAGGCTCTGCATGGTATTTAAGCAAGGTGTGTTTGGTGGGGACACTACCCATTAATCAGGAATATGGACCATGTTCAGAAACAAAGGGTTCAGGAGAATCTGGGAATTCAAGATTTTCAGGTGTCACAACCCAGCCCACTTCCTCAGAGTTTCTTTCTTTACAATCCAGCATTCTGACCTTGGCATAGCCGACCTAGCTGAGCTGCATGGTTGTTAATCTCCTTTGGAGCTCTGCCACACTTATGATTTAGTGCTGGGCCTGTTCCTCAGCTTTTTCTGCCCTCCCACTGCAGAAGATAAAAGCCTCTTTATTTGCTACCAAAGAAGCTTTGTGAATTTTACTCTTAGATTTTTAATAGCTACTACCCATCTCAGTGTTTGGCTTTTTCCGAAGAATCAATTTTGCTTAGCAACAGCCAATTCCTCTGTCCTTAAGATGACAGTTTCCCTCATATTTCTTAAATGTACCCACTAGTCTATTATCTTTCATTAGAATACATCCAGGTTCACTAATGATGAAAGTTTTACCTATTACTCTGCTACCTTGTGCTAAGGTATGTCTGTCCTATATTTATCAGCAATGAGAAGGTCCCCACTAATAGTCAGGTGGCCAATGATTCAAGTCAAAATCTCATATTAGCTTCAACTTTCTTGAATCATCCCTAACATCAACTATCTTAGATTGGTTTCTCTGAAAGCATACTCCGAGTCAGGGATAATTATAGAGAGTACATGGGGGAATGTTTTAGGAACAGCAACTGAGGAATGGATGGTAGCAGGACTGGACAGAGGAAAGAGTTGGCCTATACCAGAGTCTCAGTGAAGACCTCAACGTTGAATCTGGGATGTCCCTTCAGACTTGAGGCAAGTGGGCTCAGCCTTTATATGCCTGTGACTGTCATTAGATACAAGCTGGCAAGAAAAACGAGTATAACCCTGGGCTAGACTACTACTGAAGAGGGCCAACAGCTCAAATTTGTTAGCTTACTGAACTCCCGGCAGCTCAGGAAATAAATCCTTCGTTTCTGAAGAGAAATATGGGTGGTGCCTTCCAGTATTCACTACAAAAAGTGATGTTGGCAAAATAAAGAAATACTCAGACAAAGACAAAGAATCTTTACCATTTGAAGACCCTCATGGAAAGAATTCCAAAGAGTCTACTTCGGGAAGATAAAAATGGAATTCAGAAAGGAGGGGGAGGCAAAAAGCAATAGTGTGTAATCAATTCATTTAACATACAGGGTAAATCTAAAACATCTGCACAGGGCGCCTGGGTGGCTCAGTCATTAAGCGTCTGCCTTCGGCTCAGGTCATGATCCCAGGGTCCTGGGATCGAGTCCCACATCGGGCTCCCTGCTCCACAGGAAGCCTGCTTCTCCCTCTCCCACTCCCCCTGCTTGTGTTCCTGCTCTCGCTATCTCTCTCTCTGTCAAATAAATAAATAAAATCTTTAAAAAAAAACATCTGTACAAAACAACAGAACTGTAATAAACAATTTTGGATATGAAAACTACAAGGAACTGAAACTGTCTCTAAATTCAATGCAATTCAGAGCCTGGGTGGCTCAGTCGGTTAAGCATCCCACTCTTGATTTTGGCTCAGGTCATGATCTCAGGGTCCTGATATGGAGCCCTGAGTTGGGCTTCCTGCTCATCGGAAAGTCTGCTTGAGGATTCTCTCTCTCCTCTCTGTCTGCCCCTCTGCCTGCTCACAAGCATTCTCTCTCTCTCTCTCTCTAAAATAAATAAATCTAGGGGCACCTGGGTGGCTCAGTCCATTGGGCATCTGCCTTGGGCTCAGGTCATGATCCCAGGGTCCTGGGATCGAGCCCCGCATCAGGCTCCCTGCTCAGCTGAGAGCCTGCTTCTCCCTCTCCCTCAGCTGCTCCCCCTGCTTGTGCTCTCTCTCTGTCTCTCTCCCTGTCAAATAAATAAATAAAAATAAAATAAATAAATTAAATAAATAAATCTAAAAAAATTAAAAATAAAAATAAATTCAATGCAATTCAAATCAAATCCGGCAGGGACTTTTTCGTGGAATTTGATTAATTGATCCTAAAATTCATATGGATGAGTAAAGAACCATGAACATCCCAGACCATTTCAAACACCAGCAAAAGAAGGATACCTTTATTATTATAAAGCTCTAGTCATTAAAACAGTGTTGTATAGAGTCAGATGTTGAAAACTAGACAAATGTTACTGAACAGAAATCCCAGATAGAGACTCACATATATTTGGATACTTGATAAATGGTATAGTTTCATTAGTATCAGTGAGAAGTGTATTATTCAATAAATGGGGTGGAGACTATTGGCTATCCATATGGAGGAAGCCAAATTAGATCCCTATTTAACAGTGTACATACAAATAAGTTCCAGGTGGATTAAAGACCTACATATACAAAGCAAAAAATGTAAAACTCTTATAAGTGTAGGAGAAAGCCTTTATGATATTGAGGTATATATGATTTCTTAAATAAGATGCAAAAAAGCCAAAAATTAAAGAAAATAAATAATGGATGTAACTAAATTAAAGATTAAAACTTCAGCATGAATAAAGTCACCAAAATGAAAAGGCAAACCAAAAATTAAAGAAATAAGTTTGGCACCCATGTAACTAACAAAAGATTTGTATGTAGAATAAATTAAGAACCACCATTCAGTGAAAAAAAAACAAGAAAAAAATACCACAAACAACCCAAAAGAATTATAAGCAAAAGATATAAACAGGAGATTTTATAGAAGAGGAGATCTAAATAGCATTGCAAATATCTAAATCAATACCACAATGGAATACCATTTCACACCCATCAGATGGGCCAAAATTAAAGATCCTGGCAATTCTAAAAATTGAAGAGAGGTGGAGAAGCAGATTTCAAGCAATTCTGGTGGTAGCATAAATTGTTAAACCTGTAGCAGGTTTTAATAACAATTTTAATAGCAAAAAAATTTAAACTACCTATCTTATATTAGGGAAAGCAATAAATTATATGCTGTTTATATAGTAATTAAAATTCATGGAACTTAATCTATAAGCATCAACATGGGTCATCCCAAAACATTATGTTAAAGAGAAATTTAATTGAAATATTAATAAAATTGATAAAAACAAAAAACCAATTGTATACATTATTTATGGAGGAATATATACCTAGTAAAAGTATCAAAACATCCACAGAAATGATATTAACTTCAGATCCTGATTATCTCTGGTGAGAAAAAGGGAACAGATGGATATGAGGCATTAGCAATCCTTTCGTCAGAACAATACTAATAATCAAAAAACGTAAGTAATACTGTAAGCAGAAACAGTTAGGGGTCCCTGGAAAAAGAAAGATGAGACACAGGAAAAGTCATTTTAGGCCCCTGACTGGCACTACCTGCCCAAAGCACATGTCTTGCAGAACTTCCTGCGAAATGTTGAAGTTGCAGAAGGAAAGTCCGCAGTAGGTAATAACTTTAAAGGAACAAGAGAATGTAAGAGCCAACAGCCAGCATCAGGTCCGGAGATAGCCTAATCACACCAAGGACAATAAATCAGTGGTAAGGGCAATGGTCAGTCCCATTCCCCAGCCTTGGTTCTTGAGTTCGGCCAAGAAAGAATTCAGGGTCAAACTCTTAAGCAAGCGAGAGGTTTTGTTTTGTTTTGTTTTTTATTATTATGTTATGTTAGTCACCATACATTACATCATTAGTTTTTGATGTAGTGTTCCATGATTCATTGCTTGCGTATAACACCCAGTGCTCCATGCAGTATGTGCCCTCTTTAATACCCATCACCAGGTTAACCCATCCTCCCACCCGCTCCCCTCTAGAACCCTCAGTTTGTTTTTCAGGTCCATCATCTCTCATGGTTCATCTCCCCCTCCAACTTCCCCCCTTCATTCTTCCCCTCCTGCTATCTTCTTCCTTTTTTTTTTTTTTATATATCATGTATTATTTGTTTCAGAGGTACTGATCTGTGATTCAACAGACAGCAAGCAAGAGTTTAATAGCAGTTTGAACCAAAGTACACTCCTGAAATGGGAGAGTGGGCAGGCCAGAGGTGGCAACTGAACCAGGTGTCAGTCTTCTTTCTCTGTTTGGATAGGTCATAGCTAGGGCAGTGTCTAAGGTTGCGGCCAATCATCTAAAGGACTCCCCCTACCGGTTGTGGTGGGGAGTTTTTGGCCTTATATGTCCCTTGTCAGAAACTGTTATGGCAGACATTCCCTGGGGGAGGGGAGGCATATAAATAGATAATAAAGCTGTAGGTTACTGTAGGGCAGTGGTCATAGGGGAGAATACATACGCATCCCCGGGGGTCTGTCCAGGCTGTTTGGAACTTGGCCTCAGACCTTTTTTTATTTAATTTTATTTTTAAGTAATCTCTACACCCAATGTGGGGCTCAAACCTACTGCCCCAGGATCAAGAGTCACATGCTCTACCAACTAAGCCAGCCATCTAAAGCCCTTTGAACACTCAGGTTCCGGACCAACTAAAGCCAGAAAATTAATGCTGACCCTTGCCAACTAGGCTGTTGTGACTTCGACCTGGATTCTGTCACCTTAAGATTACTTTTACCCCAATTTCATGCTGAATTCCCCACTGGGCAAGCCCCTTTGTGAATACATATGTACCGTTAGTTTAAAACTTCCCCAATTTTGTTGTTCGAGGAGACACAACTTTGAGAAATATTCCTATTGTTCTCCTTTACTAGTTGCAAATAAAACCCTTCCTTTTCCTATTCTTTGGCTTGGTTGTGTCTTTTGGCTCAACACCCACCAAGAGGAAAGACCAGTTTCTGGTAACAATACCACATTTACCAGAATGACTAAAATTAAAAAGACTGACAACACCAAGTGCAGATAAAAATGTGGAGCAACAGGAGGAGCCTGGATGGTTCAGTCGGTTAAGTGTATGACTCTTGATCTCAGCTCAGGTCTTGATCTCAGAGTCATGAGTTCAAGCTCCATGTTGGGCTCCACACGGGGCATAGGGCCTAGTTTAAAAAGGAAAAAAGAAAATTCTAAAAAAAAAAAAAATTGTGGAGCAACCAGAACTCTCATTCGGTTTGGGAGAGTATGAATTTAGACCACCTCTTTGTAAATTATTTAACATCATATATTAAGTGCATACCTGTATTTATTAAATACTAAAATAAGGATGTTTATTGCAGCACTATTTGTAATTAACCCTAAAACTAGAAAAAAACCCAGTTATCTTTCAACAGCATAATGGATAAATGAATCATGACTTATTCATACAACAAAATACTGTACACTAACAAGAATGGATGAACTAGGGGCACCTGGGTGGCTCAGTCAGTTAAGCATCTGCCTTGGGTTCAGGTCCTGATCTTAGGGTCCTCAGATCGAGCCCCCATGGGGCTCCCTGCTCAGCAGGGAGTCTGCTTCTCCCTCTCCTTCTCCTCATCAAACCACCCCCTCCCCCTGCTCATGCGCTCTGTCTCTCAAATAAACAAATAAAATCTCTAGAAAAAAATGAACAAACTACAACTTCACATAACGATATGGATAAATCTCACAAAAATAATTTTGGGAGGGAGGCTGGGAGTAGATCCTGAGGGGAGTACCAGTTGTACGAGCAAATGAAGCTAGCAAAGAAAAAGAAGTCAGCAGTGAAAAAAGAATTACACTATAATTCTGTTTATATAAAGAATAGTCTAAACTTGTATGGTTAGAAGTCTGTATAGTGGTTACCTTTTTCACAGAACAAAAATTCAACTGAGTAAATATAGAGATCAGATCAGCTTTATTCAGTGATTCATGAATACGGCAGCTTCCAGCTAACAGAAGGGTGCTCTGAGGAGTCATACAAAATGGGAGGCTTTATAGGCAGAAATGGCTGAACAAGGAAGTTATTAGCAAAAGAAGAGCGGATTGTTTCAGGCAAGGTCACCTTGGGGGGAGGGGGAAACTTCCAGACTGATTGATTTAAAACTCTACTCCTGGCAGTGGCTGAAACTACAGTTAGGTTAGGTTATTAAGTTATCGTGGGACATAACATAAGTGACTTCATTCGGGGCCTGTTGTTTCTTTTTAACACCTTCGGGAAAAGGTAGTGACTGGAAAGGGTCATAAATGGGAGTACTGGAAATATTCTATTTACAACTACGTTCCAACTGTGAATAGTCATCAATCCGTAAATTTATGATTCATGCCGTATACATGCAATGTTTTGTTACAAGGGTTTTAAAGGAATACCAGTTAAAAAAAGCGGCAGAAAATCTGGATGAAAATTTTAAAAGAAGCCATCTACAGCAGTTCTTCCCAAACATTTCCTTGCTGTGGCATAAATAGAAAGTAACACTTTAGGGCACACAAGGGCAAACAGGACAGGTCTATTTGTTGCCAGAGGTAACTCCTGTAGGGGCTACGGGCAGGCAGCCCCAAAATAGGCCACTTCGGCATGTTGATGATTTTAAATAAAAGTTACTTAAGAGACTGCCTATGCAGGGACACCCAGACCCTCCTCTGTCTCACTGAAAGCAGGAGGAAAAAACTCCCTCGTAAAAGGTAACCTCCCTGTAGTAGGGGGTAAAGAGACATCCTTACGACCACAGATGGGAAATTTAGCGCAGAGAAGGCTTTATAAACAACCCTTGTTACTTTTTACTAATTTACTAATTTCTAATTTACTATCCCAGCCCAAATTCTGTTTAGAATTCCTTACTAATCAAAGCTCCCAAAGTTACGTTTTCTCTGCTGTGTCAATTCCTTGAAGATCTAGTGTGTCTTGTCTAAAAAATGTAAGTGCCTTGGTTATTTCTTTAAGTCTCAATTTCATAATTGGGCATCCATGGACACGTAATAAAGCTTTGGCTTTCTCTCCTATTAATCTGTCTTATGTAAATTTAATTCTTAGTCAAGCTGGAAGACCCTGATGGGTAGAGAAGACTTTTTCCTTCCCTTCACTTTGTGTGTGTGTGTGAGAGACTTTACCTCCCCCCACCTCTTTTTAGTGCAAAGGTAAAATCTCTATTCGTTTATCTTCCTGAAAGAAATATTCTTTGCATTTTCATAATGATACCTCTTATACTCATTGTTTCTAGAAGTAGAAGGACTTTTTTTGTTTCTGGCCCCAACTCAAGGGCCCAGGTTAAGGCACACTTACAACTCATTTGCAGCCTACAAGTGTGCTGGGGTAGATAGTTTGGGGACCTCTGAACCACAAGAGTTCTTACCCTACCCATTGAAGGGTTTTTCAGTTTTGCTTCCTTTAATTTTAATTCTGCAAACAAAAATACATTTTCTAGCTCAGAAAATCACTTTCCAAATCCAGACAACTAATGTCGTCTGTCTTTTGTGTATTTCACTATAATTAAGAATCAGAAGGCAAATAATGGTGGTTCACAAAATAAGTGCCTGACCAATTCCCTCTCAGTTCTTTATCACATTCTTTAGTTAGGCTAATAAATGATCCTTAACAAATGGTTTGTGTGTTTTGGGGAAGACTTATAGTGTTCCGAATGAGTTAGCAACTCATTTCTCCTTTTTTCACCGGTTATCACACCCTATTATCCACTGGCCCAATTTTTTTTTTTTTATAAGGGAGGCTCTAAGTATCTCCTTTATCTGACCAGTTAGCTTTGTGGAGAGAGGCAGGGTTTCTAAGTATCTGATGCCCGTATAGCCCCTTACAGTTTATTAAGATTTTCACATTCATTATTATATTTAATACCCATAAAAACTCTGTTGTGAGGCAGGTATTATCTCCACTTTATAAATAAGAAAGCTGTAAATTAGTTGTATCAGTCGTGATAAATGATACCTGTTCAAAATTGAATTCACCATCTTTCCACAAAAACTGATACCTCCTTCTTAGAGTCCTAACTCAGTGAACACAGGACACTAATCCAACTGTTTAAGCCCGAAATCTGAGAGTCAACCCAAACACTCTCATCTCTCCTAACCATCACTCTTATAATTAAGCCTGAGTAGTGTGACCTCCAAATTATCTGTCAAGCTCATTCTCTCAATAAGGTCGAGATATCTATTTCTGGCAAGATGTCTGGAGAAACTCTAAGAACAGAGCACACAAAATTCTGAATAAAACAAAACAAAAGCAAACAAACAAACAAAAACCACTTTTTCCAGGGTGTGGCTAAACTGACAGTAAAGTAGTAAAAGTTCATGGGAACTCAGAGGAGCAAGAAAGTGGGAATCCAAACAGTATGCAAGCTTCTGAGTTGACATTTGGCTGAGACCATCTGAAAACCCAGTGACCTAGAACTTGGATGCTAGTGAGTACCATGTGCACTGAGACAAGCCCTGTGGCCTGAAAGAGTAGGATGTTATATAAAGACTCTGACATAAAGCTGGGACTACAAACGACAACACCGAGTGCAAAAACAAGGTTAAAAAAAAAAAAAAAAAACCTCTTGTCACATAGAAGAAGGTGATGGGGGTAATTCCCCGTGTCACCTTTGTCTCTTAGTAGAGTGGGAAAAAAATAAAAATAAAAAGCACCACAAGAGAATTCCTTATGACAAGCCCACTTTCAAGCATTTGTTAGTTTGATTTTAAGACTTTTTCCACTATATTCTATAGTGAAATAAAGATAGCAAACACAAGGAAGTTAGAGGCTCCAGAACATTCACAAGTTATGACATCCCTGGTCTGCAGTAACAAAGCCCCTTCCACACAGGCAAACTGGAAGGGAGTAAGTGCATGCTCGGTGTGAAACTCATATCGCAGTGACTGGCACATGAGAAATAGTATGAAGTTCCTTCTTCCTTGGGGACCTGGCTCTAAGGGACCCACAGCCCCTGCTCATTATTTAGCCCCAGCTCATCTATTAGTCCTGTCCCATGCTGTTTTAGACAACAGGCCTCCAGTGGTCCTTACAGGGTCATCCAGAGTATTCAGTAAAATATTGTCTTTGTAGCAGTTGGGACTCTGGGAGCACTGACGTGAAACATTTAAGTCAGACAGGGTAGTCCGAAGAATATGCAAACACTAATCCAAAAAGATATATGCACCCCTATGTCTATTGCAGCTTTATTTACAATAGCTAAAACATGGAAGCAGCCCTGCGTCCATTGTTAGATGACTGGATAAAGAAGAGGTGGTACACACACACACACACACACACACACAGAGGGATATTACTAAGCCATAAAAAAGAATGAAATCTTGCCATTTGCAACATGGATGTATCTACAGAGTATAATGCTAAGTGCAGTAAGTCAGTTCAGAAAAAGACAAATACTGTATGATTTCACTCATATATGGAATTTAAGAAACAAAACAAATGAACAAGGAGAAAGAGATTAAAAAAAACAGACCCTTAACTATAGAGAACAAACTGGTGGTTATCAAAGGAGAGGTGGGTGGGGGGATGGGTGAAACAAGTGAAGGGGATTAAGAATACATTTATCATGATGAGCACTGAGTAATGCATAGAATTGTCAAATCACTATACTGTACAACTAAAACTAGTATTAGTATAATACTGTACATTAATTGCACAAGAATTAAATAAATAAACAAATAAAGGGGAAAAGAAAACAAAAAAATCTGACAAGGTAGTCAAAGGTTATAATATAAAGACTCAACTCAAAATGGGCAAAGCATTCACTTTTTTGTCCTAGTTTCCTACTAATTTCTTCCCTTCACTTTAAGAATGATCATGATTATGACTCTGCCTGAGTGGGGAGCTTCAGATGGAATAAACTTTTAAAAATTGATCAAAATATCGGCAATAAAGATTATACAGCAAAGTGAAACTCCTATCTTCCAAATCAGAGAAGTCAATTACTATTAATTTTGAACATAGATGTGATTTTTATCCAGTACAGTCATCTGAATGACAATAGTTACCACATGTCCAAAAAAAAATTGATACATTAAAATAAATGAAAATAGCTAAAAGGATACTTGATTCTATTACTTCTCTACTTGGGAATTAGTGAAAGAACAATGTATAGATAACCTTCAAGGCCTTTAAAACAGACTCCATATGATCAAAGTTGAAGTACAGTAAGTTAAGTACCTGGAGGAAATAGCAAGACATTATAATAACGGAATCAGATGATTTCCCAACTAAGAGTGGACAGCATGTTAATCATGATAGATATCTAACATCAGATAGTATTGACTTAAATTATAGTTTCATTTTTCTTTGACTAAGATCAAATTATAACTTCAATAAGGATTTCTTAAAATAACAAGCATAGATACATCTACTCTCCAGCTGCCTCCATAATTAAGCATGATAAAGCAAAACACTTTAAATTACCAAACATCTATAAAAAATGTGATTTGTTACTGTGATTTTTTTTAAAAGTCTGCTATTTAAAGATGTTAAGACAACAATTAAAAATTACATCAAAATTAGATATGAAATACATCATTTGGGAACTGTATTCAGCTGCATGTAGCTGAAAACTCAAATAATAGTAAATTCAACACGGTAGGTATTTTTTTTTCTCTCCTGTTACAGGAAGTCCAGAACTGATACAGTGTCTGAAGAACTTTACTGCCAAAGTCTTTGGGGTTCTTTTGGCCAAGCTCTCCAGGGTAATCACCATCAAGGAACGGGTTAGGCAGAAAAATTGAAGACGGGGAAAAAGACAAAAGGACCCATAACAGCTGAGCCAACCCCTGTCAGTGGCTTTCCTGAAAGCCCAACCAAATGACCCTGGATTTGGATAATTGACCAGAAGTGAATCACACGAACATGCCTAGCTGCCAGAAAGCCCAGCAGTTTTTTCATCTGGACACATCGCAACCTGAAATAAAATTGAGGTTCTGTTATTAAGAGGAAAAACAGATAATAGATATTAAGTAGGAAACTAGCAGTTTTAGCCACAACTTGATATTTGATATTATTCCACAAGATAGGAAATTTGAAAACTATAAGGATGGATTGGGGAAAAAAAAAAAGTGGGATGGAATGGTTTCAACATGGAAAACAATGTTATTTAAAAATCCCTTTCAATACAAAACAACTAGATCCTGGGCGCCTGGGTGGCTCAGTTGGTTAAGTGACTGCTTTCGGCTCAGGTCATGATCCTGGAGTCCCGGGATCGAGTCCCGCATCGGGCTCCCTGCTCGGCGGGGAGTCTGCTTCTCCCTCTGACCCTCCTCCCTCTCATGCTCTCTCTATCTCATTCTCTCTCTCAAATAAATAAATAAATAAATAAATAAATAAATAAATAAATAAATAAATAAATAAATAAAATCTTTAAAAAAAAAAAACAACAACTAGATCCCTCATGCAGCATAATTCTGAATGTATTTTTGAACTCATGGGAAGTAAGGGAAGTCTCCAACACAAACAGCACAGTTTCCCTACAAAACAAAAGCTGGAACTGCAGCCAGGTGTTAAACAGTCAACTAATATGGAAGGGGTATTCGTCTCAGGGCCAAAACCAACATTGGCACAGCACACGTGAAACTCAGCCTCTTGCCAGCAACAAGTTCAAGGAGCTCAGATCACAGTCTCAGGTTCTGTCCTGGGTTCTTGAAGGCAGCTGAAATGGTCAGTGGTGTCCCCGTCTTCAACAAGAAGCAAACATAAAATACTAGCTGTAGGAAAGAATTGCCAATTTAGGCCTCCAGATTGTCCAGAGATTAAAATCAACCAAGCATGAGATCACAACAGAAGACAAACAAATACACACAGAAGTGGCCTAATGGCCACACACACACACACACACAATCTACAAATGATTCATCCCATTAACCGCTTAAAGACAAAAAGTACATTGTCATCTCATTATTTGTAGAAGAACATTTCACTCCTCATTCATTTGAGATTCTAAACATACCCATACAACCTATAAATTCTCTGGCCATGTCTAATAACTTTTCTGTGAATAATTTTGGCTTTTATAAGACATTACATAACCTATGATCAGTGACCTTTTTCTTTCTACCATTCCAGCACCTTATATCTTTTATTTCCTTTTCTTGCCTTAGTGAGCTGGGGAGAACGTCCAATACGATGTTAAATGGAAGCCATGACAGAAGCTTCTTACCTGGTTTCTGATTTTAAAGAGAATGCTTTTATCATATTGCCATTAAAATGATGTTTGAAATTATAGGTTTTAATAGATAATCTTTAAAAAAAAGTCTGGCAGCAGGGGGCAGAGTAAGAATGTTCCTTTCTATTGCTAAGAGATTTTGTAGTAACCATGGACCAGGGATGAAATCGTGAACTCTTAAAAATAAATTTAAAAAGACAAGCGACCCAATAGAAAAGTGGGTAGAAGATATGAACTGGGAATTCACAGACAGGAAAACACAAACTGTGAATAAATGTATGCAGTTATTTCTAGCCTCATTAATAATCAGGTAATTTCACATCTAATCAAATACTCTAAAGAAACTTCTGCACCTATGTACCAGGAAATGTATGCAAAAATATTAATTGTGGCATAATAGCAAAATATTGCAGACCAGCTCAAATGTTTATCAACAGGAGAACAGATCTGTAAATTGTTACATATTCACTCAATGCAATGTTTTATGGTAGTGAAAATGAACAAATTATAATAATATACAGAATCACGGATAATTTCAGAAATAATGCTTACATATATATATACATATTTTTTGCATGTTGCAAATATAATGTATTTTAAATCATAAGTGTGAATAATTGCTTGTGTATCCTCTCAGTACTTCCTACTGAGTGGAGAGGAGGCAGTGGACCCTCAGCTGTGCATTTTTTTCTGGTATGCCAAGAATGCAAGGCCCTTTAGCAGGGCCATTTCTCGGAGTTAATGTTTGCAATGAGCAACCTTGAGGATTGAAGTAACATGTTTCACTGGACAATGAGCAGACTTGCTTCCACATGCTAAAGAAGGCATTAAATTCCTCAAGCCCGGTGTTCTTTGGCTATGATGCAAAACTGCTATGTGCATAGCATCCATGTGGCCCCTCAGCATCACTTTTATGAGATTTGAGAGTCAAGAGGAATCAATATGATGACCATGCTTACACTCTGACCCCTGTGGTGCCATGAATACTAAAGTCTTTGGTCTCTGACCCGAGAGTCTTGTGTCTTCTGCCAATATCCACAGTAACAGACTCTCCTATTAGTCTGTAAGTTGGGTAAAATCCCAGACGCTTCATGGACCATGACATAAGTTGAGAGACTAGAAAGACTTCAAAAGACCCTGACCCTGTTTAGTCATTAACTAGCTCTCTTGACATGGACTTTTCAGCAACCTCTACAGCCTTCTTGTTCCTCTTATGTAAAAAGAAAAAATTGAAGTAAATGATCTCTAATAGCCCATGATTCTATGTTGTGTGAGTACAGGAAAAATACCCTGAGGTCTGGAGGGGAAGGCATTCATCCAGATAAAATGAAGCTTGCAAGGAAGACTAGAGGCTCTTTTACTGTTTCACTTTGTAAGCATCTGAATCTTATATCATTAAGTGCTTTGGTGGACGGTGCTCCTTTCCTCTTCCCGCCCTCCTTTCTTTTCCTACAGGTGGTATTGATACAATGGAAACAATGAAATACGGCAATGTGCCCGCCATTCAGAGTCATTTTCATTTTGTGCTCTTCTCTGGATTGCCCGAGTAGAAGCCTGGCTTCTGAGTAGATTCCACCAGCGAGAGGCAGTCACGTGAGGTTTGAAAGGAGAAGAGAGGCAAAAGTCATTATTATTCCTCCAGCGGAGCAAGGCATAGAGCTGTAGCAAACAATAGAAATGAAGTCTTGCCAACCTCTTTCAGTCATTCTTCTGAGAAGTACTCACAGATAAATGAGATCGTCAGCGGCGGGTTCTTGTGGTTCCTTCAATTTCCATATTTCATGAGACATGGTTTTCCTCACTTTCGCTCCCTCGACCATGTTTTTGGTTTTTGGTTTTAAAATGCTTAATAGCCTTCCTGCTGGAAATACCTGCAGTGGTTTCCCTTGTCCTGACTGAACCCTGCCTGATAAAAGAAGGTACATTTTGGGAAAAGCTATTCTAAATCGGTTTAGTACCCCCCCTTCATTGTCAAAACTTTAACAGTAATAATAGAACTAAAGATTCTATTAAAATCTACATCCCTGTATGTTACTTGCTGCCATAACAAATTACCACAACTTAGTTATTTAAAACAACACATTTTTAAAAAATCTTACAGCTTCTGTAGGTCCGAAGTCTAGATGGGGTTAAGTGGGCACTGTGCTTAGTGTTTCACCAGGCCAAAATTAGAATGTCAGCAGGGTTGTGTTTCTTGGTAGAGGCTGTGGGGAAGAAACTTTCTCAAGTGTATTCGGCTTGTTGGCTTGCTTCAGTTCCTTGTGGCTGTAGGACTAAGGTCCTCCGGTCCATGGTGGCCATCATGATGGGGTGGGGGGGCTGGTGTCTACACCTTGAGACTGCCCATGTTCACCCTCATGCGTTCCACGTGACCTTCTCTAATGACAGACTTAAGGAGTTGTCTTTCCCACGTTTCTCATCTTCCTAACTTCTCTATCTCTCTGATTCCAATCAGAGAAAATTCTCTGCTACACCCACCCAGATCATCCAGGATAAACTCCTTAGCTCAATTTATCTTTAATTAGACCTGCAAAGCCCCCTTCACCAGGTCATATCACATATTCACAGGTTCCCGGGATTAGGGTATGATCACCTCTTGGGGTAGGGAGGGGTATTCTGTCTGCCTGCCTCACCATCTAATAATTTGAATGTTCTTTGTTATAGCTGCTCCTCTTGACATTATCACATGAAACTTTATGATCTGCCTTGATGACAGCAATCTCCTTTAGCTTGGTATTTTGGTTTCGAGACACTCCTTTAGGTAGGAGTAAGACAGAGAGAGGTGGAAAGGAACTACCGACGTAGGAGAGTAACAATAACAAAGCAGACCCCAGGGGACTTTTGAGAGCAAGAACTCCAAGAGTGATTATGAATGGACCTGGAAAAAAGAGTGCATCCACTTATAAAGGTATCACTTTAATGATTTCATTTTTAAAAATTAAGATTCAAGACCCGCTTCTTCCTTTCTCCAGCAATTACACATTAATTCTTTTTAATTGAGCAGCCTCCCTTCGAGCACACACACGCCCTGAAAGTAGCCAAAATTGGAAAACACAGTAATTTCGTAAAATCAGTTTTTGTCAAAAGCCTGATCTGAGCTAATGGGGAATTTGGAGTTGCTCCTTGAGGCCGAGAAATTAAGAGGTCAATCTGTGGGATGTGAGGACACAACCAATTTTCTTGTCCAATAAACCAAATATGTGTCTAGCTTTACTGTGATATGAAATATATTCCCTGCTGTTTGGCTCCCAAGAAGAAATATTTCTCATAAGGATACCCCCTCACACATAAACCCTGAAACATATTTGTGCTTTGATGTGGAACAAAAATATTCATTAGAAGAATGACTGAATCTTTTGTCCTCCCTTTATAAATTCATCATCTTTCTCAAGAATAGAAACTATTTCTCCTCTCTAATTTTGTCCTCCCAGGCCCAATTCTCATTGTTTTCGTTTCCTTTATTACCTATGAAGCATAGTCCAGAAAGGAAAAAAAATGAAATATGCAGAGATAAATAAGAACTTGAAAGAAATTTCTGTTTTATCATCTCAGATCTTTTGGTCTCAGAGCATTATAAGAAAACATGGGATATGAAAAACATTTTATAAGCATTATAAGTGAATAGCCTGTATACCTTTATTAGTCACCTAGGGTATGGCAGGGACTACAGAAAAGTCAAAATGATTTCTTAATACTTGAAATTTATATTATACAATAAATGCAGTGAATTTTAATTCCACTTACTGTTAAAGAAAAAATACATCAAATTTAGCCTCTGGTTAATATTCTCGTCCTGTGTCAAGTGACCTTAAAAACATGTCAATATTTATTTGATGTAAGATCATTATAAGAATGTTTATCCCAAATGGGTTAACTATGTTCGGAAAAGACCTCGCGGCATTCATTTATAGGAATATATCAGAAAGGGCATCTGGGTGGCTCAGTCGGCTAAGCGACTGCCTTCGGCTCAGGTCATGATCCCGGGGTCCTGGGATCGAGTCCCGTGTCGGGCTCCCCGCTCTGCAGGGAGCCTGCTTCTCCCTCTCCCACTCCCCCTGCTTGTGTTCCCTCTCTCGCTGTGTCTCTCTGTCAAATAAAAAAAAAAAAATCTTTAAAAACAAAAAGGAATATATCAGATGGCCTTGCCAGAATTCTACACTCAAAAATACCCCTGGGTTTTGCTTATCTGAAAAAGGTCCTTTAATATAATAAATGGTCTTAGCTTGTGGTTACACTGAGATTAGAACATTCATATCTCTGACCCTAAAAACATGTATTAATATTCTACCAAAGACTGAGGACCTCAGCAAGTATACAATGTGCAAAAAGAACATAATCATAATCTTTATATTTCTATTACAATTTAAAGTTTATTGAGAATTCCACCTCAGTTATCTTATTTGGACAAGACAAGTGTCAATTTTGTCACTGTGAGTCCCAAGAAAGATTTCAGTAACCTCAGTTTATTTCCCTTAAAATCTCTCTCTACCTTCAGGGGGGAATATAGATCAATTTAAATGGCACGTATTCATAGAACAGGGAGGAGACGGGATGGAGAATATTTGTATTTATTAAGTGTCTACCATATATTAAGTACTAAAGATGCAAAAGTGAATAGATAAGGAATTTTGCCTTTTTGTCTAAAAACAGGAAGCTAATGAAGACATTTTAAACAAGATGAATAGCTGATCATAATTACTTTTTGCAGAGATCATTCTGGGTTCTGCAGGAAGGTCACCCCCCTTTCAGCCCTCACATCCAATAAATCATAAGTTGTCAGTAATAGCTCCTACGTGTCACCTCCCTTTTCCCCTCCTCACCGCTCCTACATATATACCCAGGGCTTTCACCTGCTCTCACCCAGGAGATTCCTGGTGGATGGAGTCCCTGCTTCCAATCCCATCTGCCTGCATCCGACCTCTAGAGGCAGCAAGACCCAGGCTTCCGAACTGCACCCTGCTCAGATGGCTTCTCTATTTCAAATGGACCTCAAGGGTTACAGAGCGAAGTCCAAATTCGTTCACAAACTGGGTTCAGTTCCCGAATGTTTACGTTTTCCATGGTATCACCTTGGCTTGGAGTTCTCTCCCCACCCTCCCCTGCCTCCTACCAAGCCCCACTCCTCCTTCCAAAATTCTTAACAGAAATGTTACCCCTCTGAGAACGGCTAGAGAAGAGCTCTTTCTTTCTTCACCGTGCTTGGGGAGAGCATGTGTCTGTTACTCTCGTGATTAGACTCCAGGAAGACCTGTGCTGACTTGTGGCCATGTGGTCATGTGACCGTGTGGCAGTTGACGGGCTCAAAGCCACAGATGTCCTTTCAATCAGCCTTTTCTCTGTCCACCTCAGACCCCAGCAGCACTGTTGGCAAAAGCAAAAACAAAACATACAAAGCAAAATCTCCCCTGAAGGTGCTCCCGAGCTAACTTGCAAAGGTACAAGGAAAAGACCTTGAAAGCTTCAGGAGGGCTGAGAATAACCTTTCCAGACCTGGTGCCTTTGGGTCTGAAGTAAATTAGACAGAAGGGATCCTTGTTGATCCAAGGGCTGGCGTCAGGGGAAACGGTGACTAGGACATAATTAGTTCTCAGTCAATCACACAGAATGATCAGAGTCCACACTTTTCATTATAATCACATATTTTTGTTGGCATAAATGTGCCATGATCCTCTTTAATAAAACAAACAAACAAACAAAAACTGCTGAAGACACATTCAGCTGAGTGGTCATATAGTCAAAATGTATATTATGAAACAAAATTGGAAATAAATCCTTTGGCTTTTCCAAAGAAAACATGAACTCTATTTTTAAATGTATGCCAAACAGCATACTCTTGTTTTAAGGATTTATTGCCACTATATTCTCTACAGCCATTCCACTTTATGGAATAGTTTACAGTTGGCAGAGTGAAATATTATTGTTTGTTAATTTGGAAGTGGTCTGACCTCTAAGGACTTATGAAAATATTTTTCTGTCCACTTAATAACTTCCAGAGTTTTCCCTAAGACAAACACTAATGATAAAACATTTCACTGCAGACAATAAAATTTAATATGTTGTTATAAAGTAATGAGAATAATTTTCTGTGTACATCATAAACTGATTTTGAAATCATTTTCATAAAGAATTCCAAATATCTGGGGCACCTGGGTGGTTCGGTCGGTTGGGTGTCCAACTCTCGATTTTGGCTGAACTCCTGATTTCAGCTCAGGTCGTGATCTCAGGGTAGTGGGATTGAGCCCCAGTTGGGCTCCCTGCTCGGCGGGGAGCCTGCTTCTCCCTCTCCCTCTGCCTGCCTCTCTGCCTACTTGTTCTCTCTCTCTATCTCTCTGTCAAAAAAAATAAATAAATAAAATCTTAAAAAAAAAAAAATCCAAAAATCTTTTACATATTTGCAGGATGTTTTAAATAACCCCCAAAAAAACCAATTTGAAAAATAATCATTTGATATGAATTTCTGTGATATTTTAAACAAAAGTTTTACTTTATTTTTTAAGGTTTTTTTTTTAAGATTTATTTATTTATTTGAGAGAGAGTGCAAGAGGGGGGAGGAGCGGAGGGACAGAATTTCAAGCAGACTCCCTGCTGAGCATGGAGCTGAATGTGGGGCTTGATCCCATGACCCATGAGATCGTGACCTGAAATCACAAGTTGGATGCTTAACTGACTGAGCCACCCAGGCACAGCTAAACAAAAGTTTTACTTTAAAAGCACACCTAATAAACATGGACAAAAATATCTTTAAGAGCATATTTATTATTAAAATACTATGATTCTGACTAAACTCTGTTCTGTTTAAGACAAAAACGATTCAGACAATTTAGTGGGCTATTATTTTTATCTACTCAGGAAATTTTCTCATATCTCTTTGTAAATAACAGGACGTGCTCCCCTGATTCCACTTGATCCAGGACTTAAATTCCCTAACAGTGAGATGCCCAAACAGGGACCATCAAGGTTTTCCCTGGGATACTGAGTGAAACAAACAATCAAAATAACTCTTCCTACTGGGGTCTCTAACATCTTTGTTAGAGATGGCGGCCATCTTCCAGATGATAAGGAGAGAATCTATCTGCAGAATGAGCCAAGCAGAGACTGAGGAAGACAGCAAATGAGGAAGAGAAAAAGAAAAAACTCTTGATGAGGTTGAGTCCCTAACTTATGAAGTGTTCAAGGTTTTGGTTTCAAGAAGAAAATAAGAGCAGGGCTGTACCCATCCTCTCGCTTTCAGGCGGGCATTGAGGCAGTGGCATCTCCAGAGAAGAAATGAGAAAGGCGATCTGGTCAAAGGTCCTTGTAAACACCTGAATGACTGACCTTCTGGAAAACACTCCAGTAATATTTACAAGGAGGAGAATCTTCATCTACGTAATGTCTTGAGAAGGATGTTCCCGGTCTATGTGGAATCACTTATAGTAAGCAAATCTGGAATCCATAAGTTTATGGGGCATGACTCCCCAGAAAATCTCATGCAAGCTATGTAACTATTTGGGTACAAAACATTCCTAAATCAAACAACATTCTTTTGTGTGAGTAATATTGCCTCATGCATTAGGACTCATATGTAATCTGGGCCAGAGTGCATCCAGATGTGATAACAAAAGATGTGTAACCCTGCACTGGGAGGGGGGAGGGGGGGGAGGGGCTCCCAAACATTTCCCCGCTTCATCTGTGCATCACAATTATTTGTATCTTTGAAATTACTGGTAAAGCTTCATAGAGTGTCAAATTCATGTGAGTTTGGTGTGATAATCTGTCCCTTTTGTGGTATTCTCATTTTGTATGCCTTTTTCTTTCATCTCCTGGGTTCTGTGGGCCAGCAAGCTATCCTTCTATTTAATGCAGTTGCGGTTAGGTCTCTGTCGTTTGCCACCTGTTGAGTCCTGACTAGCAGAGCCACTAAAATACTTGATAGATCTGATCTGTTGAGAGTTCCCAATGGACACAGTACGAGAACTTTTAGGTCCCTCTTCTTCTTCAACAATTTCACGGGCAGGGGTAAGCCAGAACTAAAAACAAAAGTGCTCCCGTAAAACCAAATGCCAAGATTTGCTCTCTCACTGTTCATGGATATTTCTTGATGGTGCCCTTGTACCTTTACACAGGTTACCCTTACTCTATTTTTCTGGATTTTTACATAACAGCCTTATCAGAAATTGATGGTTTTTAAATTAATTTTCTCTGTGCATCCTTTTATACTTGAAATAGTTGATACACATCTATAGATTTAGCACTTTGAGTATCAAGATCTATGTGTACACCTATATAACTGAATAGTCTATACTCTGAATAGACTGAATAGAACTGAAGGCATTATACTAAAAGTTGAATTTATTTTTATCTCCTTATTTATAGTTTTGAGCAAGAGACTAGGAAGTAAAAACCCTGCTTTTTTCATTTTTTAAAATTTATATATAGTAAAATTCATTCTTTGTGGTGTACAGTTTATGGCTTTGACAAAAACATAATCATATTTGCCACCACAATCATGGAATAGAACCATTCCATCATCCTGAAAATTCCGTTCATGCTTTTCTTTTGTAGTCAACTATCCACCAATCCCAACCCCTGGCAACCGTTGATTTATTACTCTCTGTCCCAAAAGTTTTGTCTTTCTAGAATGTCATATAAATGAAAGTATACATTCTGTGTCCTTTTGGGGCTGACTGCTTTCGATTAGTAAAGTGCACTTGTGATTCATCCACATTATTGAGTATATTAGTAGTGTGTTTCCATTGCTGAGTAGTGACCCATTATATGAAGGTATCACAGTTGGTTTATGCATTCATGGGTAGAAGGACATTTGAATAGTCTCCAGTTTTTGGCAATTAATAATCAATTCTATAAACTTACATGTAAAAGCTTTTATGTAAATATAAGTTCTCATTCTTTTGGCTAAAAAGTAGATTGCTGGGTCGTATGTTAAGTATGTTTGACTGCATGAGAAACTGACAAACTGTTTTCCAGAGTGGTTATAAAATGTTGTAATCCCACCAGCAGTGTATAAAAGTTCTAATTGCTCTGTATCCTCACAAGCACTTGGTGTTGTTGGCAGGGTGAAGGTGGGTGGTATTAGCCATCCTAATGGTTATATCATTAGTGGTATATCATTGAGTTTTAATTTGCATTTCTCTAAATAAATAATGATGTTGAATATCTTTTCATGTGTTTATTTGCCATCCATACTTCTTCTTTGGTGAAGTATCTGCTCAAATCCTTTGCCCATATTTTTTTTATTGAGATGTTTTGTTTCTTTTCTTTTCATCTCTCTTCTTTTCCTTTTTATTTGAAGTAGGTTCCAATCCAGCGCTGGAGCACAATGTAGGGCTTGAACTCATGACCCTGAGATCAAGACCTAAGCTGAGATCAAGATCTGAACTAAGATCAAGAGTCCAACACTTAGCCCGGTGATGGGTATTAAGGAGGGCACGTACTGCATGGAGCACTGGGTGTTACACAAAAACAATGGATCGTGGATCACTACATCAAAAACTAATGATGTATTGTATGGTGACTAGCATAACATAATAAAATTTAAAAAATAAAAATAAAAAAAGAGGAGGGCGTATTGCATGGAGCACTGGGTGTTATACGCAATGAATCATGGAACACTACATCAAAAACTAACGATGTACTGCATGGTGACTAACATAATAAAGATTATTATTTTAATTATAAATTTTAAAAAAAAGAGTCCAACACTTAACCAAATGAGTGACCCAGGTGCTCCCCACAGGATATTTCTTTCCTTACTTTTGAGTTTTGAAAGTTCCCTGTGAGGGAACCCACTATGAGAATCTCTGTAAGATACGTGATTTGCAAGTATTTTCTCCCAGTCTGCAACTTGTCTTTCATTCTCCTTTTGCACAGAAAAACTTTTTAATTATGATGAAGTCTAATTTATCTCTTTTTACTTTTATGGATTATGCTTTTGGTGTTGTAAAACCCTACTTTCATTAAGCTACCTAATTGCTCTACTTTCGGCTTAACTGATAAAATTTCTTTTGAAGGTAGAGAGTATGCTTGGGATGTTCTTAGCACCAAACAGAGCAAGGAAATTTTTATTGATTTTTTTTAACACAGATCTGAAATTTCGGAGCTCATCTTCTGTGAATCCTTTCCTAACCCCAGATGCCTTACAGATGTACATCTATTTCCATTTGTTCATGACCCTCTGAATATACCACTGACCACACTAACCACATTTTGCTCTTATTATCTCTTTACTCTTTCCTTCAAACTCCTGGAAGTAAGGGATGATGCACTGAATTTCTGTGTAAGCCTGAAGCCCAACACATTATTGATGCTCAACAAAACTTTATGTAATGAATGGGTCTCACCTCATGTGAACACTTCAGGTGAGCAGAGAGCATTTCTGTATGAACACGGTGGAAACAGACATAACTGATAAACCTATGAGTTAATCCCTCATGATATGTGAAAAGGGACAGATGAAGAAGTGTAGTTTAATACCCTGTAAGATAGTTTGTAATGAATAAAAAAAATCAAATCAAATTGTCTTGTTCACTTATTCAATAAATATTTAATTAAGCATTTACTGTGTGTTGGGCACTCTGCTTGTTTTGACTATTTCTTAATATTTGATCACTTAACTTATGCAAATTCAAATACAAATACAAATTCAAAAAGATTTGATAAAGGTATATTTAGAGAGAAAATACAAGAAATTTTAGATTAACTTTATTATTCTAAAAATGGGTTGTACTACAATATAAGTTGCTGATACAAAATTTAAAAAATTTTTTAATAATACATTGAGTATATTTTATTCTTTGTCTTTTCTTAAATTATGTATTAAAATGTTACGATGATAAAATTGCAGAAAAGGAGAGAAATGGAAACACTCAAAAATCAAGAAAATATATATCTAACATACAAAATTAAATTTATTATCGATAAATGCTTCAAACCAACACTGATATGTATTCAAATTAAATTTTGGCAAAAAACAAATGACATCCAAAATTGGATTGCAATTGTGAATTCACTAATATTTTGAGATGAATAATTTTTCATAAAATAAAAATTTTAGCATGGCATTTGTATGGTAAACAAAAGTTGCAACTCAGATAAAAGGAAATGACACAAAAGGGTAAAAGAAAAATTATTAAAACACTGTCTTTGGAACAAAACTTAATCCAGCTCTTGATTCAGCCACCGATCAGAGCAAGATAGGTTCATGCTAATGTTTTGAAAACTGGATATTAATGAAACAAAATTCATTTGGGGACATAGTGAAGATGAGGGATCATCTTTTAATTGATCAGGAGATTTTGGAGGAGCCAGCCCCCTCCCTGGTCCTCCTCCCTGTGAAGCAGATTCTGGGAGAAGGGGAGTGGAAGGACTCCATCACTTGGGCTGACAAAAAATGCCAATTCTTTCTAACCTTTCTGATAAACCAATCATTTCTACCTAAAATCCTTCCAGCTGATGAGGAATGTTGTGGAAGTGTAGGAAACAGTTCTCAGAATCAAGGCAGATGTGAAGAGCAGGTCCTGCAGAGGGCAGAAGCTGGGCAGCTGTGGATGTGCAGAGCAGGAACCGATTACTGCTAAATGGGACCGGTCTGATCCAACAGTGCTTTGGTGCTTGGATCACTCCTCCTACGAAGCAAAGTCCTAAAAGAGGGGAGTCTGACAGATCCAATTTGGGTCTGTGCCCTCCCCTCTCTGCTATAGGAAGACTTGACCAACGGGTACACCGCATCTCCCCAAATGGGGGGATGTAAATGCCCTCCAGTGGGGTCAAGGTTCTGTTAGCAGAAGAAAGAGAAGGATTGCTACAAGATAAAAAAAACGCCTGCCCAAACCATTGCACTTCTTTATTTTGTATTCATCAAAATAATTTCTGTTTTGAGGCCCACTCATCCAGACAGGAAACTGCACCTGTCATTTCTTGGGGTTTCTCTACCCATAGGCATTTTGCTACTGTTCCGGAGCTTTCTCCATCACCAAGACATAGGGAAGGGGCACTCTGAATTTTGGTCTACTGTCCACATAGACTACTTAGAGAATCCCATAATCTTTGTCCTCATGTCTTCTGACTGCCAGCTCTTCATCGCTTCCAATCTGAGCTTTGCATGTGGAAATCTTTAACGAGGTGTCTGTGGTCCCAGCTTCCCCGTGTACTGTGCAGCCAATCCTGGAGTCACATCACAGGTTTGAAATTTTGGCAGGGAATAATGTTCAGATCCCTTTTACTGGTAAAACAGTCCGATTGCAAACCCTATCACAATCCAATAGAACCTCAAAAAATTGCAGGAAATCATTCTCCCCTTATGTTTCTTCTAGACATTTCTACCCCCACAAATTCACTTAACCTTTCTACCAACTTTAGGGACCCTCTAGTTATCAGATGTGCTTAGATTTTGCAAAGAAAGTCAGGACGCTTTGCAGACTACTAGTGCTTTTGATCCTAACCACATCGCCTAACTTCGCCCCCACCTCCACCAGTTACTGAAGCAAGCGGAGCCGAGTCAAAGGTCAGCTTGAATGGGGGCAGAGGAGAAAGAGAGAGCAAAGTTGTCAGGGGCATTGTAAAGGAAAAGATGCAGGAAGAAAACCACATAAATTAATATCTGAAAAGATTATCTAATCATGCCAAGATCAAGGATTACCACTACTGGCAGATGGAAAATGACTTGGAATTTATCCAGGAATAGAGCTTAGAGGCCTTGCAGGGGGACCTTTTACAGAATCTCAGCTCAGGTTTAGAAGGGCAGGCTGGGTTCATTTAAAGGGGCAGATGCTACATCCGGATCCCTGCTCTCCTCCAAATTAGTGTTCCTGATAGCCTGTGAAGGAATCTCTTCTCTTATTTTCATGAGGGGGTTTATGTGTCTGCCAATGTGCATGTGTCCAGAAAGGTCCGGAAAGGAGACTTGCAGAAGGGAAGGGTAGAAAAATACTTATTAATGCTCTATTTTATATTTTCTTTTTGAGTATGTGTGCTTATCTTACCTACTAGTAGCTAATAGTATTGCCTTTCCCACGTGCCAGGCATCATTCTAAATGCCTTCACATGTTTTAACTAACTCATGCAATCCTCACCACCACCCTCAGATAACAGAATCTGTTATCCTCATTTTATAAAGCACGGCCCTGAGGCACAGGGTCAAGCAGCAGACTTGGGATTTGAACCCAGGCAGTCTTGCTCCAAAATCCATGCTTCTTGCTACCTTCCACGTGAATTGTGTTTCTCAAAGCCAACCGGTTTATATGCCATCTCTTTGATCAGTGCAACCCATACTGAATACCTCCTGCAGGTGGGGCTCTCCTTGGTGTTCTAGAACCATCTGAGAATAAAGAAGCATGAATAGGATTCTGTCCCTACCTGAAGGGGCTCACAATTATAATACTGTGATAGGTAGTGTGGTAGCAGTCTTTTGTAAAAACAGGCCTACAAATGGTCTGTGAATCTCTATTTATAATTATACAAAAATTCGATGATATTATTTAAAAAAAACACCTGGCATTCATGAGATAAGAATCTTATGTGGTCCAACCTAAAATGTGAAAATGATATTAGCTATTAAGATTCATTTTTGTATGAAAACACTGTACATTCATTAGAATGTAATGTCTAAATAACTAAATACCATATATATGTTTCTCAGCCTTTTTTATCAGCTGTAATATGCCAATAAAAATTGATTCTCCCCAGGAAACTTTAAGCTATTTTTTAATATTTTGAACATGTATAATACTCTATTTCCAATTTCTTTCATTGTAATTATTGCAATACATCAAAACCCCCTTTACAAAGGCATTAGTGGCAGCCATGGGGACCTGTCAGATTTTCCGGTTAACTTTCTATAGGCATTTGCCACATTGGAAGTGTGCAGTCTGGAGTGTACAATACGTGTATTTCAAATGGCATGTCCAAATGTGAGCAATTAACTTTTGTAAAACCATGCGCTTGTGGGAATCGGAATGACAACGCTCCATTGCTTTTTACGGCCTACACAGATGTAGCCATTCTTCCCGAGTGGCCGTTCTAATTTATCTAAGAACAAATTTAGAATAAAAGGATCTTCCTTGTCAGGTGATGAGGAAGTTTAACAGTCGTGGGCCATTGGATGGCCAATTTGTATTTACCCACAACGAGGGACTTGACTTCACCGCTGCCTCCCAGCTGGATAATTCCTGGCAAGTGCAAAGGTCCTGAGGTAGTAACCAAGGGGTTACTTCCCCAGACATCTCTGCATCCCTCTGCAAGCTTTGCATCAGACAGGCCCATCTCTCATTTCTTGCTCCTACATCCTGCTCCATTCTGCCACATCTGGTGACTTGGGTAGTGGTCGCCTTGCCAGGCTACCCGCCGCTACTGCAGCTCTCTGGCAGGTGGAGGCAGAAGAGAGTCAGACGGATGCTTATGTCACAAGACAGAATCTCTGGGGGAAATTTTTGCTTAAAATCTAAGCTCCACAGAGGCAGGGATATTGTTTTCCTGGTCACCACACCTCCAGTGCCCAGGATAGTGCCTGGTACATAGTAGGTGCTCCACAAATAATCATTCAAGGTGTGAAGGAAGGAACACCAGCTAAAAATGCAGGTGTCAGGTTGTCAGGGAATCTAGATATAGCAAAGAGACTGAGACGAGACAGACTTGGTTAAGAGGATCATAGAGGCTGCAGGGACTGAGGGCAGAGCAAACTCCATGAGGCAGGGAAGAAAACAAACCAAAAGTTCATCGAAAATGAACAGGTGTGTCAACCACCTGTTTATTCATTCAACAAACATTTATTGGATGCTTACTATGTGCCAGGCACTATTCTAATTGCTAAGATACAATAGCGAATAAAACTGACAAAAATCCCTACCCTCACAGCTTACGTTACATTACATGGGGGAAAGACAATCGATAAGACAGATGGATAAAACATATGGTTCATTAGATAATGAGAAGAAAAATAAAAGCAAGAAAGAGTGACATAAAATGTCAGAGCAGGAGGAACTGACATTTTTAGATAAGGTGGCCAAGGCAAGTGTTATGGACAGGTTGCCTTTTGAGTAAAAGCTGGGAGAACATGAGAAGTGATCCCTGCCACTGCCCGGCAGAAGAGCCTTCAGCTAGAGAAAATGGCAAGTGCAAAGGTCCTGAGGTAGGAACTTGCCTGGTGTGCTTGATGTACAGCAAGGGGGTAAGTGTGGCTATTCCAGAAGGAATGAAGAGGAAAGGAGGGGTAGATGAGGTCAGAGAGATAAGGGGAGACCATAGCATTGGTTTAGATAATGGGGTCATTCATACATGGCAGAGTGTTGTAGGTGATAGGAGGACTTCGGCTTCTGCGCTGAGGGAGATGGGAAGGAAGCAATTGCTGGCTTTCTCTCATGCCTCTCCCCTTAGAGCCATCCCTCATGTTGCTCCCTCCACCTGGAGCGCTTTCCCCTCTGCACTGTACCTGACCATCATCTACTCAGCCTCAGGTCTCTGTTGCTTTTCTATAGGGCCTTCCCTGATGCCCCCTTCTAACCTATGCCTCTTACCACTGTCAACCCCAGGCATTTTCTCTCCTACCAGTTGTTTTCCTTCAAACCACTGCCCACAAACTAGCATTATATGCTTATTTGTATAATATCTGTCTCTCTCACCAGGCTATAGCTCCAAGAAGCAGAGATTGTTCCATTTAATTCCCTGTGTTCACTTGGTGCACTTAAGTAATAACCTTACGAATATTAGCCTGTTTTCCTCTCCCGCATTTCTGTGTACACAGCTGTCTCCCCAGCCCTCTAGCTGGCCAGAGGTGCACAGCTGCTTGCTGCAAGTGGAGAGAGGACACCAAGGTTATTACATTAGGAATAGAGAGAATTAAAGAATTAATTTCATTTTCATTTTCTAATATTCAAAATAGGGTTTTTGCAGTGAGGCAATGGACTTGAAGGGAGTTAGTATTTTCTAAATCCTTTAGCAAACCAAGCCCTGAGCATTTAGGATTCAGATCGCAGCTGCCGTGGGACAGGAAGCAGTGGTGATTCTGAGGAAATCTGGACTAAAAAAAGAAGAAACAGCCCAATTCAGGCTCCATCTGGTTAATGGGGATCTGGGAATAGGGAGTGGGAGGCAATGGAAGCAGGATTGTCTACAAAGCCAGGGAGAACCAAAGTGGGGCCAAAGCCTCAGGAAAGATGGCTAGGCCTGACCAAGGCTAAGAAAACAGGCCAGGACACATTGGCCTTCGGCCTCTGGAGCGCACACTGGAGAGCACCCAGAGATGGCACCATTGGCCCTCAGTGGGCCCAAGGCCATGGAACAGCCCTTGCTAAGATGCTCTTTAAGAGCTTTATAAACAGCATAAAGAATTGTATGTGTGGGCGGGGGTATGGACAGAGAGAGAGATTGTGTATCAGTATATTATATAAAGTGTTATATATGTGTGTATTATAAGTGCTGTGTTTCTTTTTATAAAGCACCATACGGATCCAAGCATGCTGTCTCCCCTCCATCATCAAGCTATACCACCCCTCCAATCACACAGATGCTCTCTTGGACAGCAGCTATGTGGAAATAGGAGGAAATGTGCATTTTTACAGAAAGATATGGAGTATTATCTAAAAGGGCTGTTTGAATGATTGCATAGCACAAAATTCAGGCTTATGAGTGGAAGCAGACCACTTACCAACAAATTAAAAAGCTACATTTTCTTTCCACATCAAAGGAAACAAATCTGCAAGTTTGCTGCATGAAGAAGCCCATTTGGGATCGTTAAGAACCTGTGAGAAGTACAATATCTTTGCTGCTGACAGGTAACAAACACCCAGATGAGAATTTGAGAGTTGAATAATCTTGATGCCAAGGCAATGAATAAAAATTATTTATAGAGGCAACTATAGACAATTAGCAGATTAAAGAAAGGAAGGGGTGGGGAAAAGGAAAATAAGACTATTTCTCTTTGAAATGACTGAGCCTCATTCAGCAGGGTGAAGCCTTCCTTATGCCAACAACTCAGGCCCAGGACATATTTCAAAAATTATGCCTTGGGGAAAGAGATCAGGCTCCAGATGTAGATTTAGGCCAGAAAGCATCACCATAGCTGATAGACACGAAGCAAAGTTTGACATGAGAAATTCACAAACATAGAAAGCGAAGGCATTCTGGTCTTAAGACATGACCTCTGCTATCATCGTTTTTCCCTTCTGGGTCACAGAGCCATGGCCAAAGAGAACATGGAGGTGAATTTGGGTTTGGAGGTGGCATCTCCTATAGCCTGCTATCTTTAAGTAAAGGAAACAAGTCATTCCTAGCTAATCGAGATCCCCTGAGACTTACCTTTGCTCAAGGGAGGCTCCACCTGCACACCTGGCCTGGGTCTCTGAATGGCCAGTATTGGAAATCTCTAGCTTTCTTGGATCTAAAATGTGTCGACAAACACAGGAGCAGACCAGTCTCCAGGTTTACCCAGCCATCCTCAGAGGACCTGGGGGCTGAGGTGAGTCAGAAAGCAAATTCAAGGCAGAAATTTAGCTCTTGCCCTTTGGGAAAAGGAAGAAGTGACCCCTTAAATAGGAGTAAATATCTCCTGAGATTGGGGAATTTTTATCACGCAGGCATTGTAATTGGGTGTACTATTTTTAAAATACCCTCCAGTTTAGACTTATTGGCCAACCTGTCTTTGTCTACCACTTCCCATCCTCCATTATGGCTGAGGAATTAGGGAGCACAAAGCCCTCCCTTCCTGGCCCAAATGTACTCAGGGTGTTCCTGGAAGAATAGGAAGGATAAGTAAAAATAAGCTTCTTCTACCAAAAAGGGATTGTAATAAAGAAGGAATCTGAGGGAGGAGAAGCAGGGATGAGATATGTGTGTCTAAATCTGTCTCTTCAGGCTTTTTCTAAGTTGGCAGAAATGTGATAAATAAGTCTACGGAAACACTGATGGAAGGGAGCATTGCTCTTCTTCACATGTAGGATTTTGGAAGAAGAGTGCCTTGCAGCTTTTCAGCAATGTAGACATACCAAAAGAAATTCACTAGCATCTTGTGATCTAGCAAAGGTCTCAGGGAGGATGAGACCCAGAAGTTTCCACATGCCTTTTGGAGATAGGGGAAGACGTGGTTAAATGTTGAGTTAGAACCAGAGGTTCTGCTATTGGACCTACAAGGGCAAAGGGTTGAGATGGAACATCCAAACCAGAGACAAATGGAAGGGGTTCAGAGGGAGTCAGTGAGGCTGTGTCAGCCAGGGCGTACCTGAGGCTCAGAACAAGTAAGAGAGATACAAGCCTGGTGTATCGCGGCCACACACCTGCAGCAAACACCAGCAGAATGGTCAGTGATGGAGCCAGTCCCAGCTCAGCGGTCACTACCCAGAGAGGAGCCCAGGCCAACCCTTTCACAGCCACGACCAGTAAGGGACCAGAGGTCACTGCACGGATCTCCCTTCTACCACCATGAGAATGCAGAAAGGCAGTAAGTTCTCAGTGGAACCAAGATGCCAACTTGGGAAGTAGGGGAACAGGGATGGGATGTTGAAATGTTTCTGGTGGAGCTAGACTTCAGATTGACTAAATATGTACATGAAACGAGAATGTTGAAAATTAGAAGGAACTGCAATCACTTTAATCGACAAGTTTAGAATTTTGCCTACCATACCAGAAAAATGAGTAATTAGGAGATCTACCACCATGATTACCTGGTTTGTGAAGTGTTTTCCACACCCCAACTGGTTATACATGGGCCTTTCAAGGTAAGGACGCAAACTGTATCTTCTCCACCCATGAGCGCAAAGGGCCATTGCCCAAGGGTTCTTATGCCCAGATAATGATATGTGGAAAACACTTCCTTTCCTACTTGTTTTATTGAGAGTTGTTGGATATTTTAGTCCTTTAATTGGTTTCTTTTCTTTCCAAAATAATCCCCATGGGATATCCACATTTACATGCTTAAGAAGCCCCGGTGTAAATTGACATGCTAGTCCATCTAAATCCTGGGAAAACCAATATAGGAGAGACCCTGAGTTGCTAGGTACCTTTCCTTAGTGTCTGATAGAACTGGGAGAAAACAGAGGCCTCTGGGTGGCTCAGTCAGTTAAGCATCCCTTGATTTATGCTCAGATCATGATCTCAAGATCATGAGATTGAGCCTCATGTTGGTCTCCACACTGGACATGAAGCCTGCTTAAGATTTTCTCTCTCTCTCTCTCTCTCTTTCTCCCTCTGCCCATCCCCCAACCCAATCATGCGCTCTCTCTATAAAAAAAAGAACTGGGAGAAAACAGGTAAACATTCAGTCTTCATATGGTTATTTCATAGGGGAGAAACTTCCCACAAACTACATTTCCATTCTCACTGCCCCCACTTTCATATTCTTCCCACTACAGATTATAAAAATGCTGAGTCTGTCTGTATAAATATATTCTCCATTGCTATGACATGAGTAGCTTACCATTTATGCCAAATTACCATGCAGCACAATAACAATTATACACATCATTAAATATGTGTCAGATTAATTCTCTATATATTTTATTTAAACACTGAACTCTGATGAGCACAGTCTTCATATTTGTATATCATGTCGCATGAATATTTGATGACAGCAAAAAAAAAATATTAGAGAGAACATTTGTATGCAAAAGATAAAGTGTCATTGAGTGAGTCAGTAAGAATTCTATGCACGAGTGATTGCCCATGCCCAATCAAAGAGGCAAACAAAAAGCAGAGCTGCAGGGTATTTTCAAAGAGGTCAAATCAAGACTATCAAATAAATGATTTTCAAAAAAAAAAATTGTTCAGCTTGCAGAATTCATTTATTATTAATTACACACAGATGAAAAAAACTGAATAGTTCAGGTCAATCAATTTTTGTAAGTAATCACAGTTATAGGAAGATTATACAGATTCTATTTTTTTTTGCTTTCAGGTAAAAAGGTAGCACATTAGGTAACTATAGCATTACATGCCGGACTATCAACAATTAGCAAGAACATTTGTCCATTTTTTCTTTCCATTCTTGGTGAAATGAAATGTGAATCCATTTGCCCCCAGGGACACCCAGTGACTTAAGATACCACAGGTAGAAGAAATTCAGCAAGAGATTTTGTGCTAATAATTTTGTGATGATTAAACCCAAGAGGCTGCAATTGAGTGGTGATACCAGTATGTGATAACACCTCTAGCATGGACAGATTTTGATTAAACTGTGTGCTTTAGAAAGGCTGGGGGTGAGGAGAGCATCTATCTCACATTACTTTTTCAAAAAATAATAAATTAGTGAAGTTCAGGGTAATGCTTCTGTGCATGATGCATCCCAAATGAGGAAATTACTGATCTCACTTCATGTGTACACTAAACTAAAAAAAACAAACTGGAATCTGGTGTCAACGCCTACATTTTTTACTCTAGGAATTGCAATGACCTGAGAAAAGCCCATAGAAAGAGGAAAACAATACCCTAGTGGGGGGCAGGGGAGAAAAACATTTTTTAAAAAATTTCTAAATAGTACACGTTCCGCTGATACGCTTAATCTACCATATAAATGTGTGATTTGCTGATTCAGAGCCAAATATTTTTTAAGGAAAGGTCAGATGGGAGGTGTGGCGCCAAACAGAGAAGGAGGAACATCTTAAGGTATAAGAATGTCACCACCAAGAACGCCGATTTGGTCCTATAATAAATGAGATTGCAAAGGGCTGAGCAGGGTCCCAGGTTAGGACCCCCTACAGACTCTTCTTCTCTATTCAAAAACCATTTCCAAGCCCCTTCTCCATTTTCCATTACCTACAATAAGGGTTGGACAACTCGTTACTCATTTTTTTCCAGCTGGAGCGGCCATGTAACCTAGTTCTGGACCATAAAGTGTAAGGGGGAGGGGGGGCGGAGAGGAAGCTGGGAAGCTTCTGAGGAAGGTTTCTATCTCCTGGCGAAGAGAGATGGGAGTGAGCAGTAAACCTTTGCCCCTAGCTGCCTCTGCTGCCTGCCCGTGAACCTGGATGTGTGAGCAGAGGCTGCTGAGAGCTGCGTCCTTCCTCTGACAGACATAAGAATCAGAGACACTAACCCAGGGTCCTGACTTTGTGAGCCACTGAGCAAACATCAGCAAGCACCAACATCCGGATCTCCTGTTAAGGGACAAATACCTCCTCCTGTTTAAACAACCGTCGCTCAGATAGCGTGTTCTTTAGAGCACAAGGCATTCTAAATGGATACTGAATTCCTGAGATCCTTATGAATAAGAGGGGAAAGGCAAATCGGATGGTCACCAGAGGTGACAGCAGAGCCGGTCAGGGTATGTTGCTTTGTCTATTCAGCTGTGTGTGGTTTCCCAGGAAAGAGTGTCGGTGCGTGCATCTGGATGGTGGAGCCCCACCTTTCTGACCGGTTGAGCAAACTGTGTGGTGGATTTTATTCTATTTTGTCGTATTAAGAGGAGATCTTCAGGCTCAAGAGCAATTAATACTCATTAATCGGCCTCATCTTTCCCCTGCGGCTCTGTGTGGCATGGGGACTGAGAAGCAGTCCCCGGGCTCCAGCCCGACAGCAATCGTGCATCTAGAGGTTATGAGGACACAGTCCGTGCCTGTGGCCACCCACAAGCAAAAAAGAAACGAATCTTCCCAAATCCTGCTCAACTGTGCTGTGGGGGCGGTGGGAGGTGGAAGTGTCCTTTCCTGAAATATGAGTGGGGTTTCGGCACTTACGGAAGGACACTGCCTTCGCAGCGAAACCCTGTAAACAAGGGAGTATTTGTGAGAAAATAAACACAACCTTTAAGAGAATATGGAATATTTATTTTTTTTAAAGATTTTTATTTCTTTTTTGACAGAGAGAGAGAGATAGCGAGAGAGGGAACACAAGCAGGGGGAGTGGGAGAGGGAGAAGCAGGCTTCCTGCCAAGCAAGGAGCCCGATGTGGGACTCGATTCCAGGACCCTGGGATCATGACCTGAGCCGAAGGCAGATGCTAAACGGCTGAGCCACCCAGGCGCCCCGAGAGTATGGAATATTTATACAGTCAAATAACTTCTTTCTTTACAAAACAAATCGTTGTTGAACCCTTTCAATATTAAATCCCCTTGGCAACGAAGGAAGAACCACACAACTCTTAACCTGAACTGGTAAGGAATAATGCCAACTGAAGATTACTTAATAAAGACAGACTCAAACTCCACTCTGAAAAGGTGAGGCAATACCTATTGATTCACTCAGGAAATCCCGCTTAGCTGTTGTTAACTGTCTGGTGCTGGACTGCCCAGATAGGATTCCCGTCCTGTTAGAGCATACAGTCCAATGTAGGGGAGAAACTGCTAGCAAGTAAGAAATCTTAATAAATAATTACAAATTATCTTCCTGTACATGTATTTCTATACATATATTACTCTAAAGGAAAGGAACAGGGTACTGAGAGAGGAAAATAAAACAGGATCCTTCTTTTTTATTTAAATTAAATTAGCCAACATATAGCACATCATTAGTTTCAGACATAGTGTTCAATGATTCATCAGTTGCGTATAACACCCAGTGCTCATCACATCACGTGCCCTCCTTAATGCCCATCGCCCAGTTACCCCATCCCTCCACCCACCTCCCCTCCAGCAACCCTCCATTTGCTTCCTATAGTTAAGAGTCTCTTATGGTTTTTCTCCCTCTCTGATAACTTCCCATTCATTTTCCCTCCCTTCCCCTAGGATCCCCTGTTCTATAAAACAGGATCCTGATTTAGAAGTCAAATAAGCTTTCCTAGAGACAATGGCAGTAAACTTGGACTTGAAAAATGGTGTTAGAGGAAGAGTGGGGCCTACGTTCCAGGTGGGAATATTCAACAGCAAATACAACAGGGAATACTTAGCAAAAATACATAATTGAATCTGAAAAATATTAAGGTGCATTGGCATTAAGAAGCAGTTGAAGAACCTAAACTAGCATCCACAGGAATCAGACCTGTCCTGGCCCTCAAGAGCACAAGTTCAAAGCTTTGGCTGTACCTCGGGTCTCTTGATATCGGCACCATCCTCCCCCTGTCGGCCCCATGGAACTCAACCTCTTTAAGCTAAAGACAGTAAGTGAATGACCAGGAGACCTCTCGGCTGATAACTTTGAGCAATTGAGAAGTGGCCTCCTCTTTTTAGCCCTAAAATTTCTCCAGAACTTGTTCTTTCTGACACACCTTTCATGTGGAAAAAATAGAGAATGTAAGAGAAAATTAACTTCTTAAAATCTGAAGCACAAAGATTATTCTTTCACTACTCATTTAGAAAATTATCATTTTTAACCTTGATATGGGTTTGGACCTCAAATTAGTTAGAAAGCCTCCAATAAGCTAGCACTGCTAATTCAGCTCTTGAGAAAACAGTGTGTACATGCATGTGCTTATTCTCTCTCTCTCTCTCTCTCTCTCTCTCTCTCACACGCACACACACATACAGGTTGCAACAGACATTGAGAAAATACCCTAAGGTTCAGCCCTAATCCTCCTCCCCAAATAAAGAAATCCTATTTCAGACACCTCTGAAAAGAGAATTTCTTTAACCTTCCTAAGTACTTCTTTTCAGTGTTATAAATATTCTAGAAATTTTAAAAACCTAGTTACTCACTTTTAACTAAATGACCAGGTTTGTCAGTTCTATAGATAATTTGGGGACAAAATACTGTAGTTTAATTTGAAAAGGGTAAAACTGTCATGTCTCCCCAAAACTTTAATTATCATATTTCCTATTGTATTTATTATTTATACAGCAATGTAACAGTATGCTATGGTAAATAGAACATAAAAGTAAACAAAAACAAACAAATAAAAAGCCATTTGTTCTAACACTTTTTTTTTTAAGATTTTATTTATTTTTTGACAGAGAGAGACACAGCAAGAGAGGGAACACAAGCAGGGGGAGTGGGAGAGGGAGAAGCAGGCTTCCCACGGAGCAGGGAGCACGATGCGGGGCTCGATCCCAGGACCCTGGGATCATGACCTGAGCTGAAGGCAGACGCTTAACGACTGAGCCACCCAGGCACCCCAAAAAACCCTTTGTTCTAAAGGAGTCATCAGCAAGCACCTCCTGATCTCCCCAAAGTATCAATTAGATTTGCTGAACAGTTAAGATGATAAAGCACCAAGGCTCCTAATTTATTCTGTTCCATTAATTTTCTTCTATAATGTCAGAGAAAAAAAGAACAAGAACTGAGCATGAGAAATAACACGCCCAGGAAAGAGAATGTCAGTGCATGCATCGAGATTGTGGAAATTCTCTTAAAGAAAAATCGGCTTCCTAGGAAAGTTTGGCATTCCTGGACAATGAAATGCCCTGTGCCATGGTTTCTGCCCTGATGTTAACGTACATTCAAGGCTGTATCACGAGAGAGAAAAGGAACAGAGGAGATCAAGATGACATTTCCACACCACTGGACCTCATCTATAATGCTGGCAGGCTGTCAGACCCTATGATCCTCAGTAGGAACATGGACTGGGTTTTAGGATGTATTAGAATGGAGCGGCAAAGAGCCAAGACTAGAATTTTCCATCCCTATAGTGAGCTCATTGGAGGGAATTAGAAACATTTCAAAGTCATCTTCCTTTTCATAAAATTATACACAACCTAAGTCCAGGATGCTAACCCTTCTGCTAGATTCCCAGCTCCGTATGTAACTATAGATTGTTATTGATGACACTGGAGAATTAAACTTTTTATACCTTGTACTTTTTATTAATCCTTGACTTATAAAACCAGTAGATATGAACATGTTTAGTAGAGAACACTTGAGAGACTTAAAAGCTCTGTGCTTTTAAGGTGCTTTTAAGGGGTGCCTGGGTTCCTCAGTTGGTTAAGCGTCTGCTTTCAGCTCAGGACTTGATCCCAGGGTCCTGGGATGGAGCCCCGAATCTCCACATTGGGCTTCCTGCTCAGCGGGGAGTCTGCTTCTCTCTCTCTCTCTCTCCCCTTCTGCCCCTCCCCACTGCTTGTTCTCTCTCTCTCTCTCAAATAAATAAAATTCTTTTAAAAAAAGTTAGTATTTAAAATTTTAAAAAACGCTTTGTGCTAGTGACATAAAATGCTGGGCATGCAAGGCACTGAATGGGCTATTTTGCTTGTTATCAAGATAAAAAAACAAGGAAATATTGATAAATTATATTCCTTGAAGATACTAAAAGTATAATCTATTGTCTTGTATGGTGAAGGTCTTTTTCATCAGATTTTTACCTACTTGGGGCTTTATTGTTAAATTGAGTAAACTGTCATTTCTTTGTAAGTTTCCCATCCCAATGGCTGGATAGGAAAGTTAGTCTAATTCTGAGGTTCCATATTCCAAAGTCTGTTTTTGTCACAGACCAAGCCATGGACTCGAATTTAGCTTTTCTTGGTAATAGGTCTGTCCTCTGAGTGGGATCACCCTGACTCCTTTGCTTTATCTCTCATGCAGTTCTGAGTTCAAATGGGAAACAGAGTTGTAATGCATGTATTAGGTCCCCTTAAACCCCTGCAGTGAGTAACGCAGGATTTTAGAAATAACGTAGAATCTGAACTTTACCTGGGATGTGATAGGCACTGGTAATACTCTCTCTGTCAGCCTCGTCAGCTTCTTACCACTTTCCACTCCCTGCAATTACCGTGTTAATTTATTTGTTAACTGGATAACTCTCTCTCTGCTCTCACTAGAACTCAAGACCCACAACAATCATGTTGTCCACAGCCCATGAAGGTGCCTCGCAAAATAAGAGGAGCTCAATCAGTTTGTGTTGAGTGAAGAGATGAAGCAGTTTTCCAAGGTTGCATAGCTGAGAGGCTTAATCCCAGCACTCTGGCTCCAGACTGACCTAGAATGCCTAAGACGACTGCTTTGGTTCCTACCTTCAGTATGCTGCCCGTTCCCTTTTCTCAGTTTGATTTTGGCCACCTTGAGGCCTTCTGACAGTCACCTTCTGAAACAATCGATTTGGAAAATAATCAGCTTAACCTGGATCTTTTGCACCCCACCCCCCACTCCACCCCCCCACCCCCGCCCCTGGAGGCTGGCTTCCATCAGAAAACTCTTAGCAGAGCTAGATTGAGAGGATTTGGGGCTTTTACCTCCTGCTGTGGCTGCTATTCCAGAGTCATTGCTTAGAACTTCTCCATGCGGGTGTACAACATTGTTCTCCTTTCGTAGACGGTCCCAGGTAGCCAATGAGACAACTTAGACTGCAGATTCCAGGCAGAAATGCTGTCCTTAGTGGAGCTGTGTTCTCTTCCAGCTTCCCTGCTGGATCTCTCTGACCTGGGCTCATCTCTCTCAAGTGGGACTCGCTGCATGCAGAAGGCAGAAAGGCAAGCTATCAACATTCTCCAGTTTCTCTTCCTTTCCCCTAACCCTACAGCCTCTGTCAGCTTATGGTCTGCCTTTCAAGACACAATAGGGACCATTGGACTAAATAAGAATCATGAACTTCCTAGCCAATAATATTTGATTCCTTGCCATCCACCACCTAATCACTTCCACCAAGGTACATGCTCTTGTTCAGCCTCTCGCTACAACTCACTTACAATTCTAGGATTGAGACCGAGTGCAAATAACGGAAGACCTCAAAATACCAATGGCTTTAACAAAATAGAGATATATTTCTGTTTTAAGCAAAGAGAAGAGGATCAGAACTGGTATGGCGCTCCATGGGGTTGACACACGGACTTCTGTATTTTATTGCTCTGTTGTGCTTGGTCCCAACACTGTGGTTCAGGATGGTGTCATTGTATTGCCGACAGCAGGATGGAAAAAGGGACAGAGAAGGAGGGGCCCAAACAGCACATGGAAATTTGGCTCTTAAAGAAGAGAACTAGGAGTTGTCTCAACACTCCCGTATACACCCTGGTGCCCACAAGTTAGTCAGGTGGCTACACCTAGCTGCCAGGATGGGTAGAAAATGCCACTTTATTCTGGGCAGCATATGCCCAGGTAATAATCCTTCTATTATTGAAGAATGGGGAAATGGATATTAGAGTCAACTAGCACTCTGCCAAACACACATCTCTAAAACTGAATGTTAGGTAAGAAATGTGCATTGTAGAAGACTAGGTAGAATATGACTCTTTTCTGTAAAGTACACACACACACACACCCATACACATGTAGAGACACACCCACAAAACATAAAATAATAAGAAAAGGCCAGGGAAAACTCACACCAAAGTGATAACAGTAGCTGTCTCCGAGGAGGGAAATGGAATGAGATTTGAGGATTTTGACAGTGAACTTTCACTTTTCACTCTAAATATTTCCACATTGTTTACATGTTTATACTGAGACTGCATTTATTATTTGTATTAACTGAAGGTTTCAAGAAATAAAACAAAGACAGCACGGAGCTCCAAGTAGAAGAATTGTATGCAGGGTGTGAGTGCTATATAACGTGGTATGATGGTGAGGAACTGGCTACAGAGTCGGAAGATCTGGATAGCCACTTACCAGCCTTGTCAGCTAAGGCAAATTCCTTGATCTCACTGCTCCTCAGTTTTCTCTTCTGTCAAATGGGCCAAACAAGAACCATCTTGCACAGTTGTGAAGAATAAAGCACTCGGCATGTGACTCTTTTTGCTTATTTATGTATTTAATTTTTTTACAATAAACATACGGTGTATTTGTAATGAAAATAAATAAACACATAATCAAACATGTATAAAAGGCACCCAGTCTAAAACCAATGTGTAAGCTATCACTGAAAGTAACAGGCAATAACAGATCAAAGCATCAAGGATTGGCGATAAGATAAGGGAAAGCCTTAAAAAGGACGTAGGGCCGTTATGGACAAAACAACTAATACGTGGTACAGAGAGAGTAGTCATTGATTGTCTCAAGGCAATGAGTTGGTAGAGGGAACTTTTTCTTGGAAACCATGCCCTGGGTAACATTTTACTTTAAAATAAAATAAATAGGGCGCCTGGGTGGCTCAGTCGGTTAAGCGACTGCCTTCGGCTCAGGTCATGATCCTGGAGTCCCGGGATCGAGTCCCGCATCGGGCTCCCTGCTCGGCAGGGAGTCTGCTTCTCCCTCTGACGCTCCCCCCTCTCATGTGCTCTCTCTCTCATTCTCTCTCTCAAATAAATAAATAAAATCTTTAAAAAAATAAAATAAAATAAATATCCCGATTTTCTTAAATCCAGCTTTGACCACAGTACAATTCATGCCCAAATGAGTGTGATGATCCTGGACATAGAGGAAGGTAGCTCCAACCCTGGCAGTGCACCTAAGCGACTTGGCCTCATGGGCACATGACTCACCGGCTAGTGGGGGTACAGTTGGGTCACATCTCACACAGGTATGGGTTTTAAGGTCAATTGGTGAATACATGATCTCTTTCAAATACTTTTGATCACTCAAGGAGCAGAGCAGACATTGCATGGGTTGGGGGTGACTTAGTAGATTCAATTTTTGGCCCCAATTTTCCCCCTCTATCCCCATCCACACTCCTGCCACAGTCTCGATATGGAGAGAGTATATTTATTTGCCCTTTCACTTTTGTGACTTGCTTTGGCTAATGAAATATAGACAGAAGGGACTGTGTCAGTTCCAAGTCTGGGTCTCAAGGGATCCCATAAGTTTTCACATGCCCTTTCACACCTCTGCCTTCATCACGAGAAGCACATGCTATAGCACAGCTTGCTCATGGGCCCGGGAGAGAGATGAGAGAAGTGTGTTGAACAGAGCTCATGGGCAAACTCACGAGAAAAGAATGAAAGCCTATTGTTGGATACCACGGAGATTTTGTGGTTCTTGGCTAGAGAACATTATTGTGGCAATGGCTAATTAAAGCATTGATCGTATATATAGCTATAAAATAATGTATACATTATTATACAATGTATACTAAAGAGCATATAATGAAAATATAATTTAACTATTTTAGCTCATTCTAAGCAGGGCTAGATGATCACAGGAAAAGAGGTACCTTGGTATGGCAGGCACAGTAACTACCAGCAACGAGCTTCCCCAGGGGCATGGGGATCCCTCTGAGACCTGAAAAGAATTATTCCAAAATATGGGGCAAAACTTAACAGTGTTTCATTAAATATCTACAAAATAAAACTTGATGTCAACTAGTCAACTGCAATTCAGTCCAGTTGCTTCATGGTTATATGTAAATTGTACTTAATGTGGGATATAGATACATTTTAATAAGTTTGATTTAAGGAGGGGCACCTGGGTGGCTTAGTCAGTTGAGCATCTGACTCTTGGTTTCAGCTCAGGTCATGATCTCAGGGTTGTGAGATCAAGCCCCGCAGCAGGCTCCACACTCAGTGGGGAGCCTGCTTGAGATTCTCTCTCTCTGTTCCTCCCCTCCCCCCATGCTCTCTGTGTCTCTCTCCCTCTCTGTCTAAAATAAATAAATAAATCTTAAAAAAAAAAAAAGTTTAAGGTGGAGTAGAGCCTCAAAGTCAGCATCCATCCCTGTGCTCAGAGAAGGTCTTACAGCAGCCCTGACAGGCGCATGGAAAGAGAAGAATTGAGAGAAGAGCAGATTCAATTCTCCCATTCCCTGCTTAGTCACAGGCAAGCAGTGAGAATCCCCACTTCCGTCACCAAAAATGTTTTCCTGAATTCACCAAGAAGGAGAATCCACTGTATGTGTCAATCCCCATGTAGACCACCATAAAGAATAATGCTGTCTCCCAAGAAGCATCTTTGTTAGCACAAAGAGCACTGGGAAGCACAAGAAGATCCAGGACTGAGTCCTGGTTCTGCTACACAGTCCTAGCACCATGCTGAATGGGCTGCAGGGAAGGGGTCTTCCTCCTGTAAGCCTCCCCCCTGCAAGCCAGTCATTCTCGCCTTGTATTGAAAGCTTGCTCCTTGCTTCCTAAACAAACTGTTTATGTACTTGCCCTAACATTTACACGACTGTATCAGAATTACAGTTGTGCATTTTGGCCTCCTCCACGAAACTGTTGCTTTCTTCAAGAAGGATCAGATCTTATTCTCCTTCGTATTCTCAGCTTCTAACACAGTGCTTGGTACATCATATACATTAATTAATAAGTGCTATGTTCTAAAAATTGGCCTTAATGCTTCATATCTTGGACACAAACTTATCCAACTGGGGGAGGGAGTCAGAATGGAAACACCACTGTCCTTGTGACACCCTACTCACAATGGTCAGGTGCTAACAAGAGTGACTATTTTCTGGAACACTCGGAAGCCAGTTGACATAATGAGGTGATTCTTGTGGCCATTTCCAAAATGAGATTATTTACTGATTGTTTTAGTATCCCTGTATGGAAGCCTACCCAAGACTTCCACTCTAATGGATTTTGAAAATCCAAATAAAAGTTATGACCTTATCTTAGGAAAAGTAATCAGAGTCATTTTTGACTGCTTTGATAATAGACTCTTCTTTGCAGAGACAGGGAAAAAAATCTTTATAGATTTCACTTTTTTTTTTTTTTAAGATTTTATTTATTTATTTTGAGAGAGAGAGAATGAGAGACAGAGAGTATGAGAGGGAGGAGGGTCAGAGGGAGAAGCAGACTCCCCGCCGAGCAGGGAGCCCGATGCGGGACTCGATCCCGGGACTCCAGGATCATGACCTGAGCCGAAGGCAGTCGCTTAACCAACTGAGCCACCCAGGCGCCCCAAACAATTACCAATTTTTTTTTTTTTAAAGATTTTATTTATTTATTTGAGAGAGAGACTGAGATAGAGAGAGCATGAGAGGGGGGAGGGTCAGAGGGAGAAGCAGGCTCCCTGCCGAGCAGGGAGCCCGATGTGGGACTCGATCCCGGGACTCCAGGATCATGACCCGAGCCGAAGGCAGTCGCTTAACCGAATGAGCCACCCAGGCGCCCGATTTCACTTTTTTAAGCAGAGGAGTTATATCACAATAATGGAAATAATAAGTGTGAATTAAAGGAGTTACTTTTTATTATTTTTTCAATCTGTTGTGTAAAAATGGATTTTGACAGCTCTGATAATCTAGAGGCAACCTTCAGCCATCCAAGCATTATATGGTGATTCATGTCACAATAAAAAATGATGACACATGCCACAGGACATGGAGTAAATGTCATCTATATGATAAAGTTCCTCAAAATAACTGTGAAATTACAGGCTACTTGGTCTAAAGTGTGTTTATCAGTGTTTTGTATATCATCTGATTTATAACTGTTACAAATATTTATAATAATGGAACATACTGTTTAACACGATGAAGCCTGAAAAGGCTCATTAACTCTAGATTTGATTTAGTATCTCCATTTCTTTTCATTTGCAGACTCATGATTCCACAGTTCTGTAACATTAGTCTAATTATATGAGCAGTGAACCATCCCTAAATCTAGATTCATGTTTAGTTTAGTGCAAAATAAATATTAATGTTGGGATTCTTACTTCTGAAATGCTTCTCTTAACAAGTTCATTCATCTCCTTTTTTTTTCTTCTTGGGATTTAAGAACTATAGCACAAATTAGAAATTGTAGAATCATGCAGTTTTAGGAAGTGAGGACCCTTGAGGTCACAGAGATTAGGAAAACATGTTAAATGACTCATATGATAAGCTAAACAGTTCTTGTAGAAGTATAGAACTATAATTACCTTTCTACATGTCAAAAGGAAATAAATGGCAAATACTGCAACAAAACAAAGGCTAGACCTGAAAGGTGAAAATGAGTAGAATACCAAACAGAGAGTTAAATATAATAACTTAAAGTTGATCCGAATGTGAATAGATCACTCAAAGGAAGACAAGAATATTGCTGAGTGTGGGGGGAAATTTACTCCAAAAGGTCTTCGTGCTCACTCTAGCCCTGTCATGAATCCCATGTCAGACTCGCTCCTTTAAAATGTGGACTCTAAAAAGCACGAAACAAATGAACATACAACACAAAACAGAAAGAGACACAGATGCAGGAAACAAACTGTCGGTTTCCAGAGAGGAGGCATTGGGGGCTGGGCAAAACAGGGGACGGGGATCAAGAGGCACAGACTTCCAGTTAGAAAATAAGTCACGGGGATACAATGTACAGCTTAGGGAATGTAGTCAGTAATCTTGCAATAATCACGGAAGGTGACAGATGGTAACTAGACATATTGTGGGGGTCATCTCATAATGTATAAGAATATAGAATCACTATGATGTACACCGAAACTAATAGGATATCCTATGTCAATTATACTTCAATACAAAAATAAATAAGCAAAATAAAATCAGAAGACCTGAGAAAAGAGAAAACAGCCTGTTGAAGACCTTGAAATGCAGACAGGAAAAAAAAATGTGTTTAAACATTAATACCTTTTTATTGTGATTCTTGGATCTTTTCCTGCTACTCATCCTGGGAGTGTTTTGTTTCTCCTTCCTAAATGAATTACTCTGATTCTTTACCAAATTACAACCATTAAAAAATTGCCGAAGAAATATGTGTTGAAAAGTTAATTAATTTTATTCTTTTATGTTGTTTCAGGAGGTGATACATTTTTAGACTATTCGTGAAGTTTTACAATTATTCTTATTTTTCTTTGCAAAGATATCTTACACAAAGTTATATACTTTTGGATTTATACAATCATATGACACTTGGGATAAGATCCATCAGGATACCACCAGCATCTCCCCTAATATGCAGATTTCTAATCCCTCGTCATTTCTTCCCAACAGGCTTCCTTTCGATTCCTATTCTTTAACTGTTGTTTTTGCCTTAGCCAAATAATCCGTGATAGCTTTCAGCCTCTCTTTTCCCTATCTTCTAGTATGTTCTGTCTAGTGGCTGTCAAACAGTGGCTTTTTTCAAAGCTTAGCCTATGTCAGGATAACCTGGAGGGTTTATGAAAACCCAGATCGCTGGACAAGCACCCCAGGTCTAGGGAAGACCTGACAATTTGCATGGTCACCAACAAGGGGCCAGATGATGCTAATGCTGCTGATCTGGAACCCAGCTTCCAGAATCATAGCTAAAGAACATTTGGAAACAAGGAAGCTACTTATCCAAGGATTGTTGCAAAATTTTATCCAGTGCTGCAGATTGTAACAGATGAAAGTAGTTTGGGAGTTAAAAACCAACCCTTGGTGTTTGTGTCTGAAATGTCCAGTAAATGAATCAGAAATAAGAAAGAGTTGGAATAATTTTCAAAGGCTGAAGACTCAAAAATCTTGAGAGGCCTTAGGATCCCTGGCACTACCAACAAAGCCACCCCCACAATGTCTGCCACCTTGATGCCCCCCGAAGATAGCATATCTGCTTTTTCCTACTCACTTTTTAAAGTTATCTTGATCTGCTTTGACCGGACATTTCTATAAATGCCTTCTAGAAGGTCATGTTCTTTTACTACACTTGTTTTTCTGTTAATTTCCAAGGCAAAGTTCAAAAAACTAAAACTGTTCCTGGGATTAATGTTATTTTCCCCACTGTGTTACAGCTTTACTGGAGTGATTTGTGATCAAATCCTTTTCTGTCTTTCTGCCCTTACATTTATCTTCCCTACTGAAAGCTTCTGCAATAGATAAATGACTAGAAGGATGGAGTCTGGATAATTTTGTCTTTCCTACTCTCCTTTCGTGCCAATGCCCAGATCACTATTAATTACTTTCTTAGCAGAGGGCAGAATGTCATCTGTCCAGAAATAGAGGCAAAATCATAGCTTTTCTTGAATTGCATATAGGTACCTCAATTGTCCCCATATATGTCCTGGGTCATTTCTTTAAGGAAGCAATATATCTAAAAAGAGATCCAGGAATGTAACTCATGGATTACAACACTGTTTACAACATTAAAGATTGAAAATAAGCAGGGGCGCCTGGGTAGCTCAGTCGGTTAAGCATCTGCGTTCCGCTCAGGTCGTGATCTCAGGGTCCTGGGATCGAGCCCCACATTGGGCTCCCTACTCAGGGCGCCTGCTTCTATCTCGCCCTCTGCCCCTCCCCCAACTTGTGCGCTCTCTCTCTCTCTCTCATTCACTCACTCTCTCTCAAATAAATAAATAAAATCTTTAAAAAATATATCTCAAGTAAGCAAGCAGGCTGGTAGACTAAAAAAACAAATGCACAAGAGTTAGACACCACTCTTTCCCAAATTGTATCCTTACAGCCCCTTCAGTCTTAATAAATGCCACACAAAAACTGAAAAAGTAAGGAGAGAAGGCTTGTGGTCTAAAGCAAGGGTCAGCAAACTCGGCTGTCGGCCAAGTCTGGCACACATCACAGGGTCCGTACAAAACGCACATAGCTGCAAGTTTTTAGATTTTTAAATGGTGGGGGAGAAAAATCAATGTGTCAGTAATATTTCATGACATGTGGAAATTACATGATCTAATGTCGGGATCTATAAAGAAAGTTGTGCGGGAGCAGAGCCACCGTCGTTCATCTATCTGCACGCTGCCCTGGCCTCTGCCGCCACCATGGCGGATTTGAGAAGTTCCAGCAGAGACCCTGGATGACACACAAAGGCTAAAACATTTCCTTATCTGGTCCTTTACAGAAGTTTGCTGACCTCTGCTCAAAAATAATTGGAAACATTGTTAAAGCAATACCATCTATTTCTTTGCAGCTGAATTTCTCATTTAACTTGCAAATGAGGTTCTGCAGCTGCAAACGGGACTCTCTTTTGCAGCATTTCCCCAACTGACTTGACTCAAGAACCCTCCTTTTTGTGGCATGTTGCATGCCTTACAAATTCTGAAGAACTCCGATTTTGGAAATGCTGTTCTGGAACACAGGCCCTCAAAGCAGGAATGCAAACTTAGGAAGAAGGAATGAAGAACTAATGATGAAGCCAGATATCTGTGAATGAATTGCAAGGATGGCCCAAGTGAAAAGAGGATTTGAGTTCTAACTGTTCAAATTATACCCACGGGAAATATAGATGGCTCTTCCTCGGGAATAGAACAAGGAGGGAAAACCAACTTTGAGGAAAGAAAATTTTCTATGAACAGAATAACCCCACCATTTTTACCTTGTAGAAAAAGAAATGGTAATTATAAATTAGGGAAAATGCCACAGAAAAAAATTAGCTATGGCAGTCAGCAGAATGTTTGGTAAATGTTAACACTGAATACACCAAGCATGAGCTTTCTATTCCAAAAGTCTTGGGAAGTCAGACATTATGTAACAACCACCATTATCCATTTCACTTGGCATTTTAAAATGAGCAGGCTGGGGCGCCTGGGTGGCTCAGTCGGCTAAGAGGCTGCTTTCGGCTCAGGTCATGATCCCAGGATCCTGGGATCGAGCCCCTCATCGGGCTCCCCGCTCAGCGGGAAGCCTGCTTCTCCCTCTCCCTCTGCCTGCCACCCTGCCTACTTGTGCTGTCTCTCTATCTCTCTGTCAAATAAATAAGTAAAATCTTTAAAAAAATAAATAAATAAAATAAAATGAGCAGGCTGTTCCTGACAGAGAACAAATTCTCCTTTTGTGAAATAATAGCGACCTCCAGTGGCAGTCTTGTTATATGCTTTATATTGTCTCCAACTCTCCAAAAACAAATTACTTAAATGACATGCACACTTTTCCAGATTCTTTAAAAGTAGGTTCCATGCCCTGTGTGGAGCCCAATGCAGGGTTTGAACTCACAACCCTGAGATCAAGACCTGAACTGAGATCAAGAGTTGGGGCTTAACCGACTGAGCCACCCAGGCATCTCAACACTTTTGCAAATTTTGAATGTGAATCCATTTATTCAACAAATATGTGCTGAATGCTTATTCTATTGTCACACTGTTCTCTGCACTGGAGGGAGGCACTGGGGAAGGAGTCAGAAGACCTGAGCCAGAGAGCAAATGCAACAAACTAAAAACTGTTTTAACTCTGGACAAGACACCTGTGACTTACCTGAGCCTTGGTCTTTTTGCAGCTCTGTTGTGAATAACCGTGAGACTACAGGTAGGAGCCCTCTTTGGACTACAATGTGCACTGCATATAGGAGGTGGCCATATGTTACTACAATGCATGGCTCCTTCCTTAGAGTTTTTTAAACATGCCAATAAAATTGAGATACATGGGATCAATATAGGAATGGGCAGCGGAGCAGTTCAGGCCCAGGAATAGAAATGGATTGCCTTCTGAAGGCTAAAATATGAAGTCAACTCCAAATGGACTGGAAAAAAGAAACATGAAGTCCTGTTAGACTGTGGTGAATTCAGAGGTTGACATCATTGGTTGCCATTTCCTTGCCTAGTCTACCTTCCTGACAGAGCTCTAGTTTTGTTCTGGGGCTCACCCTCCTATGAGCTATGAATCCCTAGGGGCTAAGCCAGTCATGTTTCTACTCTCTTTCTCAGTGACTGCATTTTGCCATTGGTTATATGACCCAACCCAAGTCTTCTTGGGGGCAACGGCATGCGTGGCCATGCGAGGAAAGATTTTTCTTGCTATTTATCAGAAGTACCCAGCCCCATTTTTGAGGAGATGTTGTGTTTGCGTGTGACACCTGAAATTTCTGCAGCTGTCTGTGACTATCAGCAGAGACATGAGCTGGGTTTCTTTTTCTTTCTTTTTCTTTCTCTCTTTTTTAATTTTATTTATTTATTTGAGAGAAAGAGAGAGAAAGCACGTGCGCGTGCATGAGCAGGGGAGAGGGGCAAAGGGAGAGAGACAAGCTGGCTCCCACTGAGCAGGAGCCTGACATGGGACTCGATCCCAGGACCCTGGGATCATGACCTGAGCCAAAGGCAGATGCTTAACCAACTGAGCCACCCAGGTGCCCTAGGTTCCTTTCTTTTAATCACCCATAGAGTATGCTCAGAGTTACAAGTGCGTATACTGTATACCATAATTCTCATATTAGTGGAACAATAGGAGTTCAGACAAGACAAAAAACCTTTATGAAGGAGGTTGGTCACATATCTGAGTAGGACAAAGGATGCCATCCCTCAGCATTTATTTTTGTGAACAGGCATGTAGTTCTTATCTCCTGTCACCATGTGCCAGGCATGGAGGTAGCTCTACCCTCCTCTAGGCTTACTGAGACGATCCAATGAGATATTGCATCTGAAACATAGGTTCTCATTTAATAATGTTTTTTTTCTGTTCCTTGTCTTTTTTCCAATTTATGTTCTTTCACCCATCAAACCTTACCAAGAGCTCACTTTCTAAAACAAGCTTTCCCCAAATTAAATTCATCTGTTAATTTATGTCCCCTTTGAACTCAAGTCTGCAGTCTGCATTTTAAGTACCACTGCTTGAGTTTTCTGCTGCACGTGGGCATAGTCAATCTCTCTAGATATATACCAGGATTGCAAGGAGGTCAAGCAAGGCAGAGATTTTGGCCTTTACTTATCTGTAAGTATGTGTGTTCTCTGACTCCTCTCAACCCCTCCCCAATCCCCCTAGTATTTAGCCTTCTGATCTGAACAGTCATTGCCAATAAGTGGCGAGAACTGCTTGCCTTAGCAACCCTACTAACAGGACAGTGCTCAGCTAAAGGCAGGCTGAGGAAGGGCAAAATGACCTTGCTCTTTATCATGCAGCCTGCAAAGTTCCTTTTTAGCTTTCTAAAAGCCAGTTCTTCTCCCAGAGTGGGGAGGGTTTGGCTGCTTACTGGGAAGGATGAAAGTTGGAGTTTGACCAAAGAACTGAGAGCAGGATCCCCAGACCCAGAATCCTGCTATACGTCAACCAGGAAGACAGAACTGCCCCTGTCACACATTCTCTAGACGTACTTGAAATGACTAATTTAATGGCAGAGAGAGACTTCCTGGGTGCCTTTTCTGTGCCCAGAACCATTCTAGGTGTTTTCATATGTGTGTGCTCATTTACTACAGCAAACTGATGAGGCGAGTATAATGACAATCTCTGTTTTACTCACAAGGAAACAGAGGCATAGAGAGAGAAAGAAACTTGCCCAAGAGCAGATGACTGATAAGTGGCAGATCTGAGATTCAACCTCAGGCAGTCTCGCTCCAGAGGCTGCTCTCTTAACCCTACAGTACCCCACACCCACACACACGGGGTGTCATTGCCACATACCTCCCCCAGCTAACTATTGATCTATTCATGAGGGATGTAAGAGCACCCACTGTTGTGCAGAGGGCAAAGGCAAATTAGACAACGTCTCTGCTCCAAGCAGCACCACAATCCAGTTGGGAAATAAATAGAAAAATAGGTAATGGAGATCCAACATCCCTCTGGACTGTTCTTAATCTACTATCCCACTATCTTCTTTTTACTTGGATAGGTGAATGCTCAACTGAAGATGTTTTACCTTTATTACTTTATTATGCATTACTTGGTGAAAGCTGCCAGAACAAAGTACCAGAGACTGGGAGGCTTTCAACAATGGAAGTTATTGTCTCACAGTTCTGGGGTCTAGAAGTCCAAGATCAAGGTGTCAGCAGCGGTGGTTTCCTCTGAGGACTCCTTGGCTTATGGATGATCATCTTCTTCCTGTGTCTTTACATGGTCTTCCCTTTGTACCTGTCTGTGTCCAAATTTCCTCTTCTTATGAGGACACCAGTCAGTTGGATTAGGGCCCTCCCTAATGACTCATTTTAACTGAATTACCTCTTTAAAAAGGGGCGCCTGAGTAGCTCAGTCAGTTAAGCATCTGACTCTTGATTTCAGCCCAGGTCATGATCTCAGGGTAGTGAGATGGAGCCCCATGATGGGCTCTGCACTCAGTGTGGAGCCTGCTTAAGATTCTCTCTCTCTCTGCCCCTTCTGTGCCACCCCCATCCCCCCCAACTCTCTAAAGGAAAAAAAAGAAAAAGAAAAAAGACCCTTTCTGTAAACACAGTCACGTTCTTAGGTACCAGAAGTTAAAGGGGCGCCTGGGTGGCTCAGTCGTTAAGCGTCTGCCTTTGGCTCAGGTCATGATCCCAGGGTCCTGGGATCGAGTCCCACATCGGGCTCCCTGCTCAGCGGGAAGCCTGCTTCTCCCTCTCCCATTCCCCCTACTTGTGTTCCTGCTCTTGCTATCTCTCTCTGTCAAATAAATAAATAAAATCTTAAAAAAAAAAAAAAAAGAAGTTAAAGCTCCAATATATGAATTGGGGTGGGGGTGGGGCAACACAACTAAGCATTGATTCCCCGTCCCCACCAACTTCTCCAGACAGTGCTCTGACATTTTTAATAATAGGATACCCCAGCACTTGTAAGAATTAAAAACCTTTCTCAGCTTAAGGCATGGAAAAAAAGAATATAATTATGTATATTGTAAGCAGAGTGTATAATTAAGATGCGAATGATTCCTGGGGACATGCTTTTGGTTCTTCAAAAACACAGCCTAGAATTGTTTTCACAGGTTAATTTGAAGTGTTCCTCATCATAAGATATTACATATACGGACAGCATGAAGTGAAATTTATCCTAACAATAAAAATATTGGTTGAACTTCCCTCTTTTATCCCCCAGAAGTGGTTAGTGTGTCTCAAACATCTTGCGGGGCAGGATAAAATTGAGAGTTGGTCCTAAAAATGAGGATAAAACAAATACAAAGGTTGGGAAGACCTTATTATGCAATTCAGAGTGAGATCCATTATCTACTTCAGCAAAACAGAGGGCAATGCCTGTGAATAAATTTAACCTTCTTTTTATACATATAAATAACAAAATAAATAGTAAAAAACAAACAAACAAATGGATGGCACTCTGTGATTGGCAATGTTTTATATTAAATTAACAAAGTCATGTCACAGACTGAAATAATATTCAGATATTCCATATTCGTTTTTTCAAGAGGGCAGACAATTCCCTCATAGATGAACTATTTAGCTCTGTTCATCTTAAAACTTACTAACTTTGGAAAAGAATTCTCATGTTTTCTTTTCATAGAACTAGACAAAATTTCACAGTGTGGGTGTTTAATCCACCCTCTAGTGACATAGGCAATAGAACTGAATTCCTAAGTGAATTTCATCCTGGCATTGTGTTACCCACTGAAGAGTCCCTGTGGCATAACAGAATTCTCTAATAAAACTTCACAGTTCAAACCTTCATGTGTTTCTAATGATTCATAGCAACACTTCCCAAATTGCTTGAGAGGGATTAATAGATGGCGTAAAAGCCATTGTTAAAATTGAGTAAATGACAATTTTATCACTGTTACTAAACTACATATTTCTTTGGACATAAATGAAAGATTTGTAAAAGAGCACACGGCAGACTGACATCATGCTTTTTTCCAAGAATTTTTCCCGACAATACCTATCTGTTAAATCCATTAGAACAGCTTTTCATTTCTGAATGAAATGTGAAGCTGGTATAATAAGGAAATTTTCGTGAAGAATTTTATTTTATCACAGCAACACATTGGCTTCCTCAGGGAATTTCAAATTATTTGTAAATACAAATGTGATGAAGATTAAAAAAATCATTCCCCTGCCCATAAAAGCCTGGAAACTTGGCAGACAAGGAGCCACAGAAAATTTTAAAACAAACAAAACCGCTCCCATAATGCTGGAATTGTTCTATTTTTAGGTAAAACGTTAGATTAGATATTACTTAAGTTTCCTCCCAAATCAAATATTACTGCAACTCTCTGATTCTTCCAGATTATTATCAACCTAGTTGGAATAGTGTATTTCAAAGAGTTAAGTGTTGACTTAAATTACTTTTATAATAACATTGCTTAAATAAGTTAAAATGTAAAGCTGGGTTTATTCTGAGTTATTCTTACAATTCTTTAACAACTGTAAAAAACAAATTGTGGCACCTGGGTGGCTCAGTCTGTTCATCATCTGCCTTCAGCTACGTCATGATCCCAGGGTCCTAGGATCGAGTCCCGAGTCCAGCTCCTTGCTCAGTGGGGAGCCTGCTTCTCTCTCTTCTTCCCATTCCTGTACTCTCTCCCTATCTCTGTCTCTCTCAAATAAATAAAATCTTTTTTAAAAATGAAAAAATAAAATAAAATAAAATAAAAAAATTAACTTAATATACCTAATTCATTCATTCATTCCAGAATTGTTTAGTCAGTGTGTACTACATCTCAAGAACTAATCCTGGTCCTCGAGTTACAGCAGTAAAGAATGTAGATGAAAATCCCTGCCTTCTTATAATTTAAATTCCATTGGAGTGAGGGGGAAAAGAAAGAGAGGAAAAAGACCCTAAACAAAATGAACTGTTTACTATGTGGGGGTGGGGGAAGAGCAGGAAAGGAAGTGGGTCCATTTATAACGAAGTGATCAGCCAAGCAAAGATTTGAACAAGTTTGGAGAAGGTAAAGCGGTGAGCCACATGGATACCTTTGGAGAACAGCTTTCCAGAGGGAACAGCCAGTGAGGAGACCCTGAGGTGAGAGGCATCCACAAGGAACAGCAAGGAGACCAGAGCGGCTGCAGCAGAGTGAGCCAAGAGGATGTTAAGGTACAGTGGGGACTGGGATATAGGGATGTTGACTGGGGCAGCCAGTTCCCGGAGGGCCACATAAGCCATTCTAAAAACCTTCTTTTCCACCCCAACCGGAGTGGGATGGACTACCACTGAAGGCTTTTGAGCAAAGGACTGACATCACATGTCTTCTGTTTTACTCAGGCAGCTTGTCAGGGAGGCCAGGGTAGAATAGAATAAAGACTATTTCCAAGGGGCATCATTCTCCTGGACCAGCATTCCAGGATTCTCTCTTCCCCCTTTCTCTGACCAATGAGATGAGAAGAAAAAATGAGTATTATTCAATCCACCCTTTCCTGCCCACTCTCTGGAACCTGCCTACAGAGAGGGTGTGCTCTGAGCCTCTCTGGCAGCCAGGCTATGAGCCCCAGTGAGGCAGGGGCTGCCCTGCAGGGATGAGTCTCCTTAATTCCGGGAGGAAATCTTAGCAGGCCCACTTGCTTGAGATCTCATTGTGTTGGCCAAGACTGCTGTTTTCGCCAAAATCCATTTCCTCTACCTTTTGGACGTAGACTAAATTCCCAATGTTCCCGGTCCTCCTCAGTGTTAGGTCAGGCCACGTGACTAAGGTAACCCAATGTGAGCTGAACTGATGTGTGCCCCTTCCACTATGGGCTCATAAAAACCTCCTGTGTAATCTTTCACACTCTCTTCCCAGTCTATTGGCTAGATCTAGAGTCTTCAGAAAAACACTCCAAGTCCCTAGGGGATGCTGGACCCACATGACAGAAGATCGCTGAATGACCATATGGAAGGGCCCCTACCAAACAGGAACATCCTTATTGGATTTCACATGAGCAAGAAACAAACTTCTGTTGTATTAAGCTATTAAGATGTTAAGGTTGGTTTGTTGACAAAACAGCATTACTTATAACACATACAGTCACATTCTCTAAAGAGATTTTACCAGTAATAAAGCTAATATATTGCCTCTACCTGTCTGAATCCTAATCTACCTCTCAATTTGTTCTAATCTTGGGAGTAGAAAGTGGGTGTTATTTATAGATTCCTTAAACCTCCAACAGATTGTATAGTTCTCTTGATGCAGATAAGAAACTTGCCTTGTGTGAGATACAGGACCTATAGGATGGATGCCAACAGGGCTATTTGGTAAGTTTCATATCTAAGAATGCTCCAAGTTTTGCAACTTTGTGGGGATCTGTGTGCAGTCTCATCCCAAATGTTGATATTTTTACCCTTGAATTACATCCTCAACAAGTTTTTCTGTGAACCAGATCACTGGTAATTACAGTTGTTATATATCATTCCTAGGGACTCCCAGCAGGCAGTTCCTCATTCAGAAATGAGAAGATAGCCTAACCTATACTTTAAGGATGTTGATTCATATTATGTGATCATACTCACGTGCTGACCCCTTTTCCTAAACAACAAAATTAAAATTCTATGAATGACAAGGTGAACATTTTTTAATTAGGCAAACAATTATTCTTTCATGATCATATAATAATGGAGGTGAGAATAAAAAGTGTTGAAGAAGGTTTCAATCTCTACAAGGAATGTTTCACCTGCAGATGTTTTTCCTCCCCAGGAAAATAGGGTCAAAGGCTCTATTATTGAGATTCACGGTGTGATGTGAATTGAAAATTGCTTTGACTCCATCAAGTGGACCAACCCTGTTTGTGACTCATTAAATGTGTATCCCTAAGTAATACAGTAAATCCAATTCTTGGTTAGAACATGTCCTCTTCCTGAATCTTAGGAAGATTTAACCAGTAAAGTTAAGTTCTTCTTTCTGATGTATCAGGAAAAGGGACCAGAAAGAGGCTGGTTATGTCCCAATGTGCAGTAGGTGGGAGGCAGCTGGACAATGAAAATGTCTGAACTCCAGGCAGCTGATGGTGGCTGCTACATCTGTCCTGACACAATGACACCCTGGGACACAACTTGATTCCTCAAAATCTCCACAAGATATGAAAATGGGGAACTTGATCCATGGTAGAACCTGAGCTTTGAATCTCCCATAATATACAGTCATCCAAATAGGCCTTGACCCACGAGAGACTTTATTTTGGGTGAAGAGATGATATGATTTCTGTCTTTCCTTTTTTGTCTATATACCAGATAATGAGGTTTTCTTTTTCTTTTCGTAATACCCGGTTTTAAAGATTATTCATTAGTGTAACCATGCCAAATATAGCAAGAGTTGAAATAGGCTGTAAATCATTGGCCAGCTCACAGAAGTTATTCTGTGATAAATGGTCAACTATACTATTCACAAGAACACACACACAGACACACACACTTGTATTAATGGGAAATGATCCATGTATATTTTAGCCATATAGTCTGTTGAGTTCCTTTATTTTAAAATTGTCTTTGTAGGGCACCTGGGTGGCTCAGTTGGTTAGGTGACTGCCTTCGGCTCAGGTCATGATCCTGGAGTCCCAGGATTGAGTCCCGCATCAGGCTCCCTGCTCAGCGGGGAGTCTGCTTCTCCCTCTGACCCTCCTCCCTCTCATGCTCTCTATCTCTCATTCTTTCTCTCTCAAATAAATAAATAAAATCTTGAAACAAATTTTAAAAAATAAAAAAAATAAAATTGTCTTTGTAATAGCTTTATGTTTCTCTATTGCCTGCCTCATATTAAGCTAGACTTCAGAATATTATATACTTTGCATATTTTTATTAGTTTCACCTTATTCATTTTAAATGAAAATATTTCTAACTCAATTTGTATTTATTGCTTCATAGGCCAGTGTTTATTTTCTTTTTGTCACCTTAATAGTATTTTGTAAACTATTTAAATTCTATAGTTTTATTTGTCATTTAAAAACTGATATAACACACCTAATCTAGGTAAAGTTTAGGAAATTATTTAGCTAATTATGAACACTGACCAGTGAGGTGTAACAGTTATTACCCATTATTATTTTTTTAAATCCACACTTTTCTTTCTTTTTTTTTTTTTTAATTATCCAAATTATCCGTGGTTCTCAGCCTGGGTTGCTTTTAAAATTACCATCGTCAGAGCCCCACCTCAGGTCAACTAAATCCAAATCTCTGTAGCTATTATACAAAAACAAAAACAAAACAAAAAACCTTCCTAGGTGATTCCAGTGTGTAGCCAGGGTTGAGAATATTAATTTACTCCAGAGGTTGAGATCTGGACCTAAATGAGGTGATCTGAATGTCCTCTTTCCTGCAGCTATCATCACCAATAAATCTGAGGATGTGAACTGAGAATTAAAAATTAAGGGTAAAGTCAGTAAAAATCTGAAAATTTTACACTCTTACTAGGTATGATCAAATTTCTATATGTGAATTTAAATTTTTAAAAATCACCAAGATCACTCCTACAGTTGGTGAGAAAGTTAGATATGCACCAAAAAAACACACATATATATATGTGTATGAATGTATATTTTTATTTTCCATCTAGTAGTGAGTCCTTGCCAACTATTTGCTTTAATAGCACAGGAATAGTTCCCACTATAGTTCATTACACCCTTAGGATCCTCATTTAATGCCTCATAAGCAGAAGTAATAGTAAGTTATAGCAGTTAACAGTTAATATTTACTTTGTGTCTAAGGACAAATTGTCTTTATTTTTTTTTATTAAACAAACAAAAAAACTTCTTAATCCAATGTTTCCTTTTATGCCCTATTAGGAAATTTTGACTCAACTTAGCACTCAAGAGCAGTAATTAAGCCAGTGCCTAGTCCAGAAAAACAATGGGTATAGATTTATGAAATCAAATATAATAGAAACTAGGCCAATTAAAAGAGAAAACTAACACAATTAAAAGGAGTAGAAAGAAAAGTGTAACCAGCACAAGAATATTTTAATTCCTGCTCTTGGGTGCTAAGTTTAGTGAGATTTGCGATGATAAAGGATAATAATAGATATGAGTGGGAATTCTCCTTAACTCCTGTCACCCCAGTGCTCTCCATGGTGTAACGGGATGAACTGGCTGGGCATGGTAGTGTCGCCTTTCTCAAAGTTTCATTCCCATCCTACTCAAGGAGGAAGGCATGTCCAAAGACAGGAGGTCTGTTCTTCTGTCAAAAGTATTGAGTAGCTAGAAATTCCAAGTTCGTTCTTGGGATCCATTGGGAGACATTAACAGAGTCAAGCCTAAGAGCAACAATAATAGGAAAGGAAATACACGGTTGTATGTGACCGGATTGAGAGAATCATGAAATTCACAGTGAGTGAGAGTTGGAGGGGTCTGTAGAAATCATCAGTTCTGACACCCTCATTTTACAGAAGACCAAAGAGACTCAGGAGGGGCGGTCTCGGCTCCCACGTTAGTCACTGGCAGCACTGTGGCAAGAATTCAGCCTGGATAACTTAGATGACAACCAGCAGAGAGCCTGGCTGATGGGGCGAAACACACAAGTGTTATTTTCTATCCCTTGTTCCTACTCAGTGACCTTACCATGTGGTGAGAGAATCAGTCAGTGGAAATATATTAATGCTGTGGTCTTGGGATGGGTCCGTGTGACCACAGCTCAATGGATGTTTAGGAATTAGTGTTAAAAGGAAAGTATGATTAGTCGTCCTGCAGTCTTGACCTACATAGCAAATTAGGCACGAAGCTGGGATTAAGACGCTGACACCTGTGTCCTTCAGGCCTGAGGCCTTCTCCCTCAATTGTGCTGATAGCTATTCACCTGCCCCATGGCAATGGGCTTCATCCTAAAAGGGAAACTATAAACGCATCCTCCCAAATGGCGGCCAAATGGCAAGGGCAGGAAAGGGCCTGGATTCTCTCCCCTCCGAGAATTCTAACCAAGTCTAGTTGAAAGCTGCTGGTGTCTTAACAGCTGTTACGGTCAGTCAGCATGCAATCCTCTGAGTGTCTTGGCCCGTAGATACATCCTCTCCCATCCCAGCTTTCTGGTGAAAGAGGATAAAATGATCTTTAAAAGCATGGAGAACAAAAAGAAGCCAGTTTTTAAAAATGTCCCCAATGAAACATAATCACTTAGAAAAGAAAACAACAACAACGAATAACCATATGAAAAAATAATATGAAAAAGTAAAAAGAAACAGATGTATTGTGGTGAAAAAGCTCTCTGTTGGTTTTGGCTGAAGTCCCAAGTGAATTTTTCTAGGCTGACTTTCCATTTCTAGTCACTCAAAACATTTCATGCCATAAAATTGTTTGGAAAGGTTCTGGTTAATGAGAAGGATAAAGACGCCCAAATTAAAAGTCAAAATTGTATCAAAGACTGAACTAAGAGGAGCTCATTTGATAATTCAAAGGAACAAAAAAGAAAAAAAGGTTATTTTTAGCAAAGTATGCGATTGTTCTGAAATTTGAGAAATTGGTAAGGGAACGAAGAGCCAAGAAAGGAATATTGTTACTTTTCTGCACACTCTCCAAGGAAACTTTCTATAACCTTCCATTTCCATCTGTAGCTAGCACTTGCAGCAGAAGTTGGGGCGGGGGTGGGATGGGGTAGATGGGGGTGGGGCGCTTGGGTGGCTCAGTCCGTTGAGCCTCCAACTCTTGGTTTGGCTCAGGTGGTAATCTCCGGGTCCTTCAATGGAGCCCACAGTCTGGCTTGTGCTCAGTGCAGAGTCTGCTTGTCCATCTCCCTCTGCTCCTCCCCACGCTAGCATGCTCAATCTGTCTCTCACTCTAAGATAAATAAATAAATAAATAAATAAATAAATAAATAAATAAGTAAGTAAGTAAGTAAGTAAGTAAGTAAGTAAGTAAGTAAGTAAATTACGGGGATTGTTGGATGCCGCAAGTTCTCCCGCTCTGCCTGTGTAGCTAGTACTTGGATCACAGAGAAGCAGGACAGCCCCTCACCAGTAACGTGGTAAATTGCCTATGGATGGAGGTAAAAGTGAACACAGCCTGACTGCAGTGAACAAAGAAACTGACCAGAGGCAAAAGAAGTGGAATTATAAGATGGAGTCAAGTTAATGAACAAGATGGTGAATAGCTAAAGCAAAGAGAATACCAATGTGGTAGTATAGCTCTTAAGCCCAGAGCCTGGAGACAGACTTCTGGTAATCAAATCCCCACTCCTGCAGTTCCTAGTTGCATGTCCTCAGGCAGGTTACTCTGCTTCTTTGAGTTTCTGTTTCCTCATTTATGTAATGGAACCAATGATACCTACCTCATAAAGTCATCCCAAGAATTAAATAAGACCATCTATGTAAAGTGCTTAGAAGAAATAGTGCCTGCATATATATTAAGTGCTCAAAAGTTGCAACTCTTGGGGCGCCTGGGTGGCTCAGTCAGTTAAGCATCTGACTCTTGATTTCGACTGAGGTCATGATCTCAGGGTTGTGAGATAGAGCCCCGGGGTTGGGCTCTGCTGGTTGTGGATCCTGCTTAAGGTTCTCCGTCTCCCTCTCCCTCTGCCCTTCCCCACCGTCTAAAAAAAAAAGTTGAAACTCTTCATTACTATTTATTACTCAACACATGTGTTAATGCTTACTGTATCATTAGACATTTTAGCAGATGCTTGGAATATAAGCAGGAATAGTCCCAGTCCTCAGTAAAGTTATCTCTGTTAAATGTGATGCAGAATCAACCTGGTTCAATCTTCCCTGCATTTTGTCATTTCCATGTAGAATTCTTTTTGTTCTCATTGAATTCTTCTTATATATCTGGTTAAAAGCTACCGCATTCTACTTTCACAGTCCCCTTGGATGATAATGTCTGTCCCAAAAACCAGATTCTGAATTCCTTGAAAGAGGTCCTCTACCTCTTAGCATCCAGCACAGGAACGAACACAAGTTAGGTGACTGCATACACATAAATGAATAAATTGACTTTCTTTAAATGTTTCTGGACACTAAATTTTCTAGATTCTGTTCACTCCTATTCCTCTTGTCCTGACCTGTCCTTGGAGTCTCTCTCACTTTTCTATGTGCCCAACATTCGCTGCCCTTGAGAATCTTCCAACAGTCCTGGGAGGCAGTGTAATCACTCCAGGTTTAAAGAGAAAATTGTGTCTCAGCAAGGTGAAATCGCCCCCGAGGGCAGGACTGAGGCTCTAACCCTGGTTCGCCTGGCATTAAAGCCCTCATTCCTCCACTCCAGCGCATTGTACTTCCCCTCCAAACAAATATGGAAGATGGGGAAAAGGAAAATATCTTTAGGACAGACCATATGAAACTAAATACCATAGGCTGTTTCTCCATAGGAAATCAATTTAAAAAATAATGCCAGTCCTTACACATATGGGCCTGTGAATCCCTTATTATATTTTGAAGATTCTTCCCCCTTCACAGTCATGTTCTGAAGGGTTTCCCTTCCTGTCAGTCATGGGGATAGTTATTTAGGAACTCACTGTGAAAAAAGGACCTATGCTGAAAAATTAAATGGGCATCGATTTTTAAAAATTACAATCAATGTAAAATGAAAAATACAATATAGATCAAACCCTGTATATTGAAACTTCTCCACATTAAACTCTATTAGATCATTAAAATATGCACATGTAGGAGGAAATGTATTTTAAAATGTTTACATTAATTTTTTAAAAGTCTGCAGGAAAGGGGCACCAGGCTGGCTCAGTTGTTAGAGCATGTGACTCTTAATCTCGGGGTTGTGAGTCTGAGTCCTGCATTGGGTGTAGAGATTACTTAAAACAAGTTTTTTTTTTTTTGCAGTCTATGGTGGAATTTCTTTTGAAGAAGCAGTGCACATTAATGGCAAGATGCAAAGGCAATGTCAAGGCGGAGAGCTCCATAAGGAAAGTCCTATTGGCTGACAGTTGGAGAAACGGGGCTCTGGCATTCTCTGCTGGGGTTGCTCTTTGTTTCTGACTCAGACACATGCACGTTTCATGCATTTAAGTCAGATCTACCTCTACCCTTTATCAAAACAAGAATATCTTCCTCCACGGGCGCCTGGGTGGCTCAGTCGGTTAAGCGACTGCCTCCGGCTCAGGTCACGATCCCGGGGTCCTGGGATCGAGTCCCGCGTCGGGCTCCCCGCTCTGCAGGGAGCCTGCTTCTCCGTCTCCCACTCCCCCTGCTTGTGTTCCCTCTCTCGCTGTGTCTCTCTGTCAAATAAATAATAAAAATAAAATCTTTAAAAAAAAAAAAGAATATCTTCCTCCACTAAAGAGCCCTGGAGAAACTGATAAATTCTATTTGGCCTGGGCTGCTTGGCTGGTGGAGAGAGTCCCCCTTCCAGCTGGGACTCACCACTAAGCTGTCTTCTGGTGATATTTCAAAACTTAGGGAGCTCACTTTACTCCAGGACATGGGATATCAAGTGAGGCCAACCTTTAGAAAAGCAGTTTAGCCATCCTGCATGTGTCAATAACTTGAAAACTGTTCATGTCTTTGATCCAGCCATCTTCCTTCTGGGAGTCTATGCTGAAGCGAATTATATGAAATTGCCATTCGGATATCTCTAGGCACCTCGAACCTCCTATTCAAAACTCTTGATTCTGACCTCAACCAGCTCCTCTGACAACTTTTCTCATCTCAGAAAATGACAACTCCATTGTGCCAGTTGCTTTGGCTCCAAACTGTAGAGTCCTTCTGAAATCCTCTCTTTTTTTCACACTGTATTTTGTTTTTATTTTTTTAAGATTTATTTATTTGAGAGAAGGGGGGCAGGTGCAGAGGGAGAGAGAGAGAGAGAGAATCCCAAGCAGACTCCCCGCTGAACGTGGAGCCCAATGCGGGGCTCCATCCCATGACCCCAAGATCATGACCTGAGCAGAAATCAAGAATCAGGCACTTAACCGACTCAGCCACGTAGACGCCCCATCATCCTACATTTTAAATGCACTAGAGAATACTGCTTATTCCATCTTCAAAATATGCTAAGGATCTAATTGCTTTTCCCCTTGTTCACTGCCACCTTTCTAGCACAGGTCACAATCCGCTGCTTCCTGAATTATTATTATTAACGCCTGCTTGTTCTCTTTGCTCCCATTCTTGTGCCAATACAGCCAGAATAAACCTCTTAAAATATGTCAGACTATGTCATTTCCCTGCTCAAAACTCTCCAAAGGCTTTTCCTCCCACTCAGAATAAAATCCAAGGTGTTCTTACCTTGGACCCCAAGACTGTATGATGGGCCACCCGGCTCTCTGGCCTTTTTCTCTTTCTCTCACTCCTCTCCAACCTTAGTGGTCTCCTTGCTCTTCTTCGAGCACAGCAAATACAGTCTCACCTCAGAGCTGTTGTATTCATGCTTCCCTCTCCCAGGTACAACCAGTCCCCCAAATATACACAGAGATCCCATACTTTGAGGATTCTGTTCAAAGGTCATGGAATCAGAGCCACTGACCTTGATGTAAAATAGCACCTTATATGAAATAGGTCACCCTTTCTCACTCTGCCATTTTCTTCACTAGCACTTGTTATTACTTGGTATAATCTAAAACATAAAAGAATGTGTTTCTTCCAGCCCCGAATGTAAACTCCACAAGAGCAAAAACCTTACCTGTCCTATTCCCTAGTGTACATCCAGCTCAATGGGTCAAGTAATGCTCCTGGAAAGGAAGAGAATCATTAGCACAAAACTGGAAACAGATTTATTCACCACTCCCCCCTCCAAAGTAGACTTTTGACTTTTTATTTTATCATGAATTGGGTTCCAGCTTCTCTGCAATAGTGGCTAGTGGTAACCAAGATCTTATAGACAGATTATCATCTTTTTTTTTTTTTTGAACCACCTAAGAGCAAGTTGCAGACAGAATGCCTCATCACTATTTGATACTTCAGAGCATAACCTCCCACAAGAACCTTCTTCTCATAGCTACAATATACACATCCAAATCAGGTAACCAGCACTGGGAAGACATTACCATCCAATCCACAGATTGCATTCAATTTTGGCCAACTGTTATATTTTTCCTTTCTGGTCCAGGAGCCAAACTAGGATCATTTGTTGCATTGAGTTATCATGGCTCTTGAGCCTCCTTCGATTTGGATTGATTAGTTCTTCTGTCTGTCTCTCACGAGCTTAAGAGTTTTAAAGAATACAAACCTTTCATTTTATAGGCTACCTCTCACCTTGGGTCTACCCAATGTTTCCCCATGTCCAGATTCAGGCCAGGCCTTCTTGGCGAGAAATGTCACAGAGATGATGCTGTGTTCTTGTCAGCACATCACATGAGGCACGTGATGTGACTCACTCTACTACCGGCGATGCTCCTCTTGTTCCCCTGGTCAATTTGGTGTCTTCCAGGGTTCTCGTCAATACATCCACTATTTCCCCCCTTGTAATCAATAAGCATTTTCAGGAAGTACTTCAAGACCAGGCTAACTGTACATCCTGCTGTACATCAAACATCCGCCCACCAGCCTTAGCATCCACTGACTCTTGACTGAATTAATCGACACTGCTGAATAGTGACTTTCTATTTTCATCAATCTTATTAGTTCAAATTCTGCCATCAGGAAGAGCTGTCCCTTCTCTATTTATTCTATCACTATTTACTATTTATTTATTCATTTATATTAGCACAGACTCATGGATTCCGGTTTTATCCAACAGGTTGTAATCAGTTACTATCATTATTTATTTTTACACTCGAATTGTTCCAATTTGGTCAGTGGGAGCTCCATCCAGCTGGCTCATGTGTCCTTTTGGCATGTTGGCCATAATGCTTTGAGCACTGCGCTATAAGAGATTCCAAGCTTGGGCACCTGGGTGGCTCAGTCATTAAGCGTCTGGCCTTCGGCTCAGGTCATGATCCCAGGGTCCTGGGATCGAGTCCCACATCGGGCTCCCTCCTCGGCGGGAAGCCTGCTCTCCCTCTCCCACTCCCGCTGCTTGTGTTCCTGCTCTCGCTGTCTCTGTCTCTGTCAAATAAATAAATAAAATCTTAAAAAAAAAAAAAGAGAGAGATTCCAAGCTTACTGGGGATTTTCCCTGGTTTCTTTTACTGGAGGATGGGACATAGAAACCAAGAACTTTTGGCCATTTGATGTATCCATTGTTTCCAGCCTCTGAATAAAAAGAGTATGGTATATATGTGTGTGTGATTTCACATCCATTTTTAAACTAATCCAACACTTCTGGAGTTCTTCAGAGCTTTCTTTCCATATTTGTAAATTTTTTCCAACACTAAGAAACCTAGTTCCCATTATATTCAATATTTTACTTATTTGCCCAATGTCCCTGTAATTAATCAACTCCCAGCCAGGATGCTGCCTCCTCGACCCTATCATTTCTTTAACCTCTAACTTTTCTAAGAGAAAGAAAGGATAAGCGGTAGTCACGCATTCTTTTATTTGTAAAAAAGATTTTATTTACTTATTTGAGAGAGATAGAGAGCACAAGCGGGGGTAGGGGCACAGGGAGAGGGACAAGCAGACTCCCTGCTGAGCAGGGACCCCCCCCCAACACAGGGCTCGACCCCAGGACCCCAGGATCATGACCTGAGCTGAAGGCAGATGCTTAACCAACTGAACCACCCAGGCACCCCGGTAATCATACATTCTTAATGAGACAGATTCCCCAAGTGTTGTGGCTGGAGAAAAATTGCTAAGAGATAGAGAGGTTTGGGGAACCACCTTGGTTTGCTAAGGCATCTGCACAGAACCTAGCTAGGAGTTTTCAGCCAATGAACTCTTCCCTCGGATCTCTGGTGATTCAGGGACCAACAGCCAGGCAGTCTCCATGTCTGCCTCCTTGGCATTAGGTACTATAAAAAGCACTGTCCCAATTGCCTAGAAGCCTATTTTCTAAAATGAGTAAGTTAGGAAAACACACAAAACCAGCACATCAAATACCATAGAGACAAATTCTTCTAAGTGGTTCTTCTTGTGCCTGCTTCCAATTTGGGTATAGCTGGGGCTCCTTGCTCTCCCCCAAACAGCCACCAGCTGCTTGCACTGCTGCTGGAAAAAGAGAGGTTGTGCTGGGGGACTGTCATTAACAGAAAGCTGCCAACATATTAAGGTCTTAGGGAAAAGGCGGGCTTTTGTTCATCATTGAGTCCTGGGTTCTCTGAAAGAATGCCAGGTGGGAAGTTCAACGTGAGTGATTGAGAACCATCACTCGAATTATGTTAGAGATTTTATACGGCAGGTATCTCCAGCCAAGGAAACTGTGGGTGTAAAGTATAACGACCATCCAAACATTTAAATGGCAAGGGACTGTGCTGTGTCCGTTTGAAGAACACTACTTGAAGGGGCTGTACTCTCTGCTGACTAGTTGTGATCTCTCTCTCTCTACCGGGAGAACACACTATAAACAATAACACAAAGAAACCTCCCTTGCCTGTTGACACTGCGAGTCATGACAACCCAAATAAACACAGTGGAGAAATAGCTCACTCCGTTTCTTTTCTTATACAGAAACACCCATTTTGTAAGAAAACAAATGTCACATGTTTGCTTCCAGATGGGAGGAAAGAAACCCATACCTATACTCCCTCTAAGAGAGTGGTCCCTAGGCCAGTAGCATGGGCATCACCTGGGACCTTGTTAGGTATGTTCTGGAGCCCTAACCCAGATGTAGTGAATCAGAAATTCTGTGGCAGGGCCCATCAGTCTGAGCTGTAACATCCCCCCTCCAGGTGATGCTTATACACACTTAAATCTGATCGTCACTGCCCTAGATACTCCAGGTGTGGTGTTGGAAGGCCCTCGCTACCAATTTGCCTTAGCCTTTGGCCCTAGGGTGGGTCATGAGGGAGCTCGCTGCAGTTCTCCTGCACAGGATAAGGTTGTTTACGAGAGGCACGCTCGTTTCGCTATATTTAAGGCGCAGGAAGTTGTTCCTGCACGCATAGGTCTGGGGGTCGCTTCCCCTTTTGCCCCCACCTGGACCAAGTCCGAGACGGGGTTGAATTTGGGACCCGCCAGGGGTCGCTGCCGCCCATCAAGAAAGACCGAGGGAGCGTGGCAAGCGGACCCCAGAATCTTTGACATCACACTAAGCTCCTCCTTGCACGCATACATTATACACACACACAAACATATACGGACATACACAGACTTCGTACTCCCCTCCGGCCGCTCTCTCCCTCTGCCCCCGAGCCGCCCCTTCTCCGGCAAGTGTGGCCCCTGTGCGGCCACCCGGCGAAGAGAGGAGCGCAGCGTCCCCAGCGCTTGGGAGCCGGCGCGCCGCAGAAGCTGCCGCCGCGCCAGCAGCCGGATCCACTCACCCGAGCGCTCGGCGGCGGCGGCGGCCGGGACGCCCTCGGCAGCACCTCGGGCTTCGAGCAGCCGCGCCCGCCCCGCCGGGGCCGGAGCGCGCGGAGCCGCCCCCCCGCAGCTCCTGGGGCCCCTGCCACCCCTATGAGAGAAGCAGAAGCCGCGCCGAGGAGCCGGACACTCGGCCGCTGGACCCCTGCGCAAGCCCAAGCGCCTCCTCCGCCCGCGCCCCTGCAGCGCCGCTGAAGCGAAATGCAGCCGCCACGCTCCAGCTGAAAGGGGAAGGGGCCGGCGCCATCCCCTCGCTCGGAATCCGGCCCCCGCGGCGGCTGCGCATCCCGGCCGCGGGCCCTCGGGTCCCCGGAGTGAACGGGAGGAGGAGGAGGAGGAGGAGGAGAAGCCGCCGGCCCGGGGTTGGCCGGGGCTGGGGAGGAGGGACGGGACGGGGCGGGGGGAGGGCGCGGGGGGCGGGAAGGGGGCCCCGGCGGATAAAGATGGCAAGGTCTCTCATCCAAGCGTGCCGTAGTCTGGCTCTCTCAACATGGCTGCTTTCCTTTTGTTTCGTGCATCTGCTCTGCCTGGACTTCACCGTGGCTGAGAAGGAGGAATGGTACACCGCCTTCGTGAACATCACCTACACGGAGCCCGCGCCGGCCCCCGGGCCCGGAGTGGCGGGCGGCGGCGGCTCCGAGCTGCACACCGAGAAGACGGAGTGCGGGCGCTACGGGGAGCACTCGCCCAAGCAGGACGCCCGCGGGGAGGTGGTCATGGCCAGCTCGGCCCACGACCGCCTAGCCTGCGACCCCAACACCAAGTTCGCCGCCCCGGCCCACGGCAAGAACTGGATAGCCCTCATCCCCAAAGGCAACTGCACGTACAGGGATAAGATCCGGAACGCGTTCCTACAGAACGCCTCCGCGGTGGTCATCTTCAACGTGGGCTCCAACACCAACGAGACCATCACCATGTCCCATGCAGGTAAGCGCCCCGGGCGGGTGCGCAGCGGGCGCGGGGGAGGGGGAGCCCCAGGGGATGTAGGCGCCGAGAGAGATCCAGCGCCTGCCTCTTAGCTCCTTTCTGGGAAGTCTGCGCAGAAGACGCGTCTCTGTTGCCTGTGTCTATTAAGTTTTGCTTCGCGTTACTTCGGGGGGTTTACAGAGCAGGACTAATCGGATCGGGGAAAGGGGGGGGGGTACCAGAGAGTGTGTTCCGATTAGCATAGCGCCGCTGCGACGTGGGTTAGCCGAGGTGGGCTAACTTTTCCGAGGAGGATCTGGAAGGGGAAGTTTGGGAGCAGGGCTCGCATATTGCATATTTATTGACCGGCCCCGTACCTGTTTGGAACCGGTAGATCTGATAACTCAGCTCTGCACTAGTGTGTGCATCAGGTACACTCCTGATGCAGGCGTTTGTGTGTCAGGAGGCGGGTAGGGTTACTGGTGCTGGCAGCTCACCACCGCTAACTTGCTCCTTCAAGTCGGGTTTCAGCCCTTCGTGGGAGATTAAGAGCCCCGCCCCCCCCGCTGGGTTGACGCACATCGTAAATAATAATAAAAGTCCTGTGCTCTGTGTCATTCGGAGAAGCTGACGTGCAGGCACGATGGTAAATAATCCTCCACCAGCCAAGAAGAGCATGGTGGCCATAAAGTTATGCCTACTTTTCCAGTATTGCATTATCCTTTGCCTAATTGGGAGATTATGCTGAAGGCTTTCTTTTTGGCGAGAATGAGGCGACTTCAGGGTAGAAAGAATAAGCTTTTCTTAATGATTGAGGGGTGCCAGGGCTAGAAATACATTATTGCCCTGAAACTCGTATTTATTTATCCATAGGCCTGACATAACCACTGCTTCCGCGGTAGGAATAAAACAAAAAAACCTCTCCAGGCTTCTCCGCCATAACCAGCTACTTTTAGCAGACTGGCCTTCTTGAGTTGGGCCCTCCTTCCCCAGAGGGGTTCCTGGGTTGAGGCCGTAGCATCCGTAAGGGGGCGGGGGGATAGAAATGACAGATGCATTTTCTGACTGGAGTTGCCTGATCAAAAATGTCATTTTTTTAATAAACAGTGATGCTACTGAAATGAAACACTAAGCTTTGGCTGTATTGTTGGGGGGGTGGTGCATTCTTGGGAACAAGTTTTCCTTCTGAGAGCTGTTATCACCTGTTAATGAGGTATAGCATTGGTCTGCCTCTGGTAATCAACACCAGCTGCCTTCAACAAGGAACCTGTCAAACTTAACACAAACAGGTGAAATGGGGAAAGTTCAGTGCTTTTTAACACATAGGCCAGAAAAATGCAGCCCCTTAATTAATGAAGAGGAGAGGCAGTTCACTTAGAAACGCTATGATACAGCATTTAGGAACACTTGATATATTTTCTTGGAGCTCAGCAGTTTTGTGGGGGAAAAGATTGTACCCCAACATTGAGTCCTAGGAGCACTACTTAAACTTTATGATATTCAAGGATTTGGAGGACCATGGAGGAGCACTTTAGGTCATGTAAAGTATCTTTAAACATTTAATATCTAAACTCTGATCTGAGGGGTTGTGAAGGTTTTTTTTGGTTCTGTAAATTCCAAGAGGATTGTTAGCTAATTAGCAGGATTCCTTAAATGTTTCTCTGTGCGTATGCATGAAATGTTAAACTTGGCTTCTTTGAACAGAAAGAGGCATCATTTGTTCCTGTCTAAAAAGGTTCTCCAGAACTGCCAACACATTGGATCAATTAATGACTTGTCTGTTCTTAAAGAAAGCAGTAGGCTGATTTTTTCCATACAAATGATGCTTAAGACAGAGTGGGAGTAAACAGTTTGGTAATAGTTTGAAAGTTAAAGGCTAAAAAATGTAAACGAAATTCTCTATTATTCTGTTTCCAAAAATGTGTTAACGCGGTGTCAGCTAATGGCCATGAAACTTCCATATTGTCATTTGACATATTGCCACCTTAGGACTCTGTATTCACTTTAGTCAGAGATTGCATTGATTTCTGCTACAGGCTCATTATTAAGGAGATACATGACTGGGTGGCTTGGCAGACCCTTCACTTTTAAATATTTTTCCCAAATTTCAAACACTGAGATCCCAGCACTGATCTTGCTGTTCCTGTCTTACCCTCAGCTCCAGAACTTGAAGGCTCTACTTCTAGTTAATTTAAGTCCGATTTCTAAATTCATCTTAGGAAATGGTGTATATTTTAGGCTCAAATCCATATTCTTATTTTGTGAACATGGGGTGCAACATGCCAGAGGATCCTTACATTTGTAAACTTTGAGTCTCCAAAAAGCTAACTAATGTCCGCCTTTGCCTGTTTTTCTCGTTTTTAAATCTCCCCTCTCCTCTAAATCCTTTATTTTTGGAACTGATAGCTTTCAGATGAGCAGGTCAGAATTTAGTTATGCAACCCATCGTATAATATCTATGCATTTGGGGTGATATGACCCCAACACACCCACTACCTTGAAATTAAACAGAAATCGGTTCCCCTTCCCCTTTCCATATAGACTTTCTGATTTTTTTTTCCCTTGCTGAGATGATTGTGGGTTTCTACAACTTCTGCAATATGGTCTCTCATTTACAAAGACACGGATTCTCCTGGAATACACAAGTAGTTTTACTTGGTAACCAGTTTTTAAAAGTCTTTTAAAAAATGACTGCTTTATGGAGAGAGAATTCACATTTACAAGTCACACACTTAAAGTATGCAGTTTAACGGCTGTTACTATACTGAGAATTGTATAACCCTCACCACTAATTCCAAAAAGAAACCCTCTGTGCCTTAGCAGTTACTCCTCATTCCTCCGCAACCCCCTAGCCCTAGGCAATGACTAATCTACTTTCTGCATATTTGCCTATTCTGGACACTTCATTTACAGATGGTTCCCCGAGTTAGAGTTACAATAGTTTGACTTTATGATGGTGTAAAAGTGATACAAATAAAGTAGAAACTGTACTTTGAATTTTGATTTTTAATCTTTTCCTGGGCTAGCAATATGCAGCTTGATCCTCTATAATGCCCGGCAGCGGCAGCCCCCAGAAGCTCCCAGCCACTCAGGAGGATAAACAACTGATACACTTAACAACCGTTCTGTACCCATATAACCATTCTGTTTTACTTTCAGTGCAGCATTCAATAAATTACATGAGATCTTTGGGGCGCCTGGGTGGCTCAGTCCTTAAGCGTCTCTCTAAAGCTCAGGTCATGATCCCAGGGTCCTGGGATTGAGCCCTGCATCGGGCTCCCTGTTCGACTGGAAGCCTGCTTCTCCCTCTTCCTTTCTCCCTGCTTGTGTTCCCTCTTTCGCTCTGTCTCTGTCAAATAAAAATCTTAAAAAAAAAAAAAATTACATGAGGTCTTCACATCATAAAATAGGCTTTGGGTTAGATGATTTTGCCCAAATGTGGACCAATTGTTCTGAACATGTTTAAGGGAGGCTACTCTGAGCTATGATCATAGGTTAGGTGTACTAAGTGCATTTTCAACTTACAATGGGTTTATTGGGAGGTAATGCCATTGTAAGCTGAGGAAGATCTATAAATGAACCATGTAATATGCGGTTTTATGTGACCTTGCTTCTTTCACTATCAGTGCTATAGCATGTATGCATTCCTTTTTGTTGCAAATATTTTGTACGGATATACCACATTTCATTTATTCATCAATTAATGGGCATCTAGGTAACTTCCGCTTTTTATGAATAATACTGCTACGAATGTTTGTGTCCAAGTTTGTGTGTGGACATGTCTCTTGGGTATATACATAGAAGTGGAATGTCTGGGTCCTTCACAACCTTTTGAGGAACTGCCTGATTGTTTTCCAAAGCAGCTGCATCATTTCACACTCCCACCAGCACTATATGGGGGTTCCATTTTCTCTATATCCTCATTAACACTTGTTACATTTTTTGCTTTGGCCAGACTGTTGAAGAGTGGTATCTTCATTGTGGTTTTAAGCTGCATTTCCTTGGGGACTAATAGTTTTAACATACTCTTGATTTTCTTTTTTTCCGCTTTTCATTTTGCTCCTTTTCTCCTTGCTAGCCATCACTTGTCTTTTCCTGGACTTTGAGCTCATACACTTTTTGTCTGACCAGGAGAGAGATTAATAGAGAAAAATCTACCTCTTCCAATTAAAGCCCACGGACCACAGATTTTACATGTCCCCTATAAAAGGATGTGGGGAAGTGCCTTCTTTGTGCTTTAGAGAGCCTCTAAGTTTTCCTTGAGTAAAAGCTATATGGGAATGTTGCTTCTGCCAGTGAGAGTCCCAGAAGTGAACTGTCAGGGGCAAGGTAAAGGCCCCGAGACCCCACTTACCTCCTTGGAGCTGGTCAGATGCCTGTGCACCTTCTTAGGCTACAGTCTGAGGAAATCTCAGAAATCTGTAGTTGCAATTTTGGGAAGTGGTTAATCAGTGTAACCTCTAGAGCCAACCACTTGGGTTTGTGTCCTCGCTCTCCTGCTTTCTTACTGTGTATCTTTTTTTTTTTTTTTAAAGATTTTATTCATTTGAGGGCGCCTGGGTGGCTCAGTTGGTTAAAGCAACTGCCTTCGGCTCAGGTCATGATCCTGGAGTCCCGGGATCGAGTCCCGCGTCGGGCTCCCTGCTCGGCGGGGAGTCTGCTTCTCCCTCTGACCCTCCCCCCTCTCATGTACTCTCTCTCATTCTCGCTCTCTCAAATAAATAAATCTTAAAAAAAAAAAAGATTTTATTCATTTGAGAGAGTGTGCGTACACGCACAAGCAGGGGGAGGGGGCAGAGGGAGAGGGAGAAACAGGCTCCCCACCGAGCAGGGAGCCCGCTGCGGGGCTTGATCCCGAGACCCTGGGACCATGACCTGAGCCCAAAGCAGACGCTTAAACCACTGAGCCACCCTGGTGCCCCTCTCACTATACTTTCAGCAAGTGACTGCACACTTCAAGGGCTTCAGTTTCCCTGTTTGTAAGATAACAGTACCTACCTTGGTTCGTATGGTAATTAAATGAGTCAGTACCTGTACGGTGCTTACCTCTAGCCGGCACCTAGCGGTCAATAAATGTAACCCTTATAAGCATTGTACACGGTGATACACAGAGCCTTAAGCTGGATCATCAGACCCTTAGGGTGCACTGAGGCCCTGGGAAAGGTCGCTTTATTTACCCTCTCCTGCTTTGGAGACCAGAGCGGTAGTGCTAATTTCTGTTCGTGGCTTCTGTGATTTGAGACAGGGTATTGCAGCTCCCTCTGATGGTTGGTGAACATTTGAGGATTCTCCTGTTGCGTATGTGCCTTTGCTCTTGGCTTAAATTGAAATCTGCTAGCAGGGACCTGCATGATATACATGGTAGATCTGTGAGTGTGTGGAGACAGTTTGTGACTGGGTTGTGACATTTAAGGAAGGATACATTTTTAAAGAATGTATTTGCTCTTTGTCTATTGCTAGTGTATAGTGAAAGGGAAATGAGAAGACTAAATGTCTAGCTGAATGGAAGAACTTTTTTTTTTTCTTAACATATATTGCATTATTTGTTTCAGAGGTACAGATCTGAGCTTCAACAGTCTTGCACAAAGAATGGAAGAACTTTTGAGGGACTTGGTCCCTAATAGTCCTTAGAGACAACAGAAGGGAAGAGATGGTTGAATTGTTTAGAGAATAAGCTCAGCTTGGTGAGGAGGAGCCCAGGATGGAGTATATCCTTTGTATATTAGGACTTGACGAAGGTTGGAGGAGAAAACAGGAAGCTTATTGACACTTTCTTGTTTTGGTGGGTGCTAAGAGTTTAATTTATGGGTTCATGCTACATTTGTGGCCAGTATTTTAATTTCTAAAGTTTACCTTTGTCTTAACCTCTATAAAGGAACTAGCTGCTATAATTTACTTTCTAGGACATGTGTGGTTTTTCTTTAATTAGTATGTTTGCATTAACTCTCTTCTTTAGCATATTGTAGTTCTCTTTCTGGGAAGTAATAATGTTGGCCATGGAGTGCTTACTCAGTCAGGCGTGTTGTAAGCACCTTATGTATATTAGCTCATTTAATTCTCCCAACAACACTCAGATGGATACTATTATCCCCGTTTCACAGACCAAGGAACTGAATGAAGCCTGGACAGGAGAGGTGCCCTGTGGGTGGCAGGTGGTGGAACCAGGCTTGCAAACCTGAGTAGTGTATCTCCTGAGCCTGTGCTTATAACTGCTCCTTCATATTCTCGCAACTTGAAAGGATGCTATAAAAACTAGATGTGGACTGTGATGACTTAATGGATAACAACAGGAAGTGAGCTAAAGCTGATTTCTTAGTTCAGAATACTTTAACAAGTCTATGGGCTGGATGCACTGTTGACTCACAGGCTGCATTTTTGTGCTGGAAGAGATGGGACCTTATGTTTAGGGCTCTCTGCCTTCAGGCATGCCTCTGATTAACCGGCTTGGGGTCAGTCGCTTTTTCTATTCTGGATCTCCGTTTTCTCTCCCTATAAAAGGTTTCGGTTAGTTGATCACTAAGAGTTGTTTGAACTCCATAATTCCTTATACATTCAAAAATCAGAATATTTCCACTAAAATTCAGATTTCTTCTTCATCACAAGAAGTGACGACAGGGACCTGTGTCCCACGTGGCAGCAGCCGGCTGGAGCAGAACAGTGGCTAGCCATTGATATGGGCAGTGTGCTCTTCAGTTGGCCCTAGTCCCCATCACTTCTGGCCTGTGCCACTCCTTTATGCCCCTGCCTCAACCCCAAGGCCAGTGTATTTGGGGCCCCCGCTTTATGGAGTCAAACCAGGGTTGATGAAAGAGAAGTTCTAGAAAGCGGACTTCTTTTAGTAAAGGGAAATGTTCACAGGGATAGAACTGTATGAGGGGGAGAGGCTTCCTGGGGTAGATGAAGCTTTCTCTTGTGTTCAGATTGAAATTGAACGGGGTTGTTGTGGAATTGCTGAATGTAGGAGTCGTGCACAGGGTTCCACTGGCTGATACCTTAAGGGTCTTCTGAAGCCTGAGCACCCGTGATTTTCTATCATTTGGATATTTAAGAAACACTGAAGAGCCTCAGTTTCCACTTCGCTTTTCTCTGTGTGTCTTAAGAGGAAAATATCATTTACGCTTGTTCTTAACCTCCCAGGCCAAACAATCTCACCCTCCGCACTTAGTGTTTATGTACTTACTTTTGTGGCACGGAACTGCTGCTTCACCTGACTCTCTAATGGCAGACAGACCTCCAATAGCCAGGAATTCCAGACTGTTATTAAAAGCCATAATTCAGTGTCAGTATTAGATAACATTCCTGGCAGTGTAACTTAATATGGCCTGGGCATTTCAAGAAACCATATGACTTGTTTCCTCAGTTCGGGTCATAGAAATACATGTCTGGGGGATTTGGAAGAATCCTACCGTCCACCTCTCAATCTTCAGTAAGCCTTCCATCCTCCTCTCTCCTGATGGCTCTGTTCTTAAAGATCCCCAGGCTTCTCAAAAAGGAAGGAATTTTATGACTAGGAAATCTGGAAAGATTTAGAAAGAACCTGGGACTTTAGAACTTCTAGTTTTTCAGAAAGGAGCAATTGTGCTTCGTGATGCAACATTAATTTGTCTAGAAACCAGGCTCCATTTTTGAAAAGGAACGTAACCATTATCGTTGCATTTCTGGACATAAAACTTAGTATATAAAGAATTTAATATTTTAACAGCCCCTGAAGGTCTTCGGCTTATCCCTAGAGGAGATGCTCCATGTTGTATACACTCTAGAGGCCATCTTCCCTTACTGCTGACTGAGGTGATGCCGGAATTCCCTGTATTTGATCATGTAAAGTGAGAGATGGTAAATTTGAGTTAAAATGGAACTCAAATCCTATTCAGATTATCTCCACTTTTGAGGATTTTGTTGGTAATATAAAACCCCGAGAGAAAAAAAAGGCCGCCTTGTGCTGCATGATTGTTCTTTATGAAGCTGCAATTACAGTGGTTTTGTCCCATGGAAACCTTGTCTATAGGTATAATGTCATCTTTTATTTTAAACTCTAAAGGATTAATCCCTTGGCAGTTTAACTTAAGGTAAGAGAAGTGTGTTTTACAGATTGAAATAAAAATATTATGTTTCTAGTCCTTTTTTCTATATGAGAGGAAAGTTAAATTTCTTTTACTTCAAAAGCATTGGTAATAAATTGATTTCTGTAAGTATCTTAAAAATTTGTCTTTTCCATAATATGTAAGTGTAGAAACACTTTTCAGTAGAAATAATCATTTGTCATAAAATTAAAGCTTATGCATAGATTGTTAGCCTTTTTTGTATGAAATACAGGTTCATGCATTTAATAAAGGTTAAAGATTAGAAATAATTTTAAATGTATGGCTCATTCATGTCCTTTCCAGGCAAAAATCTATAATTAGTACATATTTGAGGTAAGATCCAAGCAATGTTTTCTTTTTTAACCAATTCAACCTATCTCTCCATCATAGTTTTTTTTACATAGTTCACTAAAACACTATTGAAAAGGCAAAGATGGGACATTTTTCTAAGTGTTGACCTGCACAAATCCCCTTTTTTTTTTTTAAATTTTTCTCTTTTCTGGTCCCCACTTTCCACAGAAGATATTTTTCAGGCTATTCTGTAGCTGTGAACTTAACTAAACCTCCATCAGGAATGTGATTTCAAATGTCCCAAAGAACAGTGGAACAGGAAAGATGTTTTCCCCTTTATTTACCAGAAATATGTGTGAACTATGTAAAAAGCTGCTTGAAATGTTCTTCGTCCCGGATACCCACAGGACTGGCAGCCTCTGTCAGGTCCCTTCTCTAAAGTGAGTGACCTCACCACTAAGGCACTCTCCAGCTCCTCTATTTAAAATAGCAGCATCCCTCCCCCACTCACCATTCCCAGCACTCCCTACCCCTCCCCTGCTTCATTTTACTTCTCATTAACACGTTTCATTGTCTGTCTTCCCCCCGCCCCCACATAAGAGCCACAAGAAACAGGCTTTAATTTTTTGTTCATCGTAAAGTTCCCAAAGCCTAGGAGTCCCTGGTGCATGGAAAGTGCTCAGGAAATATTAAGATCTGTTAAATAACCTGGAGATTAGAAAGATAGACCATGTTAATATGTTTCTAATGTCATGAAAAAATATTCTGACACTAAAATTTTTCTTAGCTTTTGACTTACATAAGTGAAGTCAGGGAGATTCTAATTAGAGTCTCCTGTTAAAATGTTTATTCCTCCTGTAGAATGTGGCAGGAAGTAAGTGCCTGGTTCATGTCCTTGGTCTGAAGGGAAAAAGACATGAGCAGAAGGGTATTAAAAACAAGTTGTAACCAAATACAGTTCTGGACATGTGTTTATTGTCCTGCTTTAGAAAATATATTTTTCTCGTTTTAAATGAGAGACACATGCTTTATAGAAAAACTTAAGGGGCGCCTGGTGGCTCAGTTGTTGAGCGTCTGCCTTCAGCTCAGGTCGTGATCTCAGGGTCCTGGGATCGAGCCCCACATCGGGCTCCACGCTCAGTGGGGAGTCTGCTTCTCCCTCTCCCACTCCCCTTGCTTGTGCTCTCTCTCCCTTGCTGTCTCAAATAAACAAAATCTTTAAGAAAAAAAAACTTGAAAATATGGAACATTTAAAAAGAGGGAAGATAATAAAAACCATCTATAACCCAACCACTCAAATCTTTTTTTTTTTTTTTCATAATGTGGATACATATTTACTTTTACCAAATTGGGAATATATTGCATGTTTTATAGTTTTTTTTAAATTTAAGGGTACATTTTGAAATTTGTTTCCATGATATTTCTGTGATGATCCCACTTTCCCCCTACATAAACAGTGCTACTGTAAACATCCTTATTTACCTAAAAATGGGTGCATATCCATGATTACTTCAGTCAAGTTCCTCAATATGGGACTAGTTAAGAGGTTTTTCATGGGTAGCGTGGAGCAGGGTTTTGGTAACCCACTTAGTGAAGTCTTCAGAGGTATGCTCACTCTCTAGGATGGCTCCACTGAAGGAGAAAGAATACGTCTGTCAGTTATGGGTGCTGCTGTGGGGGCCTAGCCTAGCTTTTCTGCATGACTTTGCTCCAAGCTAGACCAGTCTGGCAGCTGGGGCAAGATACAGAAGGGCGCCAATCAGAAGAAATGAAGCCTGGGTAATAAAATCATTAGGACTGCAATTGGTGGAACCCCCTCTGTTCCCTTACCTTTATCTAAGTCTTGGAGATGTTAAGTGCAGATTGTGTTAGGAAATGCAGGTTTCAGTTGTGGTTCTACCTCAAATTGGCTTTACCATTGGCAAGTGACTTCCCCGCTCTGGGACTCCTTTTCTTCCATTTGAAAGTGATGAGCAGGAGGCTCCTGGAGGGGGTCATGGTTTAGAGCAGTGATTCTCCACTCTGGCTGCACATTAGAATCACCTGGAGAGTTTAAAAATTACAGATGCCCAGGTTCCACATGGAGAGATTCTGATGTAATTAGTCTGGTGGGCAGAGCACTCTCCAGATGATTCTAATGTGCAGCTGGGGTTGACAACCACCACACTGGGTGAATCCAAAGGCCTCCTTGAGTTCTTACATTCCATGGTTCTTAATAATTTAAAGAAATACTGTTTTTTTCCTTCGATAGTATCTGAATTCTACATGGGAATTTTTTAAATTTCAGGATTATAATTAAAACTATGGGTGTATACAATAAGTATTATTTCAAGACATGAGGTAGTGATTCACTAATAATCAGATTTTGGAGACCAGCAAGAACACAAACAGATGGCAAACACAGCAAGTACAGGAAAGCACACAAACTTCTGTAATAGTCAAAAAGAGTACAATAATGAGTCAGAAAAGATTAGATATTTTAATTAAGTTGGGTGAAATTTCAGTGATGTGCTAAATGTTCGTTATCTTGATTGTAGGCTTCTGGCATAAGAGGTAGAGATTGCCATGGTATTTTTACTGAGTAGGAAATATCACATTTGGCACCTCATGGTTGTCATTACCCAGTTCGGGAGGTCTCATATGGTGGTGATGGTGGTAAAAAAAAAAAAAAAAAAAAAAAAAAAGGTACCCAGTTGGCCTGGGCCTGGACTCTGACAGAGTCACTTGCCTAGGGAGACCTAAAGCACCATAGGTATGGAGATATAAACTTGAAGTTCTCTGGTTGGTGAGAGTGATGGGAGGACTCTAGGATTTGAGCATAGTGGAAAAGGACCTGCCAAGAACAGAGAGTCTTGCCGGGCAGAAAGGACTGGAAGCTCAGGAAGCAAGTGATTAACCTAAGTCTTCACCTGTGAATGAGCCTCATGTGTTATCCATCAGAACTGTTGTGAACCTACGCTACGCAGGAAAGGGGCAACTGTGAGCATTTAATGTTAACTATGATTATTGTCAAAATAAATATATTCGGACTCAGACTACCATCTGACCAGCTGATTCCCAGCCATCATGATCTCTGCCTGGACCGCTGTCACTCCTGGCTGATGTCCAGCTTCCCCTCCTGCCCCCTGCAGTCTGGTCCCCATGCTGCAGACAGAATGAAGTTTCAAAAATCAAAGGACATCACTCCCTGGCTCAGATCTTCCAGGGTCTGCATATCATACTTGGAACCAAGTCCAAGTTCTTGCTGCCGCCCCCAGGGCCTGGCCCGGCTTGGCCCCTGCCTCGGCCCCTGCCTCTTTTCCAGCCATGTTTCCCCTCCCTCTGTCTTTCCCAGCCCCTCTTGCTGGTCCTCAGATATGCCCAACTTGCTGCCACCTCAGGGCCTTTGGAATGCTCTTTCCTCCAGCTTTTCTGATAGAATTATGTATTTATACAGCAAATCATCTCTTTGTACTTCTGAAATGTGTGAGAATGACTCCCAAACAGGAATATCTGGTAGACATGTATCTGTTTCCCCCTTACTTAACCAACTTTTTTTTTTTCTCAATTCCACTTGCTCTTATGTCGCCTGTACCCTGAGGGGAATATCTTTCAGTAAAGTACAGTATGGTGGCTCTGGAATCATGGGAGTTAAGCACTCAAGTGGGCAGGGAGAGTTACTAGTCACCACGCTCAATTTTTGCAGGTTTCCTCCAGAGTTTTGCATGGCTCCTTTGCTCTGGAGGTCTGCAAGGGGTCTTTTTTTTTTTTTTTTTTAACGGATAATGGAATAGAAATGTCCTTTGGAGTCAGCTGTTATGAAATACAGCAAGAGATCTGAAAGAAGTAGCTGGGCATAGTGCTGCCTGGATGTTTTTACTCGGAGTTGGGCATCTGGTGGACTTCATACTTCAAGGGGACCCGAGTGTTACTGCAAGGTTATAGGTTGATGGTAAACCCTACCTGTATAGTTTATGAATCTGTCTCTCTGTGTACACACTACTTCATTCCAGAAGAATCTAAAGTTAATGGGGCAGGGAAGAGGATGTCAGGATTTCTCCAATGAAGGAAAATAGTAAATTACAAATGATCGGTGAGATATGCCAAATTGTGACCTTTTGGGCAATGAGAGAAATCTCAAGTTTTCTCTTAAATCTGAGTAAGGAATTTGTTAAAGCAACTGTTGGTTGCAGCATTGAAGTTTTCTCTAGAAAACTTTACTTTTGGCTCTTTACTATATGCACAGAGTTTGAAGCAATTAAGTGATATTATCCCTATCAGTTTAAGAGTTTATTTCTATAGAAAACACATACTGCATTATTACTTTGTTCTTTCCTTTCATAAATGCATTGATTATATGAAACGGATTCTATTTTATTGAGATGAAATCTCCTAGACTGTGAGCTTTCTGAGTGCAGGTGCTTTATGCCTCCTAGCCCCTTGCCCTGGTAACTAGCATGGGTTTCTTGAATGATTGCCAATCTGCGGTAATATTAATCTGGTGAATCATGACTCATCTTGATGCCATTCACCTGGTGGGAGGTACCTGGCCTTCATACCAAGCATTTAAAGGAAATAATCAGCCTCTTATGAGGCTCACCTTGCACACACTAAGCCTGCACAGGAGAGGTTAAATGTCTCTCTCACGGGGCCATGCTCAGAAAAAAAAAAAATGCAGTGATGCTTTATTACATACAATCTAAGTTCTGTACATTAAAAAGTCTTTAGTATCTTTCATCCTGTTGACCTTTACGACTATCTTGAAAAACCATTTACCTAACTTGATTCTTTTAAACTAGAAAGTCATCTTCTCTTTGGTAAAATGAAATGACTCTTGTAATTTGGTTTACTGCTGTCTAATACTAACCAATTTACTCCCTTTTTTCGGGAGATACTATATTAAGTATATCTTAGCTTATTACTCAAGAAGACTTTGTGTTTTATTTAGTCCTATTGTGAAAAATACATTGTAGGTAAAAGGAAAAAAAGCCATTTTCTTTAGTGAAGCTAAATAGAACCTTAGAAGCATTTTTGAACCGTAGCATAACCATGAGTCTGCTCATTATTTTTATATTTATTCTTTGAAAAGGTGGCACGTAATTACTATGGTACATTTTGTGCATTTCAGAGTAAGTGATATTGACATTAAAATGAAATTTGAGTAGGTTAGGATATTGGAACACAGTGCTTGCTGTCACTGTTCGGTTAAAACAATTGCAGTTCATTGACTCATGCAAATATATTCTGTTTCCTGTTTGCATTTCATCACCTTTACCATCAGAATAATTTGAATAAGAAAACAACAGCTCAAACTCTGGCCCTTGATTGATTTGCTTACTGAAATGGGGCATCATTTTTCAAAGAAGAGTAACCCTGAAATAGGCCATTTCCTTGCTCGGCCTATTTCGTAACCACCATATTTCTAAAAAAAGATGTCACACAGGGGGGCTGATTGGTGGGAGGTGGGGGAGTGTCACTGTCCATATTCACTCCACTGTCATGTGCTTCTGGGTGAGTCTCAGCCCCAGATTCCATCCATCTTTTTCAAGGAATGGAAATTTCTGGCGAAGAAGACATGCTTCCTTTCTGTAGCTAAGAGGCAGTTTGAAGAAGCTACTACTTCAACTTCATGTGACAAGTGTTCTGTAAGTGTACAGTATTTGCTGTTATTGAACTGTATTCCAGGTGAAGAAAAACCTGAGACTCAAGGAAACAGGATCATCCCAAACGGGTGGGTGTTCAGTTGCCAAGGTGACAGGGCAGCAGGGTTCAAAGGCAAGAAGGTATGACGTAACCCTCTCTCCCTTCCCGTGCCTTGCTGTCTAGCAATGCAGTGATGGACACAGTCGGACTGTGCCTTGCTGCTATTCATGAGTTTAGGGCCATTCAACAGGCCCAACACCAGTTCCCCAGGGATTAGGGCCCGCGGAACGGGAGCTCTGACAAAGCTTCAGGTGAGATGACCAGATGATAGTGGGGGAGCCGAGCCCATCAGCAGCCACTCTTGGGGGGGGGGGGGGGGCATGTATATAATAAATAATGTAAATGGGAATAATAAATAATAGCCACTGCGCTCTTTCCACATGCCCTGTCTTCTCTTCCCATGGAAGACCACTGAGGGAAATTCTACTTTTATGAATAAGCCCAGACATTCTTTCAGCAAATCACCTCTTCTGGCTCCAGGCTTATATATTAAATCTGCCACCTTGTTTATTAGAACTCCACAAATCTTGGTTGGTCTTAATAAATATTAGAAGGAAGAGAGTGGATGCTCGTGAACACATAAGGCTCTAGGCACTGTTAGGTGTCTTTCATGCTTTACTCCTTTCACAGACCCTGTGAGTTGGAAACTTGCCCAAAGGCACAGATGGACAGAAGCAAAGCTGGTATTTTAATCCAGATCTATATAAATTTCAAGTATATTGTGAGGCGTGTAGGCTTTCTTTGACTTTCTACTAATTTTTGTTTGTACTTTTTTATGAGGGGAAAAATTTCTTTATAGATAATCTGTATAGAAACTTTGTTTCCCATAAGAATTGGGAAACTTAGTCTGCCATTGTTAAATTTATTGCATATCTGCAGCAATGTAATTCCTTGGTTGCACAAGAAATATTTTTTATTGAAGTATAAGGTATAAATTACTATGGATTTAATTGTTCCACAAGTCAAACCTTGTCCCCTGTGGATATGGTCATGTCTTTGGTATATTATAGTCCTTGTCTGTAAATTGTGGCTTAAAGAACAGTTCTAGTTCGAGTGATTTATTCCCATCAGTTAAAAACGATGGTGTTCTTAGAGAATTGCATCAGGCTTTTGTCTACTAATGCTATTAAAGTAAAAGGGTCTCTGCAAATTTCTACCACTGAATGTTAGTTTTATAAATAAATCATTCTCTTCAAATTTATCCTACTGTGATTTTCCTAAGTTTGTAATTACTCTTAACATTGCAAGCCACTGCCAAACCCCATTTACCAGAAAAATATTTCCAGGTCAGAATAAAAGAATGATACTGTTACTGTCATTATGGGAATTTAAAAATAGGTGTGTGTATACGTGTGTGTATATATAGTATATAGTTTAGAATTTTAATTGGACTTGGATGATGTCTGATTCATGTAATCCCAGAACAGTTTTGCTTGCTCATTAAATTGCTACACCCTTGATTTTAAATAAGATTTTCTTTAATTGGGTTTGTGGTTCTTCATGCTCAGTAATTCACTTGTCTATTTTTAGTGTTCTTCTGTTGCTTATTTTAACATTCCTAGTATATTCTACTTGTAAGATTCTTATTAGAGTACTCCTGAGAATTTTTTTTCTTTACATATGTACATTGTTTTACCTTGTTCACAAATCTCCCCGGGTGCAAGTAGGCCAAAAAGGCCCTTGTAGCGTGACCTTTTATCTGCCTGCCAGTCAGTGGATTTGTAATTTTTTTCGTCTATATTACCAAAATTACCCGGGTATTGCTTATATTACTTATTCAACCACAAAATAGAAACAGACTTTTACTGAAAGATTTCAGAGATCATCAATTTTGATCACTTTATTTTATTGACAAAAAATATGAATTAATCATTTTATTTTTTTAAAAAGATTTTACTTGACAGAGCATGCGTACACAAACAGGGGGAGTGGCAGAGGGAGAAGCAGGCTCCCCACTGAGCTAGGAGCCCGATCAAGACTTGATCCCAGGACCCTGAGATCATGACCTGAGCCGAAGGCAGATGCTTAACAGACTGAGCCACCCCTAAATGATTAGGGGCCCCTAATCATTTTATTTTATCAAGGAAAACCATGAAGCCCCAAGAGTTTGCCTTACTGGAGACTACCTAGCAGGGGAGAAGTGTAGTTGGGAGGGACACTCACTTGGGTGGTATCTGGGACAGGTTTAGGGACCACTTCCTCTGGATTAGAATTCTCTACCTTGGCACTTTTGGCATTTTGGGCCTGATAACTTACGTACATCACAGGTTTTGTGATGAACACTGGTTAATTTCTGTCCTCCTCACTCCTTGGGCATGGCCCTTCAGGTTACTTAGCAGATAACTCCCCCCGCCCCCAACCTCGGTGCATCCAGAGGAGCAGATTTTGCCCTCTGCTACTGAGATTGCCAATATAGCTGATTGGCTCTGTAGCCTCTGAACAGTTGCTTTCTGAACGGTTTGAAAGCATCTTCCATTGATAATGAGTAGCTCAGGTGTCATCAGAGGCCTAGGAGGAAGTTGCGTGCAGAATGTTCTCAGTACTCTTCGTTCCTTTTTATGTGGGTCCTTGGTCTTAAGTGTCCTGGCAACTTAGTAGCCTTGAACTCCTGTTTGTTTCACCCCCATTTGTAAGATTGCAGTAAGCCCCAGGCTGCTGCTTTGTTTGGTCACTATGATTTGAGATCCCACTTCACAAATTCCCTGGGGGTTGGGGGCAGTTGGGGAGGCAGCAAATGTATGGCTCCCCTCAGTGTATTTTCCTTTTTTCTAGGCTCTTGGCCCCTCATGTCCTTGTTGCCTTGATTATTCTCATCTTAAATTGCTATTTGTTTTTTTTAATCTTCTGTTAATTGTGAAGGTTATTCTGTTACAGTCTGTTCCATCATAGGTTAAAAAAAAAATTAGCCTATTTATTTTTGTTTATGCATTTCTGTTCCTAGGATCTGCTATCTATTGTCTTGCTCTCAAGGCCCGTCTTAAATGCTTCCTCTTTTCTGAGGCATTTCCTTATGCTCCCTTCTAGATGTGAACTCTTCCTTACATGTTCTCAGACTTTTTGTACTTGTTTTAAAGTATTTGGCATATTTTACCATGAATCTTATGTTTGCGTATCCCCATCCTTAGATTTGGAGTGACCTGAGGGCAGAGTCATTCCTTCTATACCCTGAATTCCTTTGTACTACCTAGTACAGAGGACTGACCTTCTACAAAGCAGGATGTTGCTCAGGATGTTGTACAGAACTGAAATGACTGTAGAGTGCTAGCATGGGCAGTAGACGTCTTCAAGCTTAGAACTAGAATTTTTACCATACAAAAAAAAAATTTTTTTTTTTAATTTTATTTATTTGACAGAGAGAACGAGAGAACACAAGCAGGGGGAGTGGCAGGCAGAAGGAGAGGGAGAAGCAGGCTCAAAGCTAAGCAGAGAGCTGACATGGAACTTGATCCCAGGACCCTGAGGTCATGACCTAAGCTAAAGGCAGATGTTTAACCGACTGAGCCACCCGATGCCCACAAAATGTCTTGATACATGATAGGAACAAAGAGGCACAGTAATGGTATTATATTATTATTATTTTTTTAAAGATTTATTTATTCATTTGAGAGAGTGAGAATGAGAGAGAGTACATGAGAGGGGGCAGGGTCAGAGGGAGAAGCAGGCTCCTTGCCAAGCAGGGAGCCGGATGCGGGACTCGATCCCGGGACTCCAGGATCATGACCTGAGCCGAAGGCAGTTGCTTAACCAACTGAGCCACCCAGGTGCCCTGGTATTATATTATTTGTAATAAGATTGGGCTGGGGGTAAAGAGCAAAGCAGACCTAATTAATTCCCTTTTTTCCCTTATTTTATGAAAGTATCACTGCCATTCGTTGACCACTAGGTATCTCTCATTGTGCTATGAGCTTTTACATAGGTTATCTCACTTAATCCTCTCAGAAACCCTCTGGGGTTAGATTATTTTGACTACAGATGAGGTTATTAAGTTTAAGCAACATGCCCCAAATCACACTCATTTGGTGGCAGAATTGGAACTTGAGCACCAGTGAAACTCCAGAGCCTGAGCTGCGAGCACATACTATGGGATGTATTCCCTGTCTTTGGGCTGCAAGGAACTGTTAAAAAGAAGATAAATGAAAGTTCCTTCTATTGACATGCAAATATGTTTACTTAGCTTGCTATGTAAATGCAACGAATGTTGCATGTTGAATGATGTTGAGCCTCCCTATGTTCAACTTTAAAATGGCAATCAATATGGTACTTAGCAAATTTTGTTGAATCTAAAATACCACTGATTTTAAGATGTAAGAATATCTTATTACACTGAGGAAAAAAAAAAAACAATATCACAACTTTGATATGGTATTGTTTATAAGAAGCATCCTGATTTCAGAGATGTTAAAATGTAAAAAAAAAAATCTTCATACAATTGAGCTACCATGTCATCAGTTGTGAGAATTTTATGAGCATGAGTGTATAGCACTTAGTGTAGAACCTTTTAAATGATTAAACATAGGACCATAAAATATTGATAATGAACCAGTATGTAATCTAAGAAAAGACATGGAATTTATTAAAATAAAAAAAACAGCAGCGCCTGGGTGGCTCAGTCATTAAGCGTCTGCCTTCGGCTCAGGTCATAATCCCAGGGTTCTGGGATGAAGCCCCACATCGGGCTCCCTGCTCGGCGGGAAGCCTGCTTCTCCCTCTCCCACTCCCCCTGCTTTGTTCCAGCTCTCACTGTGGCTTTCTCTGTCAAATAACTAAATAAAATCTTTTTTTTTTTTTTTAAAGATTTTATTTATTTATTTGAGAGAGAGAATGAGAGCGAGCACGAGAGGGAAGAGGGTCAGAGGGAGAAGCAGACCCCCTGCTGAGCAGGGAGCCCAATGTGGGACTCGATCCCAGGACTCCAGGATCATGACCTGAGCCGAAGGCAGTCGCTTAACCAACTGAGCCACCCAGGCGCCCCACTAAATAAAATCTTAAAAAAAAAAAAAACACAAAAAAAAACTAGAAAAATATTCTCAAGACAAAAACTTGCTGGTACCAACTAGAGTATGTAAGGATTATTAGCCTGGCCAGAAGAGCTCTGCAGACTGGTGTGCCCCAGTGCTTGTAATCAAGCTGTGCTCCCCAGGTCTGAAGCAGGCATGGGCCCAGAGCACTGCAGAGATGCGTTCCTCCCAGCCTTCCTCCCTGAGTGGTATGCTCAAGAAGGAACTGGAACAACTTGGTGGGATGGGAGGGAGAACGGATACCAGTTAATACGGTGTGAACCGTCATGGTGCCTGTAATGGAAGGTGTAATTGATGTGTTGGGATGTGTCAAAAGACCCCCAGAATAGCTCAAAGAATAGAAGTGGTTGATCTCTCTCTCTTTGCCTTGGCCCAGGGTAATGACATTTTAATCATTCAACAAAAGAACAAAAGACATCCCTATTGGCATGGATGAAGTAAGAGCAGTTAAAATGGTTTGAGCTTTTCTAGTCTTCTTGGAAATTCTATTCATGTAGTAAGGAGGGTAATACATGATACAGACAAGATCCCCTTTCCATGGAGCCCATATAGCATGGGAAGCTTATCAGATGATGTAGCAGGCAGGCCTCATGACCATTTGCACATGTCGCCATCACTTGAGCGCCATTATGTTAAGAAGGAAATGAACATTTTCAAGGGTTTACTGTCAGGCAGGCATTGTGCTGGCCTGTCACATCATTTTTTAGATAGGCTGCATGGCTTACTGGTTAGAGCCAGGCTAGACCCAGTCTGCGTAGGCACAGATCCCAGTTCTGCCTCATAATAGCTTTGCTACCGGATATGCGTTAACCTCCCTGGTTCAGTTTCCTTGTATATAAAATGGGAAAAATGGACCTATTTCATGAAGTTTTTATAAGAATAAATGGGTTAATTAATTTATTTTTTTTAATTTTTTTATTATGTTAATCCCCATACATTACATCATTAGTTTTAGATGTAATGTTCCATGATTCATTGTTTGTGCATAACACCCAGTGCTCCATGCAGAACGTGCCCTCGTCAATACCCATCACCAGGCTAACCCATCCTCCCACCCCCCTCCCCTCTAGAACCCTCAGTTTGTTTCCCAGAGTCCATCGTCTCTCATGGTTCGTCTACCCCTCCGATTTACCCCCCTTCATTCTTCCCTTCCTGCTACCTTCTTCTTTTTTTTTTCTTAACATATATTGCATTATTTGTTTCAGAGGTACAGATCTGAGATTCAACAGTCTTGCACAATTCACAGCGCTTACCAGAGCACATACCCTCCCCAGTGTCTATCACCCAGTCACCCCATGCCTCCCACCCCACCCCCCACTCCAGCAACCCTCAGTTTGTTTCCTGAGATTAAGAATTCCTCATATCAGTGAGGTCATATGATACATGTCTTTCTCTGTTTGACTTATTTCGCTCAGCATAATACCTTCCAGTTCCATCCACGTCATTGCAAATGGCAAGATCTCATTCCTCTTGATGGCTGCATAATATTCCATTGTATATATATACCACCTCTTCTTTATCCATTCATCTGTCGCTGGACATCTTGGCTCTTTCCACAGTTTCGCTATTGTGGACATTGCTGCTATAAACATCAGGGTTCACGTACACTTTCGGATCCCTACTTTTGTATCTTTGGGGTAAATACCCAGTAGTGCAATTGCTGGATCATAGGGTAGCTCTATTTTCAACTTTTTGAGGAACCTCCATACTGTTTCCCAGAGTGGCTGCACCAGCTTGCATTCCCACCAACAGTGTAGGAGGGTTCCCCTTTCTCCGCATCCCCGCCAACATCTGTCATTTCCTGACTTGTTAATTTTAGCCATTCTGACTGGTGTGAGGTGGTATCTCATTAAGGTTTTGATTTGGATTTCCCTGATGCCGAGCGATGTTGAACACTTTTTCATGTGTGTATTGGCCATTTGGATGTCTTCTTTGGAAAAATGTCTGTTCATGTCTTCTGCCCATTTCTTGATTGGATTCTTTGTTCTTTGGGTGTTGAGTTTGATGAGTTCTTTATAGATTTTGGATACTAGCCCTTTATCTGATATGTCATTTGCAAATATCTTCTCCCATTCTGTCGGTTGTCTTTTGGTTTTGTTGACTGTTTCCTTTGCTGTGCAAAAGCTTATCATCTTGATGAAGTCCCAATAGTTCATTTTTGCCCTTGCTTCCCTTGCCTTTGGCGATGTTTCTAGGAAGAAGTTGCTGTGTCTGAGGTCGAAGAGGTTGCTGCCTGTGTTCTCCTTTAGGATTTTGATGGAATCCTGTCTCACATTGAGGTCTTTCAACCATTTGGAGTCTATTTTTGTGTGTGGTGTAAGGAAATGGTCCAGTTTCATTCTTCTGCATGTGGCTGTCCCATTCTCCCAACACCATTTGTTGAAGAGACTTTTTTCCTTTGGACATTCTTTCCTGCTTTGTCAAAGATTAGCTGACCATAGAGTGGAGGGTCCATTTCTGGGCTCTCTATTCTGTTCCATTGATCTATGTGTCTGTTTTTGTGCCAGTACCAGACTGTCTTGATGATGTCAGTTTTGTAATAGAGCTGGAAGTCCGGAATTGTGATGCCACCAGCTTTGCTTTTCTTTTTCAACATTCCTCTGGCTATTCGGGGTCTTTTCTGGTTCCATACAAATTTTAGGATGATTTGTTCCATTTCTTTGGAAAAAGTGGATGGTATTTTGATGGGGATTGCATTAAATGTGTAGATTGCTCTAGGTAGCATTGACATCTTCACAATATTTGTTCTTCCAATCCATGAGCATGGAACGTTTTTCCATTTCTTTGTGTCTTCCTCAATTTCTTTCATGAGTATTTTATAGTTTTCTGAGTACAGATCCTTTGTCTCTTTGGTTATATTTATTCCTAGGTATCTTATGGTTTTGGGTGCAATTGTAAATGGGATCGACTCCTTCATTTCTCTTTCTTCTGTCTTGTTGTTGGTGTATAGGAATGCCACTGACTTCTGTGCATTGATTTTCTATCCTACCACTTTACTGAATTCCTGTATGAGTTCTAGCAGTTTTGGGGTGCAGTCTTCTGGGTTTTCCACATAAAGTATCATATCATCTGCAAAGAGTGAGAGTTTGACTTCTTCTTTGCCGATTTGGATGCCTTTGATTTCTTTTTGTTGTCTGATTGCTGTGGCTAGGACTTCCAATACTATGTTGAATAGCAGTGGTGATAGTGGACATCCCTGCTGCGTTCCTGACCTTAGGGGGAAAGCTCTCAGTTTTTCCCCATTGAGAATGATATTCGCTGTAGGTTTTTCATAGATGGCTTTTATGATATTGAGGTATGTACCCTCTATGCCTATACTCTGAAGAGTTTTGATCAAGAATGGATGCTGTACTTTGTCAAAAGCTTTTTCTGCATCTATTGAGAGGATCATATGATTCTTGTTCTTTCTTTTGTTAATGTATTGTATCACGTTGATTGATTCGTGGATGTTGAACCAACCTTGCAGCCCAGGGATAAATCCCACTTGGTCGTGGTGAATAATCCTTTTAATGTACTGTTGGATCCTATTGGCTAGTATTTTGGTGAGAATTTTTGCATCCATGTTCATCAGGGATATTGGTCTGTAATTCTCCTTTTTGATGGGGTCTTTGTCTGGTTTTGGGATCAAGGTAATGCTGGCCTCATAAAATGAGTTTGGAAGTTTTCCTTCCATTTCTATTTTTTGGAACAGTTTCAGAAGAATAGGTATTAATTCTTCTTGAAATGTTTGGTAGAATTCCCCTGGGAAGCCATCTGGCCCTGGGCCTTTGTTGGGAGATTTTTGATGACTGCTTCAATTTCCTTAGTGGTTATAGGTCTGTTCAGGTTTTCTATTTCATCCTGGTTCAGTTTTGGTAGTTGATACATCTCTAGGAATGCCTCCATTTCTTCCAGGTTATCTAATTTGCTGGCATAGAGTTGCTCATAATATGTTCTTATACTTGTTTGTATTTCTTTGGTGTTGGTTGTGATCTCTCCTCTTTCATTCATGATTTTGTTGATTTGGGTCATTTCTCTTTTCTTTTTGATAAGTCTGGCCAGGGGTTTCTCAATCTTGTTAATTCTTTCAAAGAACCAGCTCCTAGTTTTGTTGATCTGTTCTACTGTTCTTTTAGTTTCTATTTCATTGATTTCTGCTCTGATCTTTATTATTTCTCTTCTTCTGCTGGGTTTAGGCTTTATTTGCAGTTCTTTCTCCAGCTCCTTTAGGTGTAGGGTTAGGTTGTGTACTTGAGACCTTTCTTGTTTCTTGAGAAAGGCTTGTATTGCTATATACTTTCCTCTTAGGACTGCCTTTGCTGCATCCCAAAGATTTTGAATAGTTGTGTTTTCATTTTCATTGGTTTCCATGAATTTTTTTAATTCTTCAATTTCCTGGTTGACCCATTCATTCTTCAGTAGGATGCTCTTTAGCCTCCATGTATTTGAGTTCTTTCCGACTTTCCTCTAGTGATTGAGTTCTAGTTTCAAAGCATTGTGGTCTGAAAATAGGGAATGATCCCAATCTTTTGGTACTGGTTGAGACCTGATTTATGACCTAGGATGTGCTCTATTCTGGAGAATGTTCCATGGGCACTAGAGAAGAATGTGTATTCCGTTGCTTTGGGATGGAATGTTCTGAATATGTCTGTGAAGTCCATTTGGTCCAGTGTGTCATTTAAAGTCTTTATTTCCTTTGTGATCTTTTGCTTAGATGATCTGTCCATTTCAATGAGGGGGGTGTTAAAGTCCCCCACTATTATTGTATTGTTGTCAATGTGTTTCTTTGCTTTTGTTATTAATTGCCTTATATAATTGGCTGCTCCCATGTTAGGGGCATAGAAATTTACAATTGTTAGATCTTCTTGTTGGATAGGCCCCTTAAGTAGGATATAGTGTCCTTCCTCATCTCTTATTACAGTCTTTGGTTTAAAATCTAATTTGTCTGATATAAGGATTGCCATCCCAGCTTTCTTTTGGTGTCCATTAGCATGGTAAATGGTTTTCCACCCCCTCACTTTCAATCTGGGGGTGTCTTTGGTTCTAAAATGAGTCTCTTGCAGATAGCATATCGATGGGTCTTGTTTTTTAATCCAATCTGATAGCCTCTGTCTTTTGATTGGGGCATTTAGTCCATTTACATTCAGGGTAGCTATTGAAAGATAGGAATTTAGTGCCATTGTATTGCCTGTAAGGTGACTGTTACTGTATATTGTCTGTGTTCCTTTCTGGTCTATGTTGCTTTTAGGCTCTCTCTTTGCTTCGAGGACCCCTTTCAAGATTTCTTATAGGGCTGGTTTCGTGTTTGCAAATTCCTTTAGTTTTTGTTTGTCCTGGAAGCTTTTTATCCTTCAACTTTCAATGACAGCCTAGCTGGATATAGTATTCTTGGCTGTGTATTTTTCTCATTTAGTGCTCTGAATATATCCTGCCAGTCCTTTCTGGCCTGCCAGGTCTCTGTGGATAGGTCTGTTGCCAATCTAATGTTTCTACCATTGTAGGTTACATATCTCTTCTCCCGAGCTGCTTTCAGGATTTTCTCTTTGTCTATGAGACTCGTACGTTTTACTATTAGATGTCGGGGTGTTGACCTATTTTTATTGATTTTGAGTGGGGTTCTCTGTGCTTCCTGGATTTTGAAGCCTGTGTCCTTCCTCAAATTAGGGAAGTTCTCTGCTATAATTTGCTCCATTATACCTTCTGGCCCTCTCTCTCTTTCTTCTTCTTCTGGGATCCCAATTATTCTAATGTTGTTTCGTCTTATGGTATCGCTTATCTCTGGAATTCTGCCCTCGTGATCCAGTAGTTGTTTATCTCTCTTTTTCTCAGCTTCTTTATTTTCCATTATTTGGTCTTCTGTATCACTGATTCTTTCTTCTGCCTCATTTATCCTAGCAGTTAGCGCCCCCATGTTTGATTGCACCTCATTAATAGCCTTTTTGATTTAGACTTGGTTAGATTTTAGTTCTTTTACTTCTCCAGAAAGGGTTTCTTTAATAACTTCCATGCTTTTTTCAAGCCCAGCTAGTATCTTTAAAGTGATGATTCTGAACTCTAGATCTGACATCGTACTAATGTCCGTATTGAGTAGGTCCCTGGCAGTCGGTACTACCTCTTGTTCTTTTTGTTGAGGTGATTTTTTCTGTCTTGTCATCTTGTGCAGAGGAGAATAGATTAATGAGAGAACAAAATGCTAGCAGGGTAACAACGTTCCCAGAAAATATACTCTGAACAAATCAGAAAAGACCTGAAACAGTCGGAAAAGAAAGGGAAAGAGAGAAAAAAGAAAAAAAAAAAAGATAAAAACAAACAAAAACAGAACAAAACAAAACAAAAACAATGTGATCAAATATGATCAGGCTGGTATATAGATCGGTGCCACACACTAGATTTGGGGTGTATTTTGGTCTTTTAGAAGAAAGTGCCTCCCAAAATTTTAAAGAAATAAAAACTTATATATGTACAAAAATAAGGGTTGATATGATGAAGGGATGGAATATGACTGTAAAGATGGAAATTATAAAAAATTTTATAAAAGGAATTGATAAGTTTGAAAAAAGAAAGAAGAGGATTTAAAAAAAAAGGAAAAATAAAGGGAGAGAATGTGATCAGGCAGGGGAGTAGAAAAAAACTATACACTAGAGATTTAGGGTATATTTTGATCTGTTAGAAGAAACTATCTCAAAATTTTAAAGAGGGAACAACTTATATATATATGCCAAAAATATGGGTAACTACTATGAAGGGATGGAATATGACTCTAAAAATGAAAAAAATGTTTTTTAAAAAATGGATTGATAAGATGTTGAAAAAGGGAAAAAGAAAAATTCAAAAAGAAAAAAAGACAGTTAAAAAAAATTAACTTTGAAAGACTAAAGAATCATGGTAAAAAAGCCATGAATTCTATGTGCATTATTCCCCTAGCGCTGGAGTTCTGCCGTTCTCATTGATCGGTAAACTTGGTCTTGGCTGGCGGTTCTCGCTGATCTTCTGGGGGAGGGGCCTGTTGCCGTGGTTCCCAAATGTCTCTGCCGGAGGCGGAATTGCCCTGCCCTTGCCCCCTCCCGGCTAAGTAATCTGCTCGGGTTTGCTCTTGGGAGCTTTTGTTCCCTGCGAGCTTTCCGCACAGCTTTGGAGGCCGAGAGTGAAAATGGCGGCCTCCCAATCTCCGCCCCGGAGGAGCCGAGAACTCGGGGCCCCGCTCCTCAGTGCTCCCCCAGAGAAAAGCCGTCAGTCACTCCCATCTCCCGGTCTCCAGCTGCACTCCGTGCTCGCCCGGCCTGTGACCGCGCGCCTCTATCTCTGGCACCCGACCCCGGGTGGAGTCTCCAAACCCAGCAGATCCCTGCGGTGCACTCCCGCGCGGCTCCTCCCGGGGGAGGAAGGGGAGTCCCCCCGGATCTGCCGCTTGTTGGGTCCCTGCTGGGGGAGCAGTGGCGCCTGGGCTCCGCCTCTGCCGTGGGCTTCCCTGCTCCGATACCTGGGAGCTCGGCCACACTCAGGCACCCCCGGTCTTTCTGTGACCCCGAGGGTCCTGAGACCACACTGTCCCGGAGGGTTCCACCCCCCGCTTAGCCACCGGAGTGACGTCCCTCAGCGGAGCAGACTTAAAAGTTCCGATTTTGTGCTCTGTGGTTCTATCACTTGCCAGAAGCAGCCAACGGAGGCCCCTCCCCCGCCATGTATCCTCCCGAATATCGCCTCGGATTCACTTCTCCGCACGTCCTACCTTCCAGAAAGTGGTCGCTTTCCTGATGAGAGAGTTGTTGCTCTTCTTTTCTTCCATCTCCTGTTGAGTTTGTAGGTGTTCAGAATGGTTTGATCCCTATCCAGCTGAATTCCTGAGAGGAGACGAAATCCAGGTCTCCTACTCCTCCGCCATCTTGCTCTGCCCCCCAAAATGGGTTAATTTATATAAAGCATTTATACATATCATGACTGTAATAGCATTTGCTAGTAAGAAAGCAAAGTAATATGCGCTACTAGGATTCACATCTATGTTATATAGTGCTTCTACATGCTAATACTTAATATCATAAGGCTGTACAGATCACATTAAATTGTCACCTTGGATTTCTAGGAACACTGAATGCTAAGATAGATAAAATACCTATTCAATGCATTGATATTCATCCCCAGTTTGGGCATTGGCTGTAGAATCTCTTAACCTTTGGTATACTTCAGGTGAACAAACATTAAACGGTTATACTCTTGGATCATACTTCATATATTTGTATTTAACATAATACTTTAATTGATTTCATTGACTCCTACAATAATACTTCATAGATGGAAGAGATACTATTAGCTTACAGTATTAGCTATTAGCTTGAAGGTCACAGAGTTTGAGTTCTAGCCAAACTAGGACTCAAATTCACATCTTAATTCAAAAGCATTTTTCACTGTGTTGACGTATTTACTTAGCAGTTGTTGATTGAACACCTACTATATGTGGGTGTATTAAATCTTACAAAGAGCATTATAACGCTTTTTTCCTGAAGCAGGTTACCGTCTAACTGACAAGGGTGGAGTGGATGTGTGATATTATTAGTGTGAATAGAGTATTAGAGGAACACCCAGGAATGATTAAGTGGTCTGGAGATTTGCTGGAGGTTTTATAGAGAAGGTGACATTTTAAAATAAGGAGAACTGTGAGCAAAGTAAAGATGGGAGCACTTTAAGCAAAGGAAACCATTTATTTGATTGTTGAGAGAAGGTGAATGGACCAGAGTGACCAGTAGATGGTCTTATGGTGAGAGGAGGCTAAAAACTAGTTTGAGATGGGAAGGATGCTGAGGAGACTGGACATTTTCTTTCACAGGGGACGGGAAATCATTAAAGGTTTTTAAGCATATCTTGTCAGAGTTCTGCTTTAGAAACTAATTGTGCTAGGTGTACTGAAGAGTGTGTATAGGAGACATTGGTTTTAGGGGATGTTAATTATAAGGCTGATAACAATGGTCTAGAGATTTCAGAAATTTCTAGAAATCGGTGTCTGAATATGCAAGTAGACTAAAAAATGACATTTTGGGAATGACATAAAGGGAATACAAGAAAAAGGTTTAAAAGGAAAATGTGGATTCGGTGTTGGGCGTGTTGCATTGGAGACTTTTGATGCTTCACACTGATGTTGGTGCCACTAATCCTGACATTGGAAATAAGATGGGTGGGAACAATACTGGAGGTGTAAGGGGAGGACAAAGCCTGGGGGCAGGGGACAGCATTTGGGAGATTGGTAGTGGAAAGGAAGTTTTCAGTTAGAAAGAAGCCAAAATGACTAAAATTATGCAAACCTAGGAAGGAGTGAATTTCAGCAAAGTGGTATATAACAATGTCAGATGTGAAGAGATCAAGGGGCTGACGCTGTTGGATTTGATTGATGATGATATACTCGGACTAGATGGTATCAAAAGTCCTATCCAGCTAATATGCTGGCCCTTAATTTGGGAGGCTTTTTTCCCACCCAGATTTGCCCAAGGGCAAATAATATTAGGTAAATAGGCCAATCTGGAGAAATGATTTAATTTACAAAATCATTACCAGAGGCCTATTCCTTTTTTATTTTTTTTTAAAGATTTTATTTATTTGAGAGAGAGAGAATGAGAGACAGAGAGCATGAGAGGGAGGAGGGTCAGAGGGAGAAGCAGACTCGCCGCCGAGCAGGGAGCCCGATGCGGGACTCGATCCAGGGACTCCAGGATCATGACCTGAGCCGAAGGCAGTCGCTTAACCAACTGAGCCACCCAGGCGCCCGGCCTATTCCTTTTTACGGGTGTGAATTTGGTATTACATTGCTAATCCTGGCATTTAAATCTCCAGGAAAAAATGTGTTAATGGTTGGGTTGTATGGAATATATAGAATTCAGAAGACTCTCTAATTTAACCTTGCAAACAGTAGGCTTACAGGATTGGGATTATAAAAATGAGGGCAAAATACCATCATATTAATATTTGCATGCCAAATCATGATGGGGATAAATAAGGTCTGGAATTACATTGAAATAGAAAGGTTGGGGGGGGGCGCGGGGTGTGAGAGAGAGTTACCATGATGGTGCTCGAAGTGCCCAAGTTTCTATTTGGGCCCTACTAGAATGATTTCAATTTAGACAGCCTTTCCAAACTTAAAAGATATAAACATTCAAAGATAATTCATTATTTGAATAATCATAGTTTAGGCCATGGTAAACACTGGCATTTTGGCAAGCATTTTTTTTTTTTCCTTACAAAAATAGTTGACAATTTGGGCTCCTTCTGTCTGCAACCAATCCAGCCCAGTTTGGATTTAGGTACTGAATGGAATCATCAAACTATTACTATTATCCAGAGTATATTATCCAGAGTATCATTTGTTCCCTCCTCAGAGGAGGGAAGCAATGTTTTGCTCAAGCTTGAATGCATCATTCTTAAGGTATAAAGAGCTCTAAGGAAAATCTAGTCACTGGAAACTTGCAGTCTTCTAATTAACTCTTTTCCCCCTTAAAGAATGGAAACCTTTCATAGCTCTTCTGCTGAGTTACTACTCAGCTCTGATTGCCCTTGGCTTTATTAGAGATGATTCAAAACACATAGAAGACCAAGGTTTCTGCACTGAGAATTTTGCCCAGTGATGACATCGAAAACAGTTGGAAAGATGGTTCTTGTGGTTATGCTTGGAACCCACATAATGAGGATGAGCAAATAGTTTTTTGGATCTTTACTAGTGACCTCTGACCTCCTACAGTGCAGGAATCTGTTTTCTTGTGCTCAGAGCAGTAGCTGCCAAACACCAGAACACTCCACCAGCTTCAGGGTTGAACCAATTAGGTGATGTGCTTAAACCAAGAAAACTTGACCTTTCCTCCTTTGCCCCCAGACTTCATCACCATGTGCTTCTCTTTACCATTCCTGATTAGAGCACAGTCTCCATTATTTCCCTATTGCAGTGTAAACTTGTTAAATTATTATGGGTTTATTCAGATTTGGAGTAAAACACTACTTACTTCCCCCTGCAGTCTTATTGCCTTGTCATGTAATAAAAGCTAAATGGATGTCCCCAGGCCTTTGTGTTTGGAATTCTGTGTAAATCAAATCATCCTGAAACCTAAGGGAACAGAACTTGACATCTAAAATTTTCACACTGGTGTTTCTGAGATTTTTCTATAAATAAGCCAATTTAATTATATTTCCACCTGTCTCATTAACCTTTTGTACTTTTTTTTTCTAACTGCAATTCAAAAATAAATTTAGAAGGTTATACAACACTCAGATGAAACCAAAGCGAAAAATAATTATAGTTCACTGCATGTGTATGGGTAGCTGTTGTTTTGCAGAACTTTTTATTACGTACCCATGTATGTGTGTGAGAGGTCACAAAGGGTTTAAAAGCTAAGGTCTTAGATAATATCTTCGTGATTCACCGTATTTTTTTTCTCCACTCTCTAAGAATGCTTACAGTGCCAAGTATTATGACCCTGTGTATTCACCCCTGTACTCAGTAGTTTGGGAGCAGGCTAATACCTGCTTCCGCCAAGATGTTTACTAATAGAAGCTTGCACAGAAGGGCTTCTGGGTAAGGAAGAGTCTTCACAACTCCGAGTCGAGTCTTTCCTGAACAAAAGCCAGGAAGATCTCTTAACGCTCTCCCTCGATTGTGCAGAGGCGTTTATAGCTTTTATCAGAGGCAGGGGGCTGTGTGTTCACATTGGAGAAGGGTCTCCAGCAATTTTAGCTCTTGTGAACTCGCAAATGGGATCCAGAATCTCTCTAGCAACAGGAGTGCATTTGGTGGAGGCTGCATAGTCCGGGAGAAAGGCTCTCTACTTTAATCTCCAAATCCTAGAGGACGAGGAGATGAAGAGTACACGGTTAGTATCTTCATTTTGAAAGTGTCTGAGAATGGCAGCGAATGAGTATTTGGCGAGAATTTGGGGAAAAGCCTGTGGACTGGGAATCCCGGCCCCGCCGTCTCTCCACGTTCCCTTTAGTGATAGCTAATGAGGAGGTACCGCAGTGGTACCAGAACCCCACTCTACTTCTCTAGTGCTTATTTTTACCTTGACTATTCAGTTATTTTGTAAGACAACTGCATAGTGAATGGTGTACAGTTCATTCTGTGGTGTAAGATAAATTTTCTCAACCAGGGCTTTATAAATTGGGAAGTTAAAGGGCCCTTCCTCCTGGATTACCAGCAGACCTCTGAGCCATGGCAGGCTCGCCTGAAGTGACAGTCACTGGGTTGATATCCAGCTGAGCCAGGAAAGCAGGACCACCACAGAGTGGTTTCTGGATAGGGTGATTCCTGTTTGTGAACACCACCACTTACGTAGGAATTTCCCAACCACGGGTGAATGTGACCTTATCTACTTCTCTTCTAATATGGAAACGGCCAACCTCCCACTGCTCTCTGGTGTTGTCAGGGCAGGTAGAAGGTGGCTAAATGGCCAGGTATTTGTGCTAAAAGGCATTCATGATCTTTAGGAGGAAAGAAAGGATCAGAGAACAGCTATCTCATGTATGGCTTATTGTTTGTTATTCCTTATAAAGAATAATAATAATACCTTATATTATTTATAATTTATTAATTGCTATTAATTAATAATTCCTTATCAGGAATATGTTTCCTTATTCCTTCTTGTTTCTTACATTCTGTGTCTTTTGGCCACTGTCATTGTTTTTAGAAGGGTGAACTAAGCAGTACAATCCCTAATAGATATTTAACAGTGTCAATATTGTGTTGATAGAGAAATGGTTTGAAGAAAAGACCTTTTGTAGATGTGCTTGAAAACTTACCCTAAATCTGTTTCCCCAGCATGCATCCTCTTGCAGTACCCTCAAGCAGATGACTCCCAGATCAGCTATTGGTGAGGCTGGTAAATGTCAAAAAGGGGAAAGGTGTGATAAAATCATATCCCTGTGTGGCCTTTGCATTGTATGGCATCAGTTTGTGATATGAAGGTCTGAACATCCCTGATGCCATTACGTAGTAGATATGTGGTATTTGGGTTTATCACTTTGGACTCCATGGAAGAAAAGATATTACTCCTTTCCATTAGTGAAAAGATTCTAGAATCCGTTCCAGAATTCTCTCCAAGTAGAGATGAAAACCTCTCCTCCTGTTCTTGCAAGAGAGAATTATACATTTAATTCTTTCCGGAAATTACTGCCTTCCTTAGGAAAGATTTTGAAAGAACTTGAAGATGTTTGTAAATATATAAAGACTGGAACATAATTAGCATACTATAAAGTTATGTAAATGGCATTTGGGTAAAGAAGTAAAATCCAGATGTCAGTTGGGGACCCTTTGTTCCTTGAGGTCTACTTTGTGTTGATTTAAATCTTCATTCTATGTCTTATAAAAGTTGAAATCCTTCCCTGAGATTTTTTTTTAGCTTTTCAGGGAGCTTATATTTTCATGGTTATCATGAGATTTTTTCTGATGTCTGTTTTACACCACATTGATCCAAACCTCATCAGGTTTCAGTCTCTCACTCTACCACGCCTCCCCAAGACAAAGACCCCCCCCCCCACACACACACACTGAAACAGAGCACATGCACACAAACCTCCATCATGTTTTAATGTACCAGATTTTACTGGAAATCTGAGGGATCACGTCGCATACTGTATAGCTCAATACTGCATTTTTTATATTCTTGTTCTTGAAAGTTTTTTTTTTTTTTTTCAACTTTGTGGATAAGTGACACATCCTGTTCTTTATCGTCATGTGGAGTCACCTCCTGGTATAACCCTGTGTTCAAACTGGCATCTCTGGTCCCTGATTTTTCCATCTGTTCGCCTGAAATAGATATTACCTCAGAAGTCAAAATAATCCTTCCTAGCCCTTCTGCATGCTCATGTGATTTCTCAATAGACTTCTCTTCATGTTGGGTGTAAGACAAGGATGGAGTAGAGTTCCCATGGTGGGTGTGCAAGATTTTGAGAACAACTCACCAGAAGTTTCTCTTTCCCTGGTTCCTCTCTCCTCCCTGGCTCCTCACTCTTTCTTCAACAGCTGCCGACTCCAGAACCATCCATTTCTCTCCCAGTTTGTTGTGGACCAGTTTTACCCTCTTCCCTGAAGCTTTGGAAGCAGTGGATGCTCTGCTCTTCTTTCATCTCCTGCCCCAATCAGAGATGTTTCCTGTTTTTAGAGTAATTCTGGTGCTAGCTCCTTGGAAGTAATATTGATTTCACCCTTTTATACCAGCATTGTGATTGTCATACAAAATTCTCTGAAAGCTATAAATAATAAAATCTTAGGATTAATTTTCACTATAACTATATGAGGGGCAAAAATAATGAGATATGTAGGCAGTAGGAAGAAGAATCCTCCAAAGGCTGCATTTCAGAAACAAAACTCCTGGTAGAGTTAGGTAACTACAGAACAGATTTTTAAAGGAAGTGCCGAAAGAACCCTGTCTCTGTGATTGGTTAAAAAAAAAATCAAACTGGAAAAATAATTCGACGTGCTTTTAAAGCCAGTCTGTACTGGCTGAGGTGAATGGGTCAGAAGTCTAATAAAACTTTTTGAGGTTTCTAAGCTTGACTTTCAAGTCAACCCAGTCAATGAGGAAGGGAAACACAGATCAAACTGCTCTCTCTGAATGCGAGAGAGGCAGTATAGCAAAACATGGATGAAGAGCAGCTTTGGAGAAAGACACACTTTGAATACATTATTATTTTATTTTTGGGGTAGCAAGTGAGGAGAGTTGATGAGGTATGTACCATAGGCCAGAATGTGGGCGTTGGAAAGACCCTGGAGATATCCTGTATTCCACCTGCTCCTGTCCTAAAGATGAGCTAACCGAGACCCAGCAAGGTAAAATTATTTCTCCAAGGTCACATCTCTGGTTAGGGGCAAAGCCACAGTTCGGACCCATGACTCCTGACTGTGGGTCCAGGGCAGCGCCCACCGCACCCGCGGTCAGGCTGTGCTTGGACACGGTGGAGGCCGGTTGAGCCTGTGTGCTGTACCAGGGATGTCTGGCCTGCTGTAGCATCAGGAGGCCGGTGTGCTGACAAGGCTGGAGGCAGAAAGCTAGGGGGTCCCGAGGAGTGGCCGTCAGAAGCTATTTCTCATCAAACCACCTTTGTACAATCTGCTGATCACAGTATTATCACTGAGCAGCTGTGAAGTCACCCAAACTGAAAACCCAAAATGAATGCTGGTCTGGAAAGACCTCTCATGTCATTTTCTGAGGGGAAAATGTGACCAAAGATGGGAATTGGATGCAGGTCTCTAGTCATATAATTTTCAGTGTATGCTGATACTAATTGAAGTTCTTTCTAGCTATGTGACATATGTATGTGGTTTCCTCCTGTCTATGAGGAATTTTCCTGAGGGAGGTGTCTGAAGAAGATTGATAAAATTTGATCAAATCTGAAATTGGCTGGCATCTCTCACTAGTTGAATGGGTCTCTGAATTGCAAAAAAAAAAAAAAAACCATTAAGGAAGTTAAAATGATAAACTGAGAAAAATGTTTGCATGGCATAGGTCAAACAAAGGTTTAATATTCTTAATTTATAAAGAACTGCCACAAAAATGTAATCAGAGGGGCACCTGGATGGCTCATTTGATTAAGTGACCGACTCTTGATTTTGGCTCAGGTCATGATCTCAGGGCCTGAGATCGAGCTCCGCGGCAGGGTCTGTGCTCAGCAGGGAGTCTGCTTAAGGATTCTCTCTCTCTCCCCCCCTCCCCTTGCCTGTGCGCACACACATGCACTTTCTCTCTAAAAAATAAAAAAGTAATTGGAAATAAACATCTCAATAGAAAAATGTGCAAAAAATATAAAAACAGGCAGTTTACAAAGGGACTATAAATGGTCAAAATGAGGGGGAAAGGCCCATCCTCATTAGTAATCAAAGATATACACCTTGGGGTACCTTGGGTCGCTCAGTTGGTTAAGTGTATGACTCTTGATTTCCGCTCAGGTCATGATCTCAGGGCCGTGAGATCGAGCCCCGGGTCGGGCTCCACGCTCAGCGTGCAGTCAGCTTGGGATTCTCTCTCTTCCTCTCCCCTCTGTCTCTCCCCCACACTTGCACTATCTCTCTCTAAAATAAAATCTTTCAAAAAAAAAAAAGATATACACATTAAAATATTAGGTCATTTTAATATAAAATTGGCAAAGATTAAGAAAAAGCACAATACCTAGTACTAGACAAAACTCAGGATACTGAATTCCTTTTCGTGGAATTTAATTTGTCAGTGTTAAAGCCCAATATTATCTCATATATTATAAGAATTTTAAAAAATGCCATCAAGTAAGCTATTGCACGGTGTTATCTTATTTAGAATTTTGTTTTATAATTATTGTAAGAGAGGGGTGCCTGGGTGGCTCAGTGGGTTAAGCGTCTGCCTTCGGCTCAGGTCATGATCCCAGGGTCCTGGGATCGAGTCCCACATCGGGCTCCCTGCTCAGTGGGGAGTCTGCTTCTCCCTCTCCCTCTGCGCCTCCCCCAACACTTGTGCTCTCTCGCTTTCTCTCTCAAATAAAACCTTTAAAGAAATAATTATTGTAAAATAATCTTTTACATATTTAGATATAGAGTTGAACCATAAGTTACTCCTTTGCATACATAAGGAGAAAATACAAGCCAAATGGTTTAGCTGGTTATTTTCGAGAACTTGTTCGCAATGAGTGCAACACTTCTGAATCTCTTCTTAGCTTAGAGCATCAACATCCACGTCTTTTACCCTGTGTTATCTGTGCCATCAAGAGCTTTGAGCATGTGGCATTTTGTGAAAGAGGCTCTGCTTGGATTTTTTTTCCAAGCCACTGACAGTCTGTAAGATTCAGCGCCTCCACTTTCTTAAAGAAGGTTTCAGAGTGTTTTCAGACGGTAGTCCACACTGCTAGCTCTTCCTGAAATGGTCTCTAAGTAGTTTTCCGGCTGAGATGTTGCAGGAGCGTGACTCGGGCAGTGTTAGCCATGTCCCAGCGGCCCCCTGACTGACAGCAGTGATCGTGACAGGCCGTAAACTCTAAGGAGCATTCTGATTTCAAACGTGTTACACGGTGAAAACAATCCGTGAAATGTGGAATTTGCTATTGTAGAAACATGCACTGTTGCAGGCTTCCCATTTGACAATGTGTACCCTAAACAATCCTTTGTGGTGTGCATACTTTTAACCTGGAAAATAAACCTCTAGGAATTTACTCTTACGTCGTTATTGTGGACAATTTTTATAAAGGCGTTCATTGTTTTTTAAAGTAAAAATTCTGTAGTAGCCCAGATGTTCATAGATGGGGAGTTGGTTAAGCAAAGATCCGTGTTCTCGGCATGCTGCCATGATGCCCAGCCACCGTTCCAGAATGTGATGAACTTGAGTGAGAACTTTATTTGTGGACATGAAAAGATGTGTATGGTGTTATTGGAGTGAAGATCAAGTTCTAAGACAAGGTATATGGTAAATTATTGGTAACTTTTACTTTTTTGTTTTGAAATTTTTATATTACATTCGTCATTAGAATGAAAGAACAATGCTGTTTTCTTTTGAATGTGTCTAAGCCATCAGTAGAAAGCGTTTCAGGTTTTTTGACCTCACATTTAGAGTAGGTTCCCACAGATTATGCAGTATGTGTTCTGCTGAATAAAAGGACAGATCAAAGAGCACCTCCAAACACAGGAAGGGGCCATGTGGAGCAGGTCAAGGAATAGAATGTTAAATGTTTATTTGCTTAAGGATTTTGAATACCTAATATATCCGGAGCACTGTGATAGGTGGTGTGAGTTGAAGATTGTTTCACATTTTAACACAATGCCTAGAGTTAAGGAAAGTAAAGGAGGGCAGGTCCGAGGAGGGAAAAACTTATTCGAGCTCAGTGGAGACTTTGCAGGAAGTGGCATTTGAGTTAGAACAAGATTAGGAAAGCGTTGAGAATGTGTTGAACCACATGGGTAGTAAAGAGAAACCCACTTCAAGCCATACGCTTTCAAAAAGTGTTCTTCTTTTTAAAAAGTGAACTACTTAAAGTGTGTGTGTATATATATAAAGTATATATACTTATTAAAGTAGAACATATATAAAAGTACCCACATCATAAATGTACTGCTTGATGGCTTTTCAAAAAGTGATCACACCTACATTAAGAAACAAAACCCTAACCTCATGCCCCTCGTGTCCCCTTCTTTCCAGGCACTAATCTTCTGAAGGGTGACCACGTCAGACTCCATAGATTCGTTTTGCCTGTTTTTGAACTTTATATGAACAGACTCATACAGAATGTACCCTTTTCTGTCTAGCATCTTTCACTTGACATTGTGTTTGTGACTTTTACCCACATTGTTGCTGGTGTATGTATTTCCAAACTATGCTGTAGACTTAACCCCCTAAAGGCATAAAAGTGTATCAATTATATTTGTAATTTCAATATCTACTATTATGTTGGCTCAGAGTTGGCACAAAAGAAAGGTTTGTGAACTGTATGGATGGCTAAAAGAAATTAATTTTCTGAGCTGTAAAGCAAGCAAATGCACCCAACAAACCATTATCAATCAGTACGCGGAGTGTTCCTGGCACTGAACTAGGCTCTGGCAATACTGAGATTTACACAACCAGATCCCTTGTTCTGTGGAACTCCCATTCTATTTGGGGAGAAGTGAAAGATTCCCAAGCAACACAGTTCTACAGATTAGGATCTGCTTTGGCAAACGATGCTTTTATATTCAGGTTGCTGTTCTGATAAAGCCCCATGAGGAGAGTCTAATTGCATCACATTTTCCAGTTGCTGAGGACATGGCTGCATTCAAATGAAGCCCAAAAGATTTCTAGACCCAGGAAGAGCATTCGAGAGCTTTAAGTCCCACATAAAGTTCTTCTCACTTTGGTTATTGGTCATTGTTCATCAAACAAAGGAATTTTGAAGTCACTTAGGAATAAAAGAAATACAACCCTGATGATTCTTAAAGTTTCTTGGAATTTCAGCCACGCATTCACAGTGCTTTCTCCACTTGGCTAATCAGGACTTCGAGATCTCTTGTGTGTGTAAAGGAGTAAGCAGTCTTGTAAATCACCACACCACCTTGTCTGGAATAAAAATAAAAGGATTATTTGATCCCAGGAAACTTAAATGCCACTTTTCCTGAAGCGAACAAATATGGCAAAGAAGACTTTAAAGTATCATTAAATATGGTATCCTTGTTTTTAAACTTATTACATGGCTTTTTGCAGCTTAGAAAAATGAAAGCTGTACAAACCTCATGTTCATCCTTTCGAGGTATTTTTACTATGTAGCAGAAAAGAACCTTCCTAAAATGAGTAGTAGTCATTGTTTCAGAAGCCAAAAATTATCTTTAGTGTTTTTTTTCTTTGAAAACCGTAAAGTATGAATATACACTACTCCTTGTGTTACCAAAACACCAGAAACAAATCCAGAAACAGAAGCACATTGAGCAAGAAGTAAATGTGGCTGTTAACCTCCCCCCCCTCCCCGCCCCGCCAGCATAGGCAACGACTGTTAACTGTTATATGCATATCTGCACAGAACTTTTAATTACAAAATAGATCATGTATGCATAAGAATGTATGTAACATATACATAAAGTTAAAGAATGCTGACTACAAATAAAACGTACTCCCAGCACTCAGTGTACTAACTAGATTCTTCATTATCAGCACGTTAGAAGCCCCTGGGCGCCCCTCCAGGATTGCATGCCTCTCTCCTGACCAGAGGCAGCCACTAACCTGAAGTTCTCAAATCATTCCTTTGCTTTAATTCTTACACATGCAGCCCTAAAAATAAATACATATTTTTGTTTTACTTAGACACTCTATAAAAATGTGTGCATGTATATATCAACATGAAATTTATATACACATCTTATACGACTTTGTCAAAAAAGTTAATTTTACATAAATGGAATCATTTTGAATCTGATTTTTCCCTTAGAACTGTTTTGGAGATTCATCCATTTTTAAGTACGTATAGGATACTGCATTACATGAATATGCCACAGTTTATCAATTTTTTTTTTTAAGATTATTTATTTATTTATTTGACAGAGACACAGTGAGAGAGGGAACACAAGCAGAGGGAGTGGGAGAGAGAGAAGCAGGCTTCCCGCCGAGCAGGGAGCCCGACGCGGGGCTCGATCCCAGGACCCTGGGATCATGACCTGAGCCGAAGGTGGTCGCTTAACCGACTGAGCCACCCAGGTGCCCCCAGTTTATCAATTTTATCGGTTCTTTTGTTGATAGACATTTGGGTTGTTTCTTTTTCTTAATTAAGGCTTTTTTCCGTATGAGAGAAGGGTCTGGGTGAGGAATGGATTCTGTGCTTTTTAGGGAGAAGCACCTGATCCCTTCCTCCGTAGCTCTACTGAGGAGGAGCCCTCTCAGCCTCCTTCTTGGGGAGAACTCATTGGAGTCTCATGGACAAGAACTTACAACTGACTGCAAACCCTCTGAGTTTGGAAGTCCCCAAAGCTGGAGTCCCCAGCTTTTCCAGACCAACATGTCAGCCCACACTTGGCCTCCAGCAATTCCTTAAAATGGTAGCCCGAGGTCATCTTAGCCTCCCATGGTGGGTGCCCCCGCCAGGTGAACCAGTGTGCACCTGCCTGCTCTCCTTACAGGGGCTGGGGGCTGTCCCTCATTGGAACCCATTCTCCCCGCGCGCCCTGTGCCCTCCGCTCTCCAATGGGGTCAAGTTAAGTTTGCGGTTTCTTCTGTTCTTTTTCTCACTGTTAAGTGGGAGCGGCACCCTTTCCAGGTCTTATGCCGAAGCCCATTTTCTAGTGTTTTAGTCCTGTAGACTTTTACAGCATGTTCCATATATAGTGAAAAACCTATCCAGTGTTTACCTGGATTTTCACGGGTGTTTACCAATGCTTGACTCCTTTCTTCTTGCATCTCTGACATTTTGGGGTCATTTTGCATCTTCCTAAAGTATATCCTTTTGAAGTTTTCTTACTGAGAGCCTGTGGGTAATGTCTTTGTTTCCTTTCCACAGATAATTTTGTGTCTTCCAGGGGTTGGCAAACTGCAGCCTCTTGAGCCATATCTGGTGTGAGGCCTTGTCTTTGTTCGGCCCCATGCCAAGCATGGCTTTTGCATTTTTACAGTGTGGATTAAAAAGAATATGGGACAAAGACATGGGCCTGCAAAACCTAAAATATTTACTATTCGGCCCTTTCCAGAAAGTTTGCCGACCTCTGGTCATCTAGAAGTTTAAAGATAATATTCTGTTGTCTTTTATCTTCTATTGTTGCTATCGGGGAATTGGCTAATAGTTACTAGTCACTATTTTTTTGTATTATATCTTTTCTCTCTGGCTGCTTTCAGTATCTTCCCTGTGTGTTGGGTAATCTTCAGTTTCACTGTGAGATGTAGGAAAGCCTTAGTTATGATCCTAAAACACTGCCTCTCTACACATCTACATGTTTCTGACACTCCAAATAAATGCATGTTGGATGTTTTTATTTTATCTTGCATGTCTCTGAACTTTTTTACATTTTCTTCTTCTCTGCATTCTATGTGACCTTTCAGCTTTGTCTCCTAGCTCACTGATGGTCTGTCTCTTCCGCTGTGTCTGTAATCGTCTGCTGAACCTGAGCACGAACTTTGTTATATTTTTCATTTTGGCAAGTGTGCTTTCTGTTCTTGTTCAAATCTCAGTTTTTATAGTCTCTTGATCTTTCATATTTTCAAACTTTTATTCCCTTAAAAATAATAAACCCATTTTATACTCTGTTAATACCGGCAGGTTTTGCATGCCTGCTTCTGTACTTTGTTTTCTGTTTCACTCATGGAGGCTTTTGTTTTTATTTGTATATTGAATCTGATTATGAGTTTAAGTTCCTTGGAGCTTTGTCCATGAGAATTTTTTTGAGGCATGTGTTTATAAAGTTCTTCTGAGAGACTGTGGATTTGCTTCTGCCAAGAGCCTCAATGCACTAACCCAAGGCCACTTTAAAACAATTCAGAGGACGAGGTGTTATAAGTCACCCAGAAGGGTGAATTAGGTCCTACCTGTGTAGAGTGTGTTTAGGAGGGAGAATTATCCAAGGGAAGTATATTTTTTTAAGATTTTTCTTTTTTTTTTTTTTTAAGAGAGAGCTCGTTGTCGGGGAGGGGGGTGCCGAGGAAGAGGGAGAGAAGCGGACTCCATGTGGAGTACGGAGCCGGATGCCAGGCTTGATCTCACAACCCTGAGATCATGGCCTGAGCCGAAATCAAGAGTCGGATGCTTAACCGACTGAGCTACCCAGGTGCCCTGGGAAATAGTTTTTCTTTATCACACTGAGATCCAAGGCCCAAACAGAAGACCATCCTACAGGAAATGTTTGTTTGTTTGTTTCTAGTTCATCCATGTCAGGGCTGCCCTTCAGGGGCTCCAGCTTTACTTGAGTCTTCCTTTTCATTCTCTCATGCTCCTGAGCCCCAGGATTTGTCGTCTTTCTCCCACAGGTGTGGTTCATAAAGTCTAGCTCCAGGCCACCAGGAGCAGTAGATGGCCCTCAGCACAGTGGACTGTTAGTGCTGGTTTACCTGTGTGGAATCATGCCTTCTTTTTATTTCTGGCCTTTTTCTCCAACACATTTCTTTTACAAGAGATATTTTAAATATTTTACCCAATATGTTGAGGTATTTTGTGCTGGAATGAGTTTCTTTCCCGTGTAGTATAGGAGTGGATAAACCAACCCTTTTTTAATTTATCTGTATACAATATATATACTTCTCAAAAGGAAAAAAAAAAATGTCATTTGACCCTTTAAAAATACAATATGGCACAACGGGAAGAAGATGGAATTTGGAATTGAATGACCCTGCATTGTCACTTACTCACTTATATACCATCCAGGGCCCAATTTTCTGGTCTGAAAAATGGAAATCTCTGCTTGACCTGCCTTATGATGTAGTATAAGAAGAAGGATAAGATAATGTGTCTCTGTGTGTGTAATCATAAATCATTGAGTACTCCAGAAATGTATGGCATTCTTTTTAATAATTCTAAGAATAAGCATTTCAGGTACCTGATATCAAGGGCTCTAAAGAAAAAAGTGATGAGCACCAATGACCTTAAGAGGTCACATTTGTTTCCCTTTTTTGGATGCCAACCAAAAAAAAAAAAAATCTGCGAGGTTTTACCATCACCCTAGCCTTGACTTAAGTCTGTCTCTCTACTGAGATGGACCTCCGGAATCTTGGCCGTGAATAGTGTAGTGTGTATATGTCTGTGTGCTGACACAGCGGAGTGTTTGGCGGTGATTTCTTTGGGACATATCTGAATTCCTGGCTTGTCCTTGTGGTCCCTTTGTGTGCTGGTAGCAAGTTCTGTATGAATTAGCAGTCTGTCGTAAAGGACATCTGAGGAATTGAATGTATTTGCTTCTGTGCAAGAGCATCACGGAAGAGACCGCCTTGGAGGACCTGAAGGTCATCTCGTTTATCTGATGCCTACACACACTCTAGTTTAATACTTGAACTACCCCCTGCTCTATCTACCCAGTGGTTAATTTAGGTTTAATTCATGTCCTCCAGGGAAAGGAGGCCTACCGGATTGCATTTGGAAACAGCAAATTCTACTTTTGTTTCTTTTCCCAGATCCAAATACGTTTCCATTTCCATTCACTGGTGGTTTCTTTCCACTCCTGTCCTGGGACCTCATCAGTAAGGCTGGCTAAGCCACCCCCACATAGTCACACATTTTAAGACAAATATGTTGCCAGTTGATCTTTTTTTGATCTGAGGGAAAATTTCAAGTTTCTGCAGTTCTCTAAACATATTTTCAAGGTTTCTCGCTTTCCGCTTAGCTTAAAATGCATCACCCATGGCTTTAGCTCTTTGAACACATTAGTGCTTTTAACCCTCATGTCAGTCCTAATGGGGGGTGGGTCGTGCGTCTTATGATTATCCCCCATTTTACAGATAGGGAAGCTGGATCTGCAGGGGCCAAGGAGGTTGCCCCAGGCCGCCTTCCTGGGAAGGAGTGGAGCTGGGATTCTGACCCCAGTCTCACTGGCTCTAGAAGCCAGACCCCTAATACCCTCTCCCATTTACCGCTATTCCTTCTTGCTGTTTCTCCTTAACGTTAGTGCCCAGGAAAATGCACTCTTCCAGGGGTGTACTCCCCTGAGTTGGGTAGAGTGGGACTGACCTCTGTCATCCGAGATGTTGCCAGAAAACAAGCAGCCAGCACGCCTCCCAGGAGGGTATGGCTTTGGGGGCGTGTGTAGTTTTATTTAAAATTTTTAAATTAATAACCACTGTTGAGGGCAAATGGAGGTGCCACATAGCAATCCACATTTCTAACTTCTCTGGGGAAAAAATTCAAAATCTGGTAACCCCGGGCCCTTCTAAAAAGCAACCATCACTGGGAGCTGAGCGGTGGCTCTGTCTAAAGACAGCGCCCGTGTTTGCCTGTTCATTGCCTTCCTGCCCCGCTTCCTTCACTTACCCTGGTGTCATCTGAGGTCATGAACTCAGCATCGAAGTGTTAGGTGTTTGTGTATGTAACTTAAGGACATATTGCCTCTTTGGGCTGATATAGATCACTATGGTCTCGTACCAGGGTCACGAGCCTCTAAAATTGCTTTCTAAGGATGCCGCTAAGACATGTTTCCCTATCCTATCTTTATATGATTGGTGTTCCGCATCCATAAATGTAGAAGTCATTTTTTCCGTTTATCCCATTAAATTTTATTGAATCAGATCAACCCATTTTTTTTGGCTAGTTAAAATTTGATGCCTTTTTATATCCTGATGGAGTTATCCATTAGATTAGCTATTAGTCTTTTAAGAATAGATGCAGCTGCTGGGTGCCTGGGTGGCTCAGTTGGTTAAGCGACTGCCTTCGGCTCAGGTCATGATCCTGGAGTCCCGGGATCGAGTCCCGCATCGGGCTCCCTGCTCGGCGGGGAGTCTGCTTCTCCCTCTGACCCTCCCCCCTCTCATGCTCTATCTCATTCTCTCTCTCAAATAAAATCTAAAAAAAAAAAAAAAAAAAAAAAAAATAGATGCAGCTGCAAATAACAGAAAATCAAAAATAATGTGGGCTTCAACCACGCAGAAGCTTCCCCCTCATGGAAATGAAATGTGAATTTGTACTATCTAGGGTTATTCTAGCACCTTCATGATCCTTTGGGAGCTAAGCTTCTCTTAGTATTGTAGCTTCACCAGCTTCAACAAATGCTCTAGGACTGTCCTGGCTGCCCTTTGGGACCACTTGGAAATTACATATTAACACTGTCACTTAGCATCAACCTTCAAAGGAGGCTGGGATATGCTGACTTTATTCACAGTGGCTATGTGCCCAGCTAAAGATAGTATATATATATATATATTTTAAAGATTTTATTTATTTATTTATTTGACAGACAGCGAGAAGGAACACAAGCAGGGGGAATGGGAGAGGGAGAAGCGGGCTTCCCGCTGAGCGGGGAGCCCGATGCGGGGCTCGATCCCAAGACCCTGGGATCATGACATGAGCCAAAGGCAGACACTTAACAACTGAGCCACTCAGGTGCCCCAAGATCAGTGTATATTATAGGAAGATAATTGGGGACAACTAGTGTCCTTGTCTCCTAGCTATTTGTCATCTATAAATTTGATTACAGTGGCATCCATGTACCTATAAGCAATATAGATTACTGCTTAAAAACACTAAGGGCAGAGAACAGAACTCTATGATATAATGCTGTACAGACCTTCAGGTGTGTACACAAGTACATGTAGCAAGTATCTCAAGGTTAGGGAAAAACAAAAGAGGTTATATCTACTGCTGGTGGAGGGGGCGCACTCCATGGTCTTCTGCTCCTTCATCCATGGTTGCAGGATGCCCCTATCATGCATTTTGGGGGGGGACATCTCCCCAGTAGGCCTGGTGCTGGTAAAATTAGGTCAGAGATGCAGGGAGTTATTAGAAAGTTAGATGGTCCCCCTGATCACTTTTGTTTTCTTGCCATAAACCATAAGTTGTCAGCCAGTTTTCTTTTCCTCTTAGAGCTGTTTCTTCCCACTTTCTTACTCCCGTCCCTGCCTCCAGTTGGCTGAGAATCCAAGATCCCTCTTCAGTGCCCTCACAGCAGCATGCACCCAGGCCCTTAGCTAAGGTTAAAGACTCTCACAGCCACCATCCCTGGGTCTGTGGGTTTTGCCTCTTTTAGATGGTATGGTAGCTATAATCCTGCTGGGACCGCTTGTCCAATTTTATATATTCCTAGAAATAGAGCTCACCAAATCCCCTGATGGCCGAACTCATTAACCACTTACACCCCCCACCCCGTCCAGTACTTCAGATTTATTCATCTTGGAGGGTTCTGGGATCCAAACCAGGCAGCAAGAGAAGTAGCAACTCGTTTTTCTTCCTTTGCATTTCCAAGTGCCTCCAGGCTGTGTAACACCTCACTGGACGTTGCCTTTCTAGAGAACAGTCTACAGAGAGGCTGGAGCAACAAGTGAATTCAACTGACTGCGTCACAGAGACTTTGTTAGCCATAATGTAAAATACTGGGATCTGAGATCTGGTTTCTCCCTCTTATCTCAGACAATTATGGAACATGTTGGAAGTTTTTTCCCTGGATGGTAAAAAATTGATTCTGGACACGTAAGCATATTTTACTGGTGACTGGTAATAAAAGCCTGGTAAGGATATGTATAGTCATATTTTCTCTTTCTCCTCCTCGTTCTTCCTCTCCCTCTCTTCCTTCTCCTCCCCCTCCTCTCTGCCTGCCTCTTTGTGTGTGTGTGTGTATGTAAAAGAAAAGCAAGGTGTTTCTGCACCTTTCATTTCTGAGGTGATGCTGTAGCAATTCTTGATCCCCTTAGAGCTGCCAGAATTCACAGGTAACCAATATGGAACAAAAAGAAATCATTGAATTTCCCGTTTAATTGTTTTATTTTTTTTTTTTACTTGTTTTTTGCAGCCTCTCCTAAGCAAATTTCTCAAGTTTTATCAGTAATTATAAAGCAAGAAAGAGTAGTAGTTTAAGATGTCAGACTAACATTCTAATATTAACAATTACAAACAGTTCATTCTTTCAAGCCCAGCTTCTTTCTCTTTTTTAAAAAATATTTTATTTATTTGAGAGAGACAGAGATAGCAAGAAGACAGCATGAGCAGGGAGGAGAGGGAGAAGCAGGCTCCCGCTGAGCAGGGAGCCTGATGTGGGGCTCCATCCTAGGACCCTGGGATCACTACCTGAGCCGAAGACAGACGCTCAACCAACTGAGCCACCCAGGCGTCCCCCGCCCCCCCCCCCGCCACCCCCGAGCTTCTCTTTCAAGTTGACTTTAAGTCTTCTTAAATTGTGATCATTCTGATAACCTGGTGCTTTTGTCTGATCCTCCCTTTTCCTCTCATGGAAGGAAAAGGGGAAACCAGGAGGCTGGATTGCTCAGATGAGTTTCAGGGCACAGTCTGTGTGCCATTGGGACAGATAACTGTGTGCCAGCCACTTTGGATGTTAGGTAACATGTTTGATCCTTACAGTCCTCTGAAAAGTGGTTTTTGATATCCCAGGGTATCTGAGAGTAAATGGAGCCTTAGAAAGTTTAAATCCTTTGCCCACAGTTATCATTAAGTAAGGGGCAGAGTTGATCTGCAGACCTGCCCCCATGGGCTCTGGAGCCCAGCCTCCTATCTCTGAACCACACTACTCCCCAGGGGAGGGGCGCTGCCCGCCACTGCTGGGATCCACTGGAGGAAGTCCTGGGTGACCAGCCTGAGGAATTCAGAATTAATCCTGTGAGCATCTGCTTTCTCCTGTTCATAAAAACTATCTGTGGAGCAATTGTCATAAAAGATGTAACTGCCTAGGGGTGCCTGGATGGCTCAGTCGGTTAAGCGTCTGCCTTCAGCTCAGGTCATGATCCCAGGGTCCTGGGATGGAGCCCCCCATCAGGCTCCTTGCTCAGCGGGGAGCCTGCTTCTCCCTCTCCCTCTGCCTGCCGCTCCCCCTGTTTGTATTCTCTCTCTGTCCCTCTCTGTCAAATAAAATCTTTTTCATTAATATTTTTAATATTATTAATCCCCCTGCTTGTGCACGCTCTCTCTCTGACAAATAAAATCTTAAAAAAAATAATAATAATTGCTATCATCACAGAGACATTCTTGTAGTCCACCTAGTAAGTGTGGGAAAAGGAACTTTTTCTCAAGTGAAGGGTCACTGACCCACAATAAAAAAATTAAGGGATATATGAAAGAAAAAATAGTATATTGTGCATATTTAAAAAGAAACATTTAAAAGCGTGGCTGATTTTTTTAAAATTAAGAGCTGGGATTATAAAACATCATTTATTAGCCACTGTACAAACAATATTTCAAAGCAAAAATATTGTTTTCCTAGCATTGAAGTTGAAAAAGTTGGGGAAACAGAGAAAGGGAGATGGAAAGAAGAAATACAATTTTTAAGGTAGAAATAGATAATTAGCCTTTTAGAATAGGGTGAAGGAAGGAGTAGATAAATAGGGAGAGGGAAAGGTAGACATAAAAAGGACAGTAGAAAAAATATGCAATGTAGGGAAAGGGTCACAGGGCGGTTTTCCAAAGTGCACACTCCTTAGTCATGCCCTATTCACATGAGCCGTTGGCTTCATTATTGTAACAAGGATGGTCTATTTTATTTGAAATACATAGTAGTAGTTTCTTTTTGCACTCCAGGGTGGAGAACAGTGTTAGCTGGGGCTGCCTACTGTGGAGATCGCTCTTCAGTATCTATAGGAGTTATTCGGTGTTTTAGTGGGATATCAAAAGCAGTGCATTGATATTAACTAGGTGCTATAACCATATGCATTTGACTTGGTAGTTTACACAAGTATATATCCCTTTACTTATTAAACTGGTAAGTATATTTGTGTATAGTTCATCAATTTTACTAATTAAATTAATGCCAATATACTTACTGCTTTTGCATACACACACACACCCTTATTATTTTTTTTTTTTTAAAGATTTTATTTATTCATTCATGAGAGACAGAGAGAGAGGCAGAGGGAGAAGCAGGCTCCCGAGGAGCAGGGAGCCTGATGTGGGACTCGATCCCAGGACCCTGGGATCATGACCTGAGCCGAAGGCAGATGCTTAACCATCTGAGCCACCCAGGCGCCCTTAAATATTTTTTTTTTAAAGATTTTATTTATTTATTTGAGACAGAGAGAATGAGAGAGAGCAAGCACATGAGAGGGGGGAGGGTCAGAGGGAGAAGCAGACTCCCCGCCGAGCAGGGAGCCCGATGCGGGACTCGATCCAGGGACTCCAGGATCATGACCTGAGCCGAAGGCAGTCGCTTAACCAACTGAGCCACCCAGGCGCCCCACACACACCCTTATTAAAGCAAGCTGGCCTTAATGATAGTAATCATTGAATAAAATAGGAATTAAGCAAAAGCATGGATAGGGATAAAGAAATAGTGTTTATTACTAATAAGAATCTACCAGGGAGATATTATAATCCTTAATTTGGGCTGTACCTACACTATAGATTCTACATAAAATGCAGTGGACTCACTAGGAAACCTGTAGAATTCCACACTTGTGGATTTTAGCATACCTTCATGAGAAATAATAGATGAGGCAAGATAATCTGAAGAATACAGAAAATTTGACATATTTACTAAGTTTACAGAGAAGGCATTGACCTGGAAAAAAGGACCTATTTGGAAAAGTGGAAAGGAATTGAGGACAAAGGAAGAGATCCAGACTGGCTGGAGTTTGGGGAAGAAAAAGAAGAGATTTGTGGTGAGCATTTGTGATGAGTTAATGGGCCTTTGGAGAGAAAGGGGCTGGATTGGTCTCCTAGGGCTGCTAGAATGAATTATCACAACTGGGTGGCTTGAAGAGGAATTCATTCTCTGAGAGTTATGGAGGCTGCAGGTCTGAAATCAAGGTGTCAAGAGGACCATGTTCCCTTTGAAGGCTCCAGGGGAGAATCCTGCCTTGGCTCCATCTTTTCCCTTATATGCACGAGTCCCCATTTTCTTCTACCTTTCTCTTAGAAGAACATTTGTCATCTCAAGATCCTTAGTTACATCTGCAAAGGCTCTTTTCCAAATAAGGTCACATTCACTGGTTCCAGGGAATAGGACTTGGACATACCTTTTTAGGAGCCACTATTCAGTCCATTCCAAGGTCAGAAGAGGATTTTTAGAAATTTGGCGGGGGCCTGGGCAGGGGGAGTTACAGAGTATAGTTACCTCTTTGCTACATCTTAGAATGAATTCAGTAAAGATTTCTATTTTTCAAAAATTTTTTAAAATTTGGTATGAGGTGCCTGGGTGGCTCCGTTGTTAAGCATCTGCTTTCAGCTCAGGTCATGATCCCAGGGTCCTGGGATCGAGTCCCACATCGGGCTTCCTGCTCGGCGGGAGGCCTGCTTCTCCCTCTCCCACTCCCCCTGCTTGTGTTCCCTCTCACTCTGTCTGTCTCTGTCAAATAAATAAATAAAATCTTTTAAAAAAAAAATTTTAAAAATTGGAATTATGGTTGTCCTTATTTTTGTTACTTTGCAGGGTTTTTTGTCACTGTGCTGCCAGTCTGGAATAAGTCCATTTTGTGCTCGCTGCATTTTATAACATCAGTGTTTCCTACCACACAGTGGGTTTTACATCACTGTGAACTGTAATTTAGTCTGTAATCTTTTATGCAAACTACTTTGCAAAAATCTGGCACTTAGCACTTCTTATGTCTTTGTAGGATGTTGAAAAAAATGCAAGGGTGAATGAATGAAAATCGGGAGAGCCCTGCTGGAGAGGTTTCTCCCTCACCCTACCTTTAGTGGGGGAGGTAAAAGGTCCTGAGAGATTCTCACTTAAAGGGCTTCATTTGTAAACTGAGAGGTTTGCATTCATTGACCTCAAAGGACCCTTCTAGCTCTAAGTCCTCTGGTTCTGGTTTTTGTCCCTCAGTTTATTGCCCATTTCCAGCAGGCACTGGCCTGTTGTTTCCCTAAGGGTTACAGTTTTCAGTTGTGTTGCCAGGGCTTACCTTGCTGAGAGAAATCAAGATGGCCAATACTCTTAGAAGCCAAGCTTCTCCTTAGGAACCGTGGGTCATATGCCCACATGCCCAGTGTGTATCCTGCTCTTCCACTCAGCATAGGCTCTAGTCCATGTATCCCCATTTGTGCTTCAGTTTTTCTCTGTTCTTTGCAGATGTATTACCCCTGTAGCTCTACCCAAATAACATCCATAATTCCTTTTTTTGTGTAAACTAAATTTACATAACTAAAAGTTCTAATACCTCACAGTTGGTGTCTGTTCCAGTTATAACCAACCACCCCAGAACTCAAGTGGCATAAAGCCACCACTCATACTCACAGATTCTGTGGGTCAGGAACTTGGATAGAGCACAGAGGCAATGGCTTGTCTCTCATCCCCCATGTCTGGGCTCTCATTTGAGAGGACTCCAAAGCTGGAGGCGACTCGATGATGGAGCGGTCTGGCATCGTCTTTCCTCGTGTCTGGCAGTCGATGCTGACTCTGTGAAGCCCTCCTCTATGGTTGTAACTAGAGCACCTACAATATGGCTTTGCGTTTGGGGCATCCACCTGGACTAGTTTGGCATTTCTCACAGCATGGTGGCAGGCCCCAAGAGTGAGTAGGACAAGAGAGCAAGGCCTTTTTAGGATCTAGCTTCAGAAGTTGCAAAGCACCTATCACACTCTTTGGGTGGAGGGAGTCCTAAAGGTCTGCCCAGCGAGGTTCGACGTGAGGGGCCATAGACCCCCCTCTCTCAATGGGAGGAGTGGCAAGGTCGCATTGTGAGAAGAATGTATGGGATGGGAGGTATTGTGACGGCATATTTGTAAAATATGGTCTACTGCATTGTCCAACCCCAACTTTGCCAAAAGTAATCTTCATTTCAACCAGTTAGTCATTTCACCTCTCTGTTCTTCAGGCTTATTCCTGAGCCCGCACTCTGGTCCATGCCACCTCTGTACTACAGTTGTCCCTGACCCTCCTCTCTGCTGATCCGAGCCTAGGCACCCATTCGTACCAGCTCAGTCTGCAGGCTGCCAAGAACAGCCTTGGAGGGAAAAGCGAAAGTGCTTCGCTGTTATTTTTCAGGTCTGTTGTGTTTCCATAGTTGGTAAATTTAAGAGACTTAGTTATAATTAAAATAGGCACTGGGATTATTTTCAAAATGCTGGATCCCTCGTATTTAGCTTTGTGGTAAATTAATCTATTTGCAAGTTCTCTCTCTCTCAAAGGTAACTCTTTATTTGGTTTTGTTTCCTGGAGAAAAGTTATAACCTGGATTTTCTTTGTCTTTCAGAGATATAGCATGAACAAATATTTCAGAATATATAGCACTGCTACAAACCCAGAGGAATGATGAGATAATACTCTTTTCAATTATTTAGGAGAGGGTGATAATACTTCAGGTCCTGGAAACCATTATCTGCTAAGCTGGAGTCATTGAAATGGTAAACATTCAGGAGTTGCTGAGCTGTCATTTTTTTGGTCATGTGTTTCTGATTCATGCCTCAGAATGAAGTGGGTGCATTCTACTTAAATATGATTCAAATTAGGGGCAGTCTTACCTATACCAAATGACACTGGTTAAGAGAGAGAAATCAGGTCCATTTGTGCAGAGGTGGGGATGGGGCACTTACTGAATCTCTTACCTTGATTTTCCACTATGCTTCCAAAGAGCATATTTTATAATCTTTGCTCAGTCTTTATTTATGTGTATCTCAGTAAAGCTTTAGTCAGTTGATTTCATAACTCTCATAAATGCCTGGAAAGATGAGTCATGTAAGATCTGTACTGTACAACTGTACACATATACATGTGAATTATGTGTCCACATTCTGTCACACTGGGGGAGAAAGCACTCCACAAACCACTTTGCACCTTTTCTCAGGGTCTCTGTGTCTTTGGGCAAAAAAGAAGGGACAAATGGAGATGTATAACCAGGCTCTCTCCTGTGATATCGGTTTCCTACTGATTGGGGTCCTCACCATCCCCTTTATGCACCTTGCATGTCTTTTATGATGCTGTGTCTCAGTTTGGTTCAACACCTCCTGTAACTTCAGGCAAGGCAAAGCCAAAATGCCTCACTAAAACCGACACCAATGTGTAAATTAAATCTGTTAATAGTTCTAAGCCCGAGTAAAAAAAGAAGAGCATAACTTAGGATCAAGATTGTGATCTTGAGCACAAAGCATTTTCACTAAGTCATTTGATTAGGTTTTTTTTGAGTGTGGTTATTGATGTTTTTCTTGCTTATGGTAAAAAGTCAGTATCTAAGGATTTCACTTATTCTACAAATTCAAAAGAATTGGTTCTTTTTCTGTGTTTTTTGGGTTGTTGAGAAATCACCCTATGGTATGAGGTGGAATTGTATAGTACTGGTGTTGGATTTACCATCGTTCATGAACCATTCTGATTGTTTGCTAGGAGCATGCTTTTTACTGCAGGACATCTTAAAAATCCGAAAACACTGGGTAAGCTTATCGTTGGACTATATGATAATATCTATAGAGGGTCTAAAAAGGTTTGGAGACAGGGAAAATGGTATATTACTATATATTTTTTTCAGACTTACTATTGTACCTATTGGTTTAACATGGAGATTCTTCATCTGAAAGTTGAAGGAAACCATTCTGAGCATGATACTTGCAAATGTAGCTAACATTCTACTTAAAAATTAGTTGAGGGTTCCTGACACCCTCCCCATTAGGCACCTTTTTCCTTTCTTTTTTTTTTTTTAAGATTTTATTTATTTATTAGAGAGAATGAGAGACAGCACGAGAGGGAAGAGAGTCAGAAGGAGACGCAGACCCCCCGCTGAGCAGGGAGCCCAACATGGGACTCGATCCTGGGACCCCAGGATCATAACCTGAGCTGAAGGCAGTCGCTTAACCAACTGAGCCACCCAGGCGCCCTCCTTTCTGCGCTGAGTTAGAAAGGCAGAGGCAAGGAGGTAGAAAGTCAAGATCGGAAACACAAGGAGAGCTGCCGCCCAATCGTTCATCTCAGGACATAAAGGCCAGAACAACCAGAGAATGCTAGAAGAACCAGTAATGGTGGGAATGGCAATTGAGCAGGAACTGTATTGAATCCCTCAATTACCCTGTGCATTGTTTTAAAAGTTACATGGTTTCCAGGAAATGTGGCCCATAATGTATACAGCAGTGCAGCAGTGAAGTACGAATCTCTATTTAATGCCTCAACTGTGTACATTGCTTTTAAGCTTTTTAAAAAAGCCTTCAGGGAATATGGTCAATAATTACTTTGTATTATTTCAGTCCCTTTTCTCTGAAGAGTTGAGAATAACAGAGGAGCTCGGAGCTCAAATTACCTGTGCAGAGGGACCTCCACCCGTGTGTCGGGCCTGAGCAATTAACCTAAATGGCAAAGCTGAAGCGTGCTTCTGGGAAACAAATGGCATTTACTTTCTTTGGTAAAAACACATGATTATACTCTGACAGTGAAGTAGGGCTGAATGCAGAGTGACCATAAATCTCTGATGACCCTGGGGCACAAATAAAACAGTTTACGGTTTTGAAAATTAAACAATTCTCTGCAGGGAGTAGAAAACAAAAAGAAAACTCAAGGTGTGTTTATTCCACTGTTATTGAATAGGCACATGCGCAAACACTAGTGAAGGACTCCGTTTAAGTGGTTCTTTGAACACACATGAAAGTTGCCTATCTCGGGTGCCTGGGTGGCTCAGTCGTTAAGCATCTGCCTTCGGCTCGGGTCATGATCCCAGGGTCCTGGGATTGAGCCCCGCATCGGGCTCCCTGCTCCACGGGAATCCTGCTTTCCCTCTCCCACTCCCCCTGCTTGTGTTCCCTCTCTCGCTGTGTCTCTCTATCAAATAAGTAAAATCTTAAAAATAAATAAATAAAAGAAAAAGTTGCCTATCTCTAAGGGAACAATTGGTTTTAGAAAACTATTAATCTCTTTTTTCTCTCCCTAAAATAGATGGATGGATACATTTTCTCGCATGCATACATACACATATATAGAAGGATAATTTAATTATGATTATTCTAAAAGGTCTTGCACTCTGCAGACCTCTTTTTGTCTTTGCTTATTTTTCTTCATTATGCTTTTAGGTGGTATTCAGGGTTGTGTTTCCCCCCCCAATTTTGGAAGATAAAAATTTAACTTTTACAAGGGAAATTTCATAAATCTGAAGTTGCTAAATTAGCTTCATGCACACAAAATTCCTCCCATGCTGAGAAGGATTTGGTTGATGGTGCTGTGGTGTTGTCTCTGTCTCATTGAAGCAACAGTCTTCAGGTGTTTCCATTTTGGGCAGTGTGGGTTTCCTTTTGTCTCTTTTATTTCCTGCTCTTATCAGTAGACATAAGCAGCCCACTTCAGCATCTCTTTGAGTGAGTTGCTGGGCAGATGGAGAAGGAGCTCAGAGAAAACACCAGAAGAAGGTAGAGAAAATTAACCTAGTTCAAAGTAGCCACTCATCTAACGCCTAAATGCCATTTGTTTTAATGACTGATAGCATTGTTTACAAACAAAATAGAGTTTTCCAAATGCTGACATGTCCTTAGCCTGGCCTTCTGTCATGAGCACGCTAGGAAGGCATGCACACACATGAGTTGTCTTTCCACAGTATCAGCTTTATTCAGTCATTAAAGTTACATCACAATGATAAAGCAGACTCGGGATTCCAAACTCAATGATGTTTCACCATGGGATTAAGCTTGGCTTCTTACACAGCACACAGAGCAGGACGGAAGACAAACCACATGACAAAGAAGATAACAGAAGCCTGTAGGAAGTTAACAAACCAAACTCGAAGTCCGTCTGTGGGCGAGCAGTTGAGATAAGGCCTCGGGTCTGGTCCGGGTCAGCTCTCCGCACTTAACTGCTGCGGATGTTCCAGCAGGGAAGGATCTCGGTTCTGTTCGGAGATCCATCAGGGAGAGCCTTCGGGGCAGTTGTCTTTTTTAAGTGGTCAGACATAGAGGGGTCAGGTCTGAAGAGTCTGACAGTTTGCTGCCCAAATCCTCCCCTTTTTAAAGGGACTGACTCCATTTTGGGTCTCTGCAGACCTCCTCTGGCTCTGCTCATTATCAGTTCTGGGAGTCAGCTGACGTGGGTCCGGGGATATCTCCTAGCTGCGGTACCTGAACTGCTTACGTCATTGCTTGACACAGGGCCCCTGCTTGACATGAGAGACTCCATTTTGTTCTCTACACCTTCCTTTCTGGAATTTGAGCGTTAGAGATGTTTCATTCTAAGGGCTGTCTGTACCCTCAGGGCTGATAGTGTTGAAGAACTGTATTCTGGTCTCAGCTTGTCCTGAGGACTAATTGTATGGCTCTCCACAGAGCTAAGCTTAGATTGTAACAGCTGACACATTTTCCCCTTGCCCTTTCTCACACAAATAGTTTGTTTAGAGACCGAAAGGGGGAGAAAAAAGATGCAAGATAAGTAGCTGGCATTTCACAGAAGAGAACTTCTCTTGGGAGATGTTGTGAAAGAGGACATATTTGAGATTAAGTAAGGAAAACCAAATGAAGCTAATTAAGAAATTAGATGACATGTTTTAAGGGGTCACAGTGCCACATTTTGACAACGAGAAAAGATTTAGGTTGATAACAGCAGCTAGTACTGGATTGGGTGAAGTTAACATTAAGTGGCCAGGCAGTTTCAAATTTGATGATGAACCAGAGGTTTTGTTCTAGATTTGTCTTTTGCAGCAAAAACAAAATAGTAGTAGATGGGCTGATAACTTAATAGTGGAGGGAGAGGGTAAAGGACAGATTTCAGAGATTACTGAAAGGAGGGCAGTGAGATTTCATGACAGATTATGGAGAGATTTAATGGGCAGCTGCAGGTTAATCTTCCTGTTTACCGCTGACTCTTCTGGTTTCCCTGGGAAGAAGAGTTTTTTAAGGGAGAAGTACCTTTTCACTTTTTAATTTAAAATATTACCTAAATATACTTTTTTGAATTAGGAATATTTTTTCCAGTTTCCTTTATGATATACACTAAGGAGCATCTGTCTTATAATTTTAAACATTGTATACGAAGTCCTAACTATGCTGTATATGCCTTATTTCATATAATCATCACAGCAATGCTGTGAACTCAGAATTGCTTTTATTAACGTTTACTTATAAGGAACAGAACCTCAGGGAGGCTAGAAATTTGTCCAAAATCCCACAGGCTGTCTGGTGCAAGGCCTACAGTTCTGACTACTACCACATAGGAGCAGGATACTAGCTAAAAACCAGGTGTTAAATCTGATCATAAGAGTCATGTTAGGAGGCATCATTAACCCCATTTTACTGATGAGGAAACGGAAGACGTTAAGCTAATACATGGTAGGATTTAAAGTCATGTCTAAGGCCCCCCCCATCATTCTCTCTCCACTGCTATATATGGTGCTATGCAGATTGAGCTAGTGACAACAATAGCTAGTAACAACAGCTAATTATACACTTATAGTACTTACTAGGTGGCAAGCACTGTTCTAAGCACTTTACATATATTAACTCTTAAGGGAAGGATCTGCGTGATAAGTACTATTATTTACCATCTCAATTTTCACAGGAAATTAAAGCATAGAGAGGTTGAGTATCTGGCATAAGGTCATGTGGCTGTTAAGTGGTAGAACTGGTGTTTGGGCCCAGGCAGTCTGACTCTAGTAATTGATACTATGCACTCTTCAAACAATGAACATGAAAATTGATCACCATACACTCTTCAAAGAATGGGTATGAAAAGTGAAAATAAAAAAAGGAAAAAAAAAAAAAAAAAAAACCAAAGCAGCCTTTTGGCTTTCTTGGGAGTTTTAGTGGCCTAATGTTTTTCAGAATAAAAAAAACTTAATTTGATCATTGAAAACACAATAGGATGTGCTGAATTCAAATAAGCTGGGGTTGGGGAGAGCAGAAAGCCAACATTTTTAGCCAAGAGTTGCCCTCTCCAAGTAGTCTCTGCATGAAGAATGCATCTCTGTGGCTCAATACTCCTTATCACTCTTACAATGAATTTGGCACATCTATTAACAGATTGTCTCTATTAGAACCTGACAGACTGATAAAGATGAAACTAAATAACTGGTAACTAGTACTGTCTAACCCAGTGCCATCACTGTGAGTTGTGCTGAGATATTTTGCATTTGATATGGAAGAGACTTTTTATGAACCTATCTTTAATCTCAAACTCCTTTTAAAACTATTTATAGACACAATCTTCACTGCTTTTGAAAGCAAGCCCAGTAATAGTTTAATATGGAATAGGATAAAATTGTTTCCCTTGCAAAGCAGTGAAGCTTAGAAAATGTAGGTTCTCCTTTCCAAGTACCTTGTCAAGAATCCAACAGAGTCTTTTGAGATTTTAATTCTGAGATTTCAGGGAGGAGAAAATGGTCACCTGTTCCTTTTACTCCTTGATGTCCATGCTGGCCTCGGGCAACCCTGTCCTACTTCACCATTTGCCCCAGTGACCCAGGGAATGGTCAAGTACAGGCATCTTGCAGTTGCATGGAGTCTCATCTCAGGACAGAATAAATTCTCAGAGAATCGATGTATGCCATTTGTGCAGCTTTCTCTGTTTCAGAACATGATCACATTTTATGAAAAATTGAAACCAGACTGTTGTGCTTCCCTTGGGATGCTTAGGTTTCAAGAAAAAAAAAAAACGGGGGGTTCATTTTTTTACTGACCAAAATCTCAGAGGTTGATGCTGGCAACAACTGCTGGTTCTTTTTTTTTAAACTACTGAAAGAAAAACCAAGACTATCATTTAGATTAGAGAAACAACTTAACCTTGATGGTCAGAGAAGCAGGACAGAGCCCCAAGCAGAGCCCATTCTTGGCCAGGTCTCTAGCCACAATGGGCTGCTGGTTTGTCTTCATCAGGGCATGGGGCCAGGACAAGTGGAACCTCTCTCTGCGAGTGCAGAATTCTGACAGCACTAAGAACACCAGCCTGGAGAGAGGGGAACTTAAGAAAAGAAGCCATAATCTTCCCCAAGTTACTAACTAAACAATAGTGGGATTTCATTTTCATGGGCTCTGTTCTTCCTTCCACAGCCAGAAGGTTGTCCCCTCTTTTTCTATTTATTTTCTTAAAAAATTTTTAAAAGATTTTATTTATTCATTTGAGAGAGTGAGAGCACGAGCAAGGGGCAGAGGGAGAAGGAGAAGCAGGCTCCCCGTTGAGCAGGGAGCCTGATGCAGGGCTCGATCCCAGGACCCCAGGATCATGACCTGAGCCAAAGGCAGACGCTTAACCGACTGAGCCACCCAGGCACCCCTTTGTGTTTATTTTTAAGAGAAGATTTGACTTTTTTTTTAAATTCACCTTTTTTTTTCATTCGTATGAGTTTTGATAAGATCTGTGTACCACCACCACAGTCAAGACACAGAGCAGTTCTGTCACTCCCAAAATTCTCTTGTGCTGCCCTTTTGTAGTAAAATCCTCCCCTGACCTCCATCCCCTGACAACCACAGCTTTGTTCTGTGTCTGTGGTCTTGCCTTGGATGCCGTACAAATGGGATCGTGTGGTATGTAGCTTTTTGCGTCTGACCTCTTCTATTGAACATAACGCATTTGAGATTTATCCCTGTTGTATGTATCCATAGTTTGCTCCTGGTAGTATTCTTGTGTATAGGTGTGCCACAGTTTGTGTCTTCATTCACCCCCTGAGGACATGTGGGACGAGGTAATTATAAATAAGGTTGCTGTAAACATTCATGTGCAGGTGGTGTGTGGACATGTGTGTTCATTTCTCTTGGGTCCTTTCTCATTTTGAATGGGCATAACTCTTTGGCTTCCATCCCCCTTTTTGGGTCTCTTCTTTCCCAATTTAGTCAGAAGGAAGCATAGTTAGTGCAGTTAAAGAACATACAGCCTGAGGCACCTGCAGGGCTTAGTAGGTTAAATGTCTGCCTTAGGCTCAGGTTGTGATCCCAGGGTCCTGGGATCGAGCCCTGAGTCAGGCTCTCTGCTTAGCAGGGGGACTGCTTCTTCCTCTGCCTGCCGCTTCCCCTGCTCATGCACCTTCTCTCTCTCTGTGTCTCTATCTCAAATAAAATCTTAAAAAAAAAAAAAACAAAAACTGTACAGCCCTAGATCAGGCAATTTTCCAAGGCCCAAGGCTGCTGCTTCTCACCCTATACTACTTAGACCTGTATTCCAGGGTTTGGAGGCAAAACGGCATTTCCACTGACATCAGGTGGCTGGAGTGGTGATAGAATTAGAGCCGTCCTCTTCCAGATGGGATCGTTTTGATCAAGGGGAGGAAATGACATTCACTATCGTGAATGTCTTAAGTATTTGAATATAAGCAGAACTTAAAAATAATTTTGTTGAGTGTTGTATATCTTCTTGTGAATGATATTTGTGTTTTATGGGCAACCTGTTTTTCTTTTTAATCCGAGACTTACAAGTGAAGATCTCAAGAGACCTAGTTGTAACAATTTGACAAAAGAAAGATTTCAAAGTTGGTGGTGTGAAGGGAGGTCAGGAAAGGAGAATCAGGGTCCACACATGTGAAGGTGCTAAATTTTGCGGGAGGAAGAATAAATGAAGACTAAAGAGTGCAGCTGAAGCCTTGATAGAAAAGCACATACTGTGAATATGGGGAGACAAATCCTAAGTGACCAATTAAATCAAAATCAGATGCACATGTATTTTAGAATCCACAGCTGATCTGACACTCTAGGTCAAGGAAGAGATAGTGCCCATCTATTTTAAGAGAAAATGAGAAGAAATCTGATCACTGATACAGTTGTCTAATTTTATTTAAAAACAGTTTTAATATAGAAATGGGAAGTAGGCCTCACTAAAAGCTGGTAGAAAGGAGAAATGAATTTGAAGCAAATGACAAACAGTGAAAGGCATTAGAACAAAATTCACAAGGACTGGAAATGATTTAACCTATGCATGTCAGCTTACTTTGTCTGATTTAGAAAACTTCAAAAGAGATCTTTAAAGAGTGGTTTGTATTTGAAATTTTATAAAAGGTATGTAATCTCTTGATAGGTATTACATCCTCATTTTTACGGAAGCAACTAACTGGGTGGTGTCATCATTTTTCAGTCAGATCCAGAAGAATATTTTTTAAAAGGAAAGTCTTATGCTAGAGATTTTCCCACCAAACTTCACATAAGGCAAAGTAAGAAGGAATGACAGCAGATTTTACGGAGTCGGTAGGGATGAAAATATCTTGAAAAGTCCAATGGAAAATTCTTTGAAGTCCCTATTTTAATTAGATGCAACTCAAATTATATAGAAAAGCAGTAAGTCAAAAGTCATTATGAATGGGTGCCTGGGTGGCTCAGTTGTTAAGCGTCTGCCTTCGGCTCAGGTCATGGTCCCAGGGTCCTGGGATCGAGTCCCACATCGGGCTCCCTGCTCGGCGGGAAGCCTGCTTCTCCCTCTCCCACTCCCCCTGCTTGTGTTCCTGCTCTCGCTATCTCTCTGTCAAATAAATCTTAAAAAAAAAAAAAAAAAAAAGTCATTATGAATATAAAATTGCATTAGAGGCAAAATAAAACTAAAAATGTTCTCCAAGTGATTTATAATATAAAGAAGCAGTTCAGGGAAATATGGTAAAAATTTAAACCTTATATGGGACTGAGATTAAAGGGTATCATTCCAAATAGTAAACAAAAATGGACATCAAGCCTATCCTCAAATTGCTTCATTTTGAGAGTTACTTCAAGATGGGCTTCCTTTACTTGGTTAGCCTTGGTCTAGACCAGAGGTCCGGAGAGTATGGGCCCCGCCTGAGACCCAATCTGTCTCACTCCCCGGTTTTGCAAATAAAGTTTTATTGGAATGCAGCCACACCTATTTATTTAGATATTGTCTAGAGCTGCCCTCTTTCTATAGTACAAAGTTGAGTACAGATCTTCCTCAACGGACAATGGGGTTACATTCTGATAAATCCACCGTAAATTGAAAACATCGTAAGTCAAAAATTTATTTACTACACCTAACCTACTGAACATGTTAGCTTAGCCTAGCTGACCTTAAATGTGCTCAGAACACTTACATTAGCTTACAGTTGGGCGAAATCCTCTAACACAAAGCCTGCTTTATAGTAGAGTGTTGAGTATCTCATGTAATTTTTTGAATACTGTGCTGGAAGTGAAAACAGAACAGTTGTGAGTATATTGGTGGTTCACCCTCGTGATTGCGTGGCTGACTGGGAGCTGCGGCTCACTCCTGTTGCCCAGCATCACGAGAGAGGATCATACCAAATATCTCCAGTGCAGAAAAAGATCAAAATTCTAAGTACAGTTTCTGTTGAATGCCTATTGCTTTTGCACCGTTGGAAAGTCAAAAAATTTAAGTCAAACCACCAGTAAGTCAGGGACAGTTTGTAGTTGCTATAGATCATATGGCCCACAAAGTTTAATATTTACCTTCTGACTCTCCTGAAGAAGTCTGCCCACCGTGAACTCTAGAGTCAGCCCTCTGGAACCAAGGCTTTCCTCAGTTGGGCAACTTTGGTCTAGATTCAGTTCCTAGGACCCAGATACTGATTTTCATTCAGGGAGATTGAACTGCACTAACAAAACTCAGAGCAGACTATATTTAAAACAGAAGTTCCAAATTTACAGTCAGAAATTTAGGGAAATAGAATACCTATTGTGTTGGTTAGTGAATGAATAGTCTATGTTCACTCAACAAATGGTATTTGGAATGTTGTTTGGTGTGCATGAGGTCAGTGCCTGAGGATAACTAACTGGACAAGTCTCTGTCGTCTGCCAGTTTGCTCTCAAAACCATTCATTCCCTGCCCTTCCTTGTATTCTGGGGAACAGTCTAGTTTTCCTTGCCAACTGGTTTCTGGGAAGGTTTGGCAATGGGAGACAATGATGGAAGACTGGGGGAGAGGAGGGGCCTGGCTATTTCTCTCTCCTTCTGCTTTAGGTGGCATCTCTGGAGTGATGTAGTCTATTCCATGGCTCTGCTCCACTGAGCAGCCTCACCTTTTGGTCCAGATCCCACCGGCCAGTCCCAGCCTCTGGCTGGAGTAGCTATTTCTTTTGTTTTGTTTTGTTTTTTCTCTAGTCCCAGGAGTAGTAGAACTTCCTACTGACCCGAATCTCTAAGTTGCTTCAACCTCTCCTTTTGCTTTTCATCTTTTCCTTGTAAACCAGTTTCCTTTGTTTGAAATAGAGTGGTTTCTGTTTTTCAGACATGACCCCGACTGGCACCAGCATCAGAGCCTCTGCCCAGATTAACCCTGGAGACTCACCTGTTCACATTCTTACTGTCCGGATTCCCCTTTTTCCAGTTGCTGGCCACACGTGCCTTCTCTTATGAATAGTCTGTGGTCATGCTACACAACCTGCTAGGCCAGACTTGCATGCCAGCCACTGTGTTTGTGATTTGCATGGTGCCAAAACCCAGCTCTGTGCTTGCAGGATATTACTTAATATCAACCACTTTCTAATAGATTATAAAATAATGTATTCTCAAAGGTCAAAATCAGTAATTACACTGAATTATACTGTGGTCCCTGTGTATTGGCTATGCCTTCCTTCACTGCCTTCAAACTACCAGATTCTTCTGCTTGCCCCAGAAGTCCAGGACGGGGAGAATCCCAGCAACAATCCTCCACTTCCAGAATCTTCACCCTATCCTGCTCTCCTGCTTGGTGCTGTAGCTGCCTGAGCTGAACACTCTTCAGCCCCACACAGGCCCTAGCCCTTTTTCCACACCCTCTTTTAGGCTGGACAACCCTATTCATCCGCTGTATCGTTACAATTTTACCAGCATTTCTGGTCTAATGTGAAGCTAAGATAGTAGAGATGCCACCAAGCCTGATTGGTCAAACAAAAAATAATTACATGGAATTTAAATTAAAAAACTCTAGTGGTGGCTGGTGGCTCAGTCAGTTGAGTGTCTGACTCTGGATTTTGGCTCAGGTCATGATCTCAGGGTTGTGGTATTGAGCCCTGTGTCATGCTCCATGTTCAGCGTGTCTCTCTCCCTCTGCTCCTCCCCCTGCTGGCTTGCTCTCTTTCTCAAATAAATAAAATCTTTTTTTTTTTTAAAGATTTTATTTATTTATTTGACAGAGCGAGAGAGGGAACACAAGCAGGGGGAGTGGGAGAGGGAGAAGGAGGCTTCCCGCGGAGCAGGGAGCCCAATGTGGGGCTCGATCCCAGGACCCTGGGACCACGACCTGAGCCGAAGGCAGACGCTTAACAACTGAGCCACCCAGGCACCCCTCAAATAAATAAAATCTTAAAAAACAAACAAAACCAGCCTGCCATTTTCCCCAGGTTTTCTCGCCAAGCACCATATTTTAGTTGGCTCCTTAGATCCATGTAGCAATCCAGGTGATAAATTTTAAGAACTGTTGAAGTATTGTGAATAGCAATTAATAATGAATAACTTGGACTGAAGTCTTTTCTCTTCGCATCTCATTTTATTCTGCATCCCCCATGAACTGGGGGTGGGGAAGCATTATTGCTATTATAAAAAGTAAGAAACTGAGGCACAGCAATCTCAGATACCAGGTAAGGGTTGGTCCCCTGACATTTTACCTCCAGTATGAGGCCTATGTGAGACCTCTGTGTTCAATTGGAAGCAAAGGTTAGGGAGGCCAGCAAACGGAGTGCTGCCCTGTCAGATGTCAGGGCAGATGTCAGACCACCCTTGGTGGTCTTGTCTCTGGGTGGTTACTGCTGCTTTCCATGACCCTACCTAGGAAGCTGACAAAGACTGGCTGTGGCCACGGAGGGGCCTTTTCTCTCACTCTCCGAGGCCGTCTCTGCTTCCTGGGTGCTGTGGCTCTTCCCTCCTCCTGGTACCATGCCCCACTTAGCTCTGCCACAGTAGCTGTGATGAACATCACCACTGGGCAGACGGCAGTACCATGACCATCACGGTGCCCGGATTCCCGAGAATCATAGGTAATGGACCCTGTGTGGGATAGTCCTCTGTGATGATGACATCCACCTTGCTTGAATTCAAAATAATTGGTTTTTTTTTTTTTTAAAGATTTATTATTTTTATTTATTTATTTGACAGAATGAGACAGAGAGCACATGAGAGGGGGAAGGGTCAGAGGGAGAAGCAGACTCCCCGCCGAGCAGGGAGCCCGATGCGGGACTCAATCCCGGGACTCCAGGATCATGACCTGAGCCGAAGGCAGTCGCCCAACCAACTGAGCCACCCAGGCGCCCTCAAAATAATTGGTTTTAAATATTGAAGCTCTCTTGGTTCTCAGGCTGTGATTCTTGGAGGTGATTCAACTAATGTAAAAGGGGGCCAGACCAGGATATGGTGCTCGTCTTGCTTGTAGGTTATAGAGGTGCATCGAGTAAAAATGAGACTGGAGCTGGTAACAGCTTTGGACAGGGATGGTAAATTAAATGTGCACTTTTCATATCTATTTTATAATTTAGTTTTCAAATGTTTCTACAAAAGCTGTTTTAAAATGTAATTACATTTGTGGTTGCCTTTTTTATACACTGCTTGAGGTACAGATGTCCTGTCACTTGATACTAGATAGAATGCTTGATGAAGGCAACTTAGCAAAGATAAACTTTATTTTTTAATCAGTTAATTATTTTAATTAATTAACTCCCTCTCAACCCTGAGATCAAGACCTGAGCTGAGATCGAGAGCCGGATGGTTAACTGACTGAGCCACCCGGGTGCTTCCAAAGATAAACTTTAACTACATAGTGAATCTTCCTTTGCTTTTTGTCCCACTGAAAACTGGACCACAACGTGCTACAGACACAGACCTGAGAGTTTTCATCATTGTGCACTTAGTCTGTCTCTACTAACGTATGGCCGCCTGCAATGACTCTGCAGAGACCTTCAGCCACAATCGAGGTTCGTTAAAACTCAGTTTATCAGAAGTGGTCAGTGGGTAGCAAAAAAAATGTCATCCTTTCATAATGTAAAGCCCATTTCTCGGTCCCTTTTAAAATAGAAAACACTTTACCTGTTGCAGCAGTTCCTGTTGCAAGGCCTCGGGTGGAGAAGTTCTGCTGCTGCTGCCCCAGCGTCCTTCTGCTTCTAGTGTGTTCGGCTGCGGCAGCCGCTTCACGGTCATGCACGATCTCAGGCCCCCAACCTACAGAATCAGAAGCTGGATTTTACCCAGATGCCGAGGCAGTTCGAACGCACATTGAAGTTTGAAGAGCAGTGCCCTAGACGTGACTGGAAATGGTGGCAGATCTCTCATTTGTATTTGATTTCTTTTTTTTTCTCCTGGAAGAAAAAAACGTAAAAACGTCTTGTTGCCAAGATTCAACCGTGGCAGCTCTGACATGATACCTTTCCATCTTTGGGACCGTGCATTGTTGACAACTGTGGCGTTGTCAGATTTTAGGAGTGGTGAATGGCCTTTATTCAGAAAGAACAAGAGCTCCCACCATGATCGCTTTCAATTCGATTGAAACCTCTATTTCCTAAAAATGTGTAGGTGGTTCATGGTTACCCATGAAAATACCCCTATCTCTTAACACGTGTCTTTTCAAGAACCATAGGATGCTGTCTTTTTGTAGGAGAATGTTACTGCACTCAGAAATGCCAATTGAGATGTGTCTTATTTTAAATTAATCCAAGGGACACTCAGTCGGTTAGGCGTCTGCCTTCAGCTCAGGTCCTGATCCCAGGGTCCTGGGATCGAGCCCCGCATCAGGCTTCTTGCTCAGCAGGGAGTCTGCTTCTTAACCTCCCCCTCTGCCCCCTGCACTCGCACTCTCTCTGTCACTCTCTGTCTCAAATAAATAAATAAAAATCTTAAAAAAATTTAATTAGTAAATTAATTCAACTCTAGGCCAAAAATACCCTGCTTTTTCCAACAGTAAATTTCCTTCCTAACCTCCCTCCCTTACTTCCTCTCTCATTGCCTTCCTTTATTTTCTTCCTTTTTATTTTTCCTTTTTTTTCTTGTCTATAATGTAAAAGTATGTGAGGTCTCCAGCTTTTTAGAATTACATTGAAAATGCTACCCACTTTTTAAATTTCTTAAAAGACAAAATATATCAGTAATAACCTGGGAGACGTTTGTTTGCTCGATCTCAGTCCTAAAACTTGCCGTATAATTTGAGTGACAGAAGCCGGTTTAGTTCACTAAGAAGAATCTTGACTCTACTCTAGAGATAGAAAAATATAGTTCATATGCAAATTTTTCCATAGAGATCCTCAATTTTTACCTGTATCCTTGGATGATTGAAAAACTTTTATTGGCTTTTTCTCTGGGCTTTTTGAGACTTTTCCATCTTAGCGTGAAAATCCTTTGAGAATTATCCTCTCTGAACATAAAAATGGAAATCAAAGCTGAAAGCTCTAAAAGATCACCTTTTAGTAAGTTATAGTCAAGTTGTTTGGAAAATAACCAAATAATTACACGGTGATATTGACTGACAAGAAAGTCAATCTAGGTCAATAAGACCAAGGAATTTTTTTCCTCACTATTAGGGAGATAATATGCCCTGAATTTAATCAAAGTAGCCTGTGTCTGGTTTTGATCATGTCAAGACAGGCACTAATGCTTAGTCTAGAACTTCTGATTCTTATATGGTAGTCAGACTGCTTCTACCATATGGACATACCCAGCCACAGACTTTTCTTGGTGAATTCTTGATGAATCCAAGAAATAAGAGCTCTTGCAGTGAGTTGCCAGGTTACAATACAGCTGATCTATTTGGAATTTACTGGAGCTACAATAAAGCTCATCTATTTTTGGTATTTCTGATGGGGCTGACCTGTTTTCTCTCTGAAAAAATTTTGACTTAGAATGCTAGTAGTTTAAGGATGATTTCACACTTTTGCAAAAGAGTAAATTTTTTAGACAACCTCTATCAGTCTGTATTCATTCTTTTACAAATAAGAAGCAAATAATATTCTAACAGGTTATTTACCTGTTATTAAAGCAATTCCACATAACTGAATTAGGCATGCCTTGATCTACTTGCAAATAATTAATCTGAAGTTATTTAAAAAGATATGTTGTACATTGTAGTACTCAGTGATAATAGTTCAGCCTTGATACTAATGTACGTTAGTGGTCAACCAAGTATTTTACATTATTTCTGTTTTGTGGCTTGTATATCTTTAGTGTTTTGGGGGGAATCTTTGCAAAAAAAATTGTAAAAATATATCAGGCAGATCTAATATTACAAAGATCTTTTAGTTTCATAAATTGTCACAGCAGGATGCTTACTATGGTGCTGTGACTGCTTAGAAAAATGTAGAACATGAACACTTAAAGTATAAGTTTTGTTTATTGTGGATTTGTTTATTGTGAATTCTTGATACGGTAAACTGCTTTAGTATTAAGACATGTTTTATTTGTGTCTATAAAGTATTTGGGAAGTGTACACTAAAAAAAGTTACATAAACAAGGCATTGGTATCCTGTTTTTGGATTAGGCTTCAGTATCTGAATTGCTGTTTGCTCATTTGTTGACAGTGCAGTAATCACTTTTGAGAGCTTCTCTATGGAAAGGAAACATTAATATTTTTGCAAAGAATAAACTGACCTCACACATTACAGAGCTATACTCTTCTGAAATTTAAGGTATAATTTGTACAGTGCTAAAATTACTGAGGAACAAAATAATTTTTTTTTTTTTTACATATATACTGAACAAATGATAGCTTTTAACAGTTGCACCTTGTTCTACTGTTCCTGCATCCAGAGAAGGGTCATAAGGAGGAATAATTTAACAGCAGGAGGAGGAAGTTCATGCTGATTCATCCCTTTCCAAATTGAACACACTTGGATCAGATGAATCAAATAACACTGAAAAGGGTTTAGAAGATAATCCCAACGAAAAGACTGGGTTGAGGAAGCTACCCATGCATAGAGAATGCCTGCAGAGTGTTATTTTAGCAAGAACAGCTTCAGGGGAAAAAAGCCTTTTCAGAGGTGACTGTAGAAAGATAGAGGATTCCAGCCGATTTCAACATCAAGGTAAAGATGGATGTGCTAGTTGTACATTGTCTCTACTTGGGGGATCATAATCAAGATGGATGGCTTTGTGTGGCTAGATGGAGGGCTTACAAGTCGAAGGAGTTGGGAGTTTGATAGACAAAGAGAGATGACCATTGATCTCCTACCCTAGTCGTCTGGAGGATGTCAAGGCCAGTTTTTCCAATGTTCGACCTCATAAGTAGAAATGTTATTATTAAACTGCTGAGTCCAGTTTATCTTCGAAGAATAAATTATAATGACTTTCTTCTTAAAGCATTCTGCCTAATTCATTGCCTTTTAATATTTGCCTTTTGTTAGGAGGCCTCTCTTAAGTGTTATTAAGCAGTTAGAAGCTGGTATAGGAAAGTTGAAATATATTACAAATGAGGGTTTTCTGTAGGTAATCCTAGGAACTGTTTCTGTTTCAAATATTTTTTTCTTCTTTTAATTGAGGTATAATTGACATATATATATTATATTTGACAGATAGGAAACACAAGCAGGGGGAGCAGCCAAGGGAGAGGGAGAAGCAGGCTCTCCACTGAGCAGGGAGCCTGATGAGGGACTCAGTCCCAGGATTCTGGGATCATGACCTGAGCCAAAGGCAGACGCTTAACCCACTGAGCCACCCAGGCCCCCCTGTAATTGACATATTATGTTAATTTCAGGTATACAACATAACAATTTGGTATTTTTATATATTGCAAAATAATCACCACAGTAAGTCTAGTTACCATCTGTCACCATATGTAGTCAACGAATTTTTTGTGTGAGTTGAGAATTAAGATTTCCTCTCTTAGCAACCTTTTTTAAAAATTTAAATTCAACTAACATATAGCATATTATTAGTTTCACGGGTAGAATTTGGTGATTCATTAGTTGTATATAACACCCAGTGCTCATCACATCATGTGCCCTCCTTAATGTCCATCGCCCAGTCACCCCATCCCCCCACACCTCCCCTCCAGCAACCTTCAGTTTGTTTCCTATGATTAAGAGTCTGTTAAAACTAATGATGTAATGTATGGTGATTAACATAACAATTTTTTTTTTTAAGTCTCTTATGGTTTGTCTCCCCCTCTGATTTCATCTTCTTTTATTTTTCCCTCCCTTCCCCTATGCTTCTCTATTTTGTTTCTTAAATTCCACATAGGAGTGAGACCATGTGATAATTGTCTTTCTCTGATTGACTTACTGTTTCAAATATTTTTGAATAGTTTTTTCCTATTTTGAGAAGAGTCAGAAACATTCAGATGTCAATCTCAAGAAATTCCTTTATGTTTATTTCTGTCACTTTCCTTCCTGCCTCTGCGTCTGACATTACAGAGCCCAAGTCTGTGGCTACCCCACACCTTAGCTAGCAGTAACCCAGGATGCACAGGTTTATTGCTGAAACGAGAGAAACAAGTTGATCTGGAGACGGTGAGCCTTGTAGTATACATAGAATAATTTAAGAATTGCCAGGCTATTAAACTTGCATTTTATAAAGCCATAGTTTGCCTTTTATTTTTTTAGTTTTTTAAATATGATTATATTGGAAATGTAACTAATTTGTTGTTTTTTTTTTAATGGAGGGAAGCCAGGTACACACATTCTAGTCCTAACTTTTGACCTCCTAGTATTCACAACCTATAGGCCAAAATACAAACTACATAGCCAATAATGAGTAAGATTTTCAAACACCTATACATATAGTAGGTGGAGTAGTGGATATTTTCTTAACCTAGTTCACAAAGGTTCAGATCCCACTTCTGCCACTTACTAGCTGCGTGCCCTTGGTTTCTCAGATGTTGAATGAGGGAATTAATATTTCTTAACTCACAGGGTTGTTGCCAGCATCATATTAGTTAAGATATGCTGAGTACTTAGCATCTGATGTACAGCAAATGTTCAATATGCTTTCTGGTTATTAAGTAGAACTTAAAAAGTAAAAAGAATGAAAAGAAAGGTTGAACTTGATTGGTTCAATCAGGGGAGTCTGTTTTTTAACTTAGATTAAATCAGTTTATGGAGCCACCAGTCAGCTGCTTGGGACATTTTGTTCTTATAGTTCAAAGAACAGGAAAGGCTAAGACCAAAACCTTGAACTAAAATAAAGGGTGTATGACTGTTGGTTACTCAGTTTTTGGAATAACAAACCCCCCCAACCATCACAAAAGATACACATGCACACACACAGGGACACATATACATATAGGCACACACATTCTAAATTATGAGTGTAAAATCTACAAAGGGAAGAATGCTGTATTTATTTTTGTATCTTTAGAATCTAGCATGATAGCCTGTACGTAGTGTGTTCTAAGTAATCAGTTTGTTTTTACTCACAGACCAGTTTTATCAGGTTCCTCTTGAAGAACTAAAAACAATGTCAGCCTAAAAACAAACAAATAGTAAAAACAGTTTCAGCCTCAAACCAGCACTTTTACCTATGACTGCTAGAAATGCAAGGTAGCACAATCTTTCAGAAAAGCAATTTGCTTATTTTTAATAACTTTAAAAATTAAACTGTCAGGGCGCCTGGGTGGCTCAGTCAGTTGGGCATCTGCCTTCAGCTCAGGTCATGATCCCAGAGTCCTGGGATCGAACCCTGCGTCAGGCTCCCTGCTCAGCGGGAAGCCTGCTTCCCTCTCTCCCACTCCCTCTGCTTGTGTTCCCTCTCTCACTGTCTCTCTCTCTCTCTCTGTCAAATAAATAAATAAAATCTTTAAAAAAAAAATAAAAATAAAACTGTCCTCCTAACTTAACTTTTAAGACCCTATAATAAGAAAATAACTTCACTTTACACACAAAGGTATTTGTCTGCATTTACTTATTAAAAAATAAAAACTGGAACACAACCTATACAGCTGAAGGACAGAGAGGAAGATGATTAAGTAAGCCTTTCATGCTTCAGTAGAATTCAAAGTCCATGTCCTTTGAGCAGGCAATTTCTTCAGCTTTGAAATTTGGTTTATATCAATTGAGGTAGGTAGCATCTACATAAATTAGAGTAGGTAGGATAGGCTAGAAATAAATTAATTTGCTAATGATTCATTTAATGAAATATTTGTATGCATAAATTTATGAATATGAATCATTAAAATTATCTTTGCAATCATTAAAAAAAGCCAACAAATATGTTATCTGGGGGGAAAAATGCAGAATACAAAATTGCCTATATAGTAGAATCACTATCTAAAGAATGGATAGGATGAAGGTCAGTTGGCTGGATGCCATGTCCAGAGGTGAGGCTTCTAAGCCTATTGTTATGAATGATTTCTCAGCCCAGGTGCTTTATACATATGTATACCTTCCAGACTTGCTGCTTGTGTGTGTGTGTGTGTGTGCATGCGCATGCACGTGTGTATTTCTTTTATGATACAAAGACAATAGCAATTTTACATAAAAACCCAAAAGGAAAACTCATTTTATGCATTTAAGAAATAGATTTTACTATAGTTTTTCCTTACTTTCATGTCTTACTTTACATTGGACATAATATATTTCATTTTCTTCTAAAAAAATTTTTTAAAAGCTTGTTTTTCTACTCTAGTATAAAAATAAGTCTTCCAAATCTTCAAATCTTAAGAAATCAAAAGATAGCTACAAGTTGTTTGAGAAATGTATTTATAACAATTATGCAACTCTTAATTATCTTGGTTGATTCCTTTTGCTTAAATACTTCATTAGATTTTAAAATCTATATACTTTGGGGAGGCATTTCCTTTACTTTTAAAATTTATACCAATTGAGGTAGAGCCTGCTTAATTCAGATCCTTTTGTGAGTAGGTGTAATATGCTATAACAAGTAAATTTGCTAATGACAAGTATGATAAAATATTTCTTTTATAAATATTATTTCTTAAATTTTTTCATGTGTAGTTGCCACTGTGCTCTTTAGGCAGAATGAGCCTAAATTTGCCAGGGTTCCTTTGAAGTGATGGTAATTTATTGACATTTTTCTTTGATATGCTGTAACTGATTTTTCTCTTAAGTCCTATTTCTTTGACATTGAGTTCAGTGGCATTTTCTCACTAATGTGTGCTGTGTTCATTTCATCTTTTAGAAAAGCCATACTACATTTTGTTTATTGTGGGTCATACTGGGCTTAAATAGTGTGTAGCACTAGTCTGATGATTTTCAAGAATTATTTCTGTTGCTATCATATAGATATTTGGTAACATTTAGTGTTAATTTCCTTTTTCCAAGCATCCTTTTCATTAAGAATATACTTTATTTATCCCCAGGGTGTGAACAAATAGCTCAGTAGCTCAAAATTTATTTTCTGAAATGTTATGGAAAAAATAAAACTCCCTGCAGTCATAAAAGATGGAAATTTAGTCCAATATCTCATGGGATCTTATGTGAATGTACAGCCAAGCTGTAGCAGCACAGGAGAGGGGATGTGAAGCATCATTTTTTCCCCCCTTTGGATTTCTCATATCTTGATGTAATTTACATTGGTAGATGATACAATGTAGGACCAAAACCACCATACCCCTCCTGTTTATATTACTCTTGAATTTGTGTTTAATTTCATATTTGATTGCTATTTATTACATATTTGACAATTATCTATAGTAATCCTTATTGCACAGAATCTCCTAAGATAAAATAGATTTTATTTAGTAGTGTTTTATAGCTAGCCTTCTCAGTCATGAAGATGAATTTTTTTTGCAGTAAAACATTGCAGTGTGAGCTATTTAGAAGTAATATGTGAAGGGTATGAAAGCTTCAATAAAATAATTTTTTATTAAGTCCAGATTCTTTTTTTTTTTTTAACTCCAACAGATTTTATTTATTTATTTGACAGATCGAGAGTGAGAGAGCACAAGCAGGGGGAGCCGCAGAAGGAGAGGGAGAAGTAGGCTCCTCGCTGAGCAGGGAGCCCGGTGCTGGACTCAGTCCCAGGATTCTGTATCATGACCTGAGCCAAAGGCAGACACTTAACCCACTGAGGCACCCTGGTGCCCCAGATTATTTCTTTTTTTATCTTACAAACAATCACGTAACTCATTTGGAAGACAGACCTCTTTGCATAGCAAACTATTCAGTTTTATAATATTAAGTAAAAATCACTTTTTGTTGTGAATTCTAATTTTAACCAGATAATTCTCTGAAAACTAAGAGAATTGACTGAGAATATTAGAAACCAGACACATGAGCACTAAAGACTGTTAAAGTTGTCTATTTTATTCTGAGGTATGAGTGCACAAATAAAAGATGATTTTTTTAATTGTGAACTTCCACAGCATAGCCAGAGTCTGCAGTTAGATTTTTGGGTAAATTATCTTAACTTTCTATCTCACTTTGCATATATAGCTGAAGCTAAAATTTCAACCAGAATTCTTTTTTTTTTAATTTTTTTTATTTTTAAGTAGGCTCCATGCCCAATGTGGAGCCCAATATGGGGCTTGCACTCACGACGCTGAGATCAAGACCTGAGTTGAGATCAGGAGTCACATTCTTAACTGACTGAACCATCCAGGCACCCCTCAATGAGAATTCTTAATAATAGATGGCATTCAATAAACACTTTCATAATGTTAGAAAAAAGGTATTGCAAAAAACAAAATTGCAACTGGAATGAGTTCTAGAGAAATGCAGGAAAATTGGGCCTTGGGGTAAAACCATTAAACTTCTGGTGAAAGCACATGTTTTGCTAGATTAAAAAACTATATGACTCAATTGTTGAAAACAAATCAGCAAGAGAAATTTCCATTTGATGCTTGACCAGTCAACAATGTTTTTTTAAATTTAGACTTTGTAGAAATGATGCAAAACCCCAATCATTGAAATTTGTATCTAGAAAGGATCAAAGGATAAGAGGAGATCGGTGAGGAGGCTAAGGAATTAAAGATCTGGCTAAATGTATGCGCCCCAGCTGTGTTGTTCGTGGCCAAGAAGATTCCAGGGAGCCAGGGGACCACCAAGAAGGGACAGGGGCCTCAGAACAGGCTCTCCAGTGAAAGGAAGATGATGTGGGTTTAGAACGGAAGAACCAACCACGTGATGCAGGGTTGGAATAGAGTATCTCTTGTTGCTCTCAGAGCTTTGTACAGAGACCTATGTGATCAGACTCACTGGGTTCTGCGGGGAGCTAGATCATAGTCTCCAGATGTTTAATGACATCCTTTTGTTGTCTAAAACCTCCCTGGGCTCCTGCCAGTTAACACATGCGCCAGCCAGCCCGCCCTTCATTCAGTCATTTACACTCTCAAAGTCCGTAAAGACACAATTGCTGCCTTCCAGACGCTCTCACAGTCTAGCTGTGCAGGTGACTGTAGCAGCTGGGAAAACCTACTGGTCAACGTTTATTCAGTATGTTACTCTACCCCAGACACCGTGCTAAATAAGTTGTCTACAGCATTGTATTTAATCTTCACCACAGTCCTGTGCAGTGTAGTTGCTTGTTTTTTCCCCCACTTTAAGGATGAGGACATTGAGGCATAGGACCATTTAGTAACATTACTAGTAACCAGTGGAGGCTGGATTGGGACACAGGACAATGTGAGTCCAGACCCTTGCCCTTCATCCCACGGAATGGAACTGCCCAACAGAATGGAGTACTGTGCAGCTGGCAAACATGATGCCGGTGATTATGTATTGAGTGAAATATGTTTGCGATATATTCTGTGGGAAAGGGCAGACAAAAAATCAGAGGGTATATTCTCAATTTGAAAAAGCCACCAAAATATTCACAGTATTGTTCCCTGGATGGTGAGATTCAGGGTCTCCTCCCCCTACCTCCCCTTCTTCCTCCAGTTCTACCTTTCTTCCTCCTTTGTGTATTTCCCTAACCTTTACAATGAGTATGTAGTAATTTTATAATAAGCCTGTAATTTAAGGTTTCCATTGGGAATACATCTCCTCTATATGGAGAAAAATGAAAGGTAGTCATCTTAATTGGAATACATCTATTTAGTACATCAAGATCAGAATACAAATTGTGTAGACAGCTTATTGATAATATATACTCTATTTTGTGCACAGATTTATTTTATTGGGTAGCTCATGGGATCACAGCCAGAGTGACATCCTATTGTTTATTACAATTTTATCAAAGGGCAAGTGATGTTGTGTTTAATCACAAGAAAATCCTATGGAGTTGTGTCCTACATAGTGAAGTTTAGACTTCACTCTCACCCCTTGCAGAGAAAAAGGGTTTGGGTTCTTTGGGTGGCGCAGGATGTCAAGAGTGTGGAGTGTCGAGCTCTTGCCCAGGTTTGCCTGCCGTATGGGAAGCAGAGGAGGGCGGCTACCAGCATACGGGGGCTCTGGCAAAGGGACTGCTGATGCATGTAGTAGAGGTGTTTCTTCAGGACCCAGTGAAGTCACAGGGAGGCCAGCGGGGCAGGTGGGCAGGAAAGGATGTGTCTGAAGGGCAGAGGTGGGGACGCTGCTGCAGCGCTCACCAACAATCCAGCAGGACTTGTGTGGCACGTACTGTGGTGTTTTTTTTTTTTTTTTTTTAATTTATTCATTCATTTGAGAGAGTGAGAATGAGAGAGAGTACATGAGAGGGGGCAGGGTCAGAGGGAGAAGCAGGCTCCCCGCCGAGCAGGGAGCCCAATGCGGGACTCGATCCCGGGACTCCAGGATCATGACCTGAGCCGAAGGCAGTCGCTTAACCAACTGAGCCACCCAGGCGCCCACGTACTGTGTTTTAAAGGACCAGAGACCTATTGATCAAGCAGACCATTCTTTAGAGTTCTTTTCTGATGATCAAAGCTCATACATAGAAAGCAAATAAACTGTGATGTTCTTAATTACCTTAACGTGAATTATTTGCTTAATGGTTTTAAAAGAAGAAATTGAATACTCACCAACTTCTTTCAGTTTCTCTGTACATTGCTGAGCTGCTTGTTCCCAGAATTATGAAAATAAAATCACAGCTTCATTCTAAAACCAAAAAGAGGGGTGCCTGGGTGGCTCAGTCGGTTAAGCTTCTGCCTTCGGCTCAGGTCATGATCCTGGAGTCCTAGGATTGAGCCCCATGTAGGGCTCCCTGCTCAGGGGGAAGTCTGCTTCTCCCTCTGCTCTTCCCCACCACAACCCCCACTCATGCTGTCTCTCTCTCAAATAAATAAAACAAATCTTTAAAACCAAAAAGCGTGATTCTTTGGTAATTTCCTGTTTTCAATCATCTGTCCCCTTGTTACTCTTGATTAGCAACTATAATTAGTTGCTTCTGCACCATTGTCATGTATGAATGACTAGAAACACCCAACTGAGGAATCAGAATGGTTGAGATAGCTAATCTCCTATTTTCAAATTAACCCACTTTAGCTCTCAGAGCATCTAACAGGACTTTTTCCTCCACCCCTTGCCTGATCACATCAGTGGTTGTGATATGTTGGTTTCTTTCATGTATAGAATTAAACTCAGGGGTGCCTGGGTGGCTCAGTCGGTTAAGCATCTGCCTTCAGCTCAGGTCATGATCCCAGAGTCCTGGGATCAAGCCCCACATTGGGGTCCCTGCTCAGCTTGGAGTCGGCTTGTCCCTCTCCCTCTGCCCCTCCCCCCCGGCTTGTGCAGTAGCTCTCTATCTCAAATAAATAATATCTTAAAAAAAAACCCTGCAAATTTCACATTGCCACACAATGTACTTTTTTGATGTTAATGTTCTGATAACATAACTACAACACCATCAGATGTATTGAAAGTTAAGGAATATAATTAAATTACCGTTTCTTTAAAGCCAAGAAGGATTTTGGAAACTTTTGTGTTGATATGAGCAAACACACGTTAACCAAAGAAATTATATTGTCTTTTTGTAATAATAGTGTTTTTCAAGAGGATAACTTTTCATAGAGTATCTCAGAAAGATAAAAATGTTTATGAAAGTTAAGATAGGTTAATCACATAAAGAGATGAAGTATTTTTTCAACATCTTTATAGTTAGGGAAGACTAAAATGTTTTAATTATTTATGGTTTTGAATGATTTTTTCTTTTTGTAAGTATATTGGTAATACATATTAATTGTAGACAAGTAAAACCCATTTAGATAAATAATGGAAGGAAGGAATCAAGCCTAAACTCAGAAGTAACCACTGTGAACCTCTTCAGTTCTATCCTTCCAGACTATCTCAATTATTTGAAAATTATAATACATAATTATACAGATAAGTTTAGGTAAAATATTTCTTATAATTATATAAATACATTTAAAAAATAACATTTGATTGCCTAGCATATGTAGGCACTAAATACTATTTAAAAATTAATCTCAAAAGCTAAAATTGGATACAGTGGACCCTAAAGGTGTATCCTTTACACTTCACAAAACCCCTATGTGATAGGTACTATTTTTATTCTCATTTTATAGATAAGGGAACTGAAACAGGTTAAATAACTTTCCCGAGAGCACACAGCTCATATTTGAATAGTCAAGTTGAGCTCAACCCTTCATTTTGAAGCAATTACACTATTGTGAATCATGCATAATTCTTTACAAATCCAGTTATGGATTTTTTGTAGGTAGATTTTCTTCTTTCCTCAAACCCTGTGTAGTATGATCATCGAAGGCATGCAGGGATATGTGAGGAGTAAGGGGAAGGCAGGCCAAGAAGCCCTAAGAAGCCCTGGTTCTCCACCCTCATCCTGAGCCCTGGGATCTCTGATGGGCAAAATGGGGGAGGCTGAGGAGAATGAGAGGCTTTTTTCTGGCTATCCTAAGGAAAAAGCTGTGGATTCCTTATAGGGGAGAAAAGGAATACAAAGGTTGTTTGTTCCTCATTCTGTTGCATGTTTTTAAAATGTGCTACAAAAGTCTCAGAGAACAGGAAAGAGGAGCAACCTAAGACTCTTTGAAGTATAAAAAGACCTTGGAAGATCTGGCAAAGATTATCAGTGCTGACTGCTCAGCCATCTCCCTCTTGCCAGCCCACACCCTTCTATTTTAAGGACCTGGGCAGGTGTTCAGGTATTATTTTGAGGTCTATGTTAGCAACAATTATAAAAATAGCTACTTTCACAGATAGGTATTTAAATCTTGTTTCTAGAAAATGTATGTGAATAATTATAGTTTCTTAGTATTTGTTTTATAGAAAGAGTCCCCTCTCTATCAAGAGCTATGTAATAGGATATTTCAAAATAGCAACATATACTACACTACCTCTGAAGTAGGACTCAATAAAAATAATTTATGCAGAATTTCTGGTCAACAATTACATTGTATAAAGAGAGGAACACCTTAATTATAATGCACTGCTCTGGTAAGTTAGTGCTGGACCAGTTCCTGACACATAGGCATTCAATAACTGCTGACCTAAGATGCAATGTTTTCTTTAAAATGTGCATCTGTGCATGGGGTACATGAGTAAAACAGTTTTTGAAGTGTGAATTCTTGGGTCATTTAAAAAAGTGTACTTCCTGTATTTGGTTTTTTTTAATCAGTTATAGAAAATCCTCAGACCTTGAACTGTTGCATCTCTTCAGTCTAGTTTCTCCTTTTTTAAAATTAAAAAAAAATTTTTTTTTGAGAGAGCATGAGCGGGGGTTGGGGGACAGAGGGAGAGGGAGAGAGAGAATCTTAAGCAGGTTCCACGCCCAGCATGGAGCTTGATGTGGGGCTCGATTTCACGACCTTGAGATCATGACCTGAGCTTGAAATCAAGAGTCTGTCGCTTAACCGAATGAGCCACCCAGGTGCTCATTAAAAAAATATTTATTTTTTAATTGAAATATAGTCAACATACAATATTACATTAGTTTCACATGTACAACATAGTGATTTGACTATTTAGTTTCTCCTTTGAGACTCTCCTTATATGTTAGACCGTCTCATTCTCTGTCCTCCGTATCTCTGTGCCTCTTCTGCATATTTCTGTCTCCAGGTCTGTGTGCTACATTGTGGGTAATTTCTTCTGATTCATCATTCTGTTTAATTCTGTCTTCAGCTGTTTTTAAATGGTTACTTAATCCTCAGTGCCCATTGTACCCAGTTTTAGCATTTGCGTTTCTTTTATGGGCAATTTTAACTATATTTAAGAATTGATACCTCATGACTCATTATTTCTAAGAGGTCTTTTGATAAACAAAATTTACTAATTTTTAATAGTGTAAAACATTCTCTCTGAAACTATCATATGGGTGTATTGAATACTGTTATCTCTTTTCTGTAGATTATTTACTAAAGTGACTTAAAAATACAATGAAAGGATATGTTGGGCCCAGATTGTAAATGGTGATGAGTATTTTCCTATTGTACCCTGGATTAAACCATGAACAGAATATTTTTATTTCAGTAGTTATCTTTTTTCCAAAGATTCCGTTTTTCAATCTCCTAATCATTTTTTATTACTTCCTATTGCTTATTTTTATGATGTATTTTTTTTTTTAAAGATTCTATTTATTTATTTGAGACAGAGAGAATGAGAGAGAGAGAGCACATGAGAGGGGGGAGGGTCAGAGGGAGAAGCAGGCTCCCCGCCGAGCAGGGAGCCCGATGCGGGACTCGATCCAGGGACTCCAGGATCACGACCTGAGCCGAAGGCAGTCGCTTAACCAACTGAGCCACCCAGGCGCCCATGATGTAATTTTTAAAATGTTCTTAAGCCTTCCATAGCTATGTTTTATCCCAGTATATAAGGTCCTTGTTGTCTAACTCAGTTGTTTGTTATTTCTGCTGACTCTTGCTATGATGGAGTTCAGATTTAGTTGATGTTAAACTGAAAAACTAGGTCTAAGTTAAGGTTACTTTTCTCCAAAGACTGTTTGCCTTTGTCATCAGACTTCTGACTTAAGACCACTCTAGCTCCTCCTCAGCATCTCAGGCTCATCAAGGACTCTCTGGCTTACCTCGGTCACATTGGTGCTACCTAATATCCCAGTCTCCTACCATAGCACTGACAATAGCATTTGCTCTCAAGAAAACACTACTTTTTCAGGCCCCTAGATAGCTTTTGTTTATTTTCACCTTGGAAATTTCTCTTATTTACAATGAGTTCAGAGCTGCTACGAAACATTTAAATGCTAGTTGTCCTATATTTGAGGGGACCCTTCAGCACATCTAACCCACCCTTCTCCTGGAAGTAGAATTGTATAACATTATATAACCTTTGATGATAACTTCCCTTGAAAGTAGTTTGAGATAAAACCAAGAAATGTGTCCTGACCACAGCTGATTGTGTTACCTGAGTATTTTATTATCCCGGATGGTCAAATGAATGTTGACAAACTCCCAGAATTGGTTCTTTAACCCTGATGAGATTAACCAGAAAACTAACCAGTCTTCATTTCACACTGCCTGCATAAAGCTAGGTTTAGTAATTATTCCTAAGGCCCTCCATTTTTATTACAACACGCCACTACTCCTTCCAAACCACTTATTACCAATTGCTCAACTAAAAACCAGGACCAAAGTTGTTTGACGTTAATTGTGCTCTTCAATAATAGTATCACTGACATTTCTTTTTCACCTATATTTTAAAGTAATAGTGTTTTATAAAATGGCACAGGTTTTTTAACCTTGATTTTATTCTTCATTATCACATTTGCTTTAATAGTTTTTCTGGTGCTCTGAATGATTTATGGTTTCAATTCAATCTGTGCACTCACTCACCTTGTCCTTTTATTGTATTAGTGCCTAATATAGTTCAGAGCTATGCCTTACTCATATTTCTCAGTATTGGATAATTTTTGTTTATTAGATTTTGAGGCTTGCAGATTCACTATCACATCTCTCCTGGGCAGTTTATCCAAAGAGAGAAGGTGGTTGCTTATGTCTTTACTCTCAGCACATTAACTTTGTAGGGGGAGTTAGGGGGGAAAAAGACATATCTTGACATTTGGTTGTACTCTGTTAAACATCCAGTTTCTAGTATGTTCAGACCTTTATGAGGTCATGGAGCATCTTCAGACCTGAAGTATAAGGTGGTATAAATCACGCTCCAGGTTAAATGTCTTTGGTTATGCATCCAAAGTTCACGATGCTTTATCATAGCTTGTTGATCCATCATGCTCATCCTAATATATGTAGATTAAAGGAAAATAAAAGTGTATGTACCTTTTGGCCCAGTCATTCTACTCTTTTGAATTTATCCTGAGGAAATTGTCCAACAGCAGTAAAAACAAAAAAAATTAAAAAAATAAAAACCTTTGTGCAAAATGATGCATATTGTAGCATTTTCTGTGATAGAAAAGAGTGGACATCATTTAAATGCCTGATATTTTCTTAAATTAGAGGGTATCAACTTGATTGAACTATTATGCAGACATTTCAGTCATAATGATTGTAGAAACTTAGGGGACAATTGGTAAGTGCTCATGGTAAGTTAACAAAACAGGTAATGGGATTGAATATACACAGTGATGATAACTTGACAGATCTGTAGACTTATGGACACAGATTAGACAAGAAGATATAGAAATGAAAAGAATTGTGTTAGCTTTGGGAATTAAAAGTAATTTTGTTCATTTGAAATATTTCCCTTAAACGTTATTATGTAGTTTTACAGCAAATGTGCGATTTCTGAAAGGAGTAAAGACAAAACGTATAGATAAACATAGGACATCTCCATTTGGCTCACAGACCAAGTGCACAGAGTTTTTATACTCCCTGGTGAAATCTGGCTTTCAGTATGATGTTAATGGGACATTTTTTATTTTTAAAGAGTTTATTTATTGGAGAGAGACAGTAAGCACGAGCAGGGGGAGTGGGGCAGAGGGAGAACAGACTCCCCACTGAGCAGGGAGCCAGATGGAGGGCTCCATTCCAGGACCCCGAGATCATGATCTGTGCGGAAGGCAGGCGCTTAACCGACTGAGCCGCCCAGGCACCCCTAAAGGGACATTTTAAACAGATCATCCTTTGGAGAGAGTATTTTGAAGAGGCAGTGTTAGCACAGGAAATGAGGCTGGATTACTTATCTCATTTTCTTTTCCGTTTTTATCACTGTTGACAGATTTAATCTCCCATCTTGTGACCACCCCTCATAACCAAATGCCCCAGGCCCTTCCCTTTCCAGAGCTCTACTCCAGCCAGGAAAACGTATCTAACATGTGGGCTTCACGAACATTTGGATGACTTCCATGGTATCTTTCTAAACTTCCTGATCAGTTTTCTTTCCCATATAGTTACCAATTTAAATATCCTCTCATGTCCTGTTTTGAAACCTGTCTAAATGTTCATTTTCCTGAGGAAACTACTCAGTGGGGCCTCATCCCATATCCTGCCCTGCCTTGTTTTTTGTTTTGTTTTATTTTAATTGCAGTAGAGTCACACCTTGCCCTGCCTTAGAATCTATCACCTCACATAGCCCCCTTGCCTTAAGGTTCTCAGCTTTACCTAGGATTTTGCTAATACCCATTTGCTCATTTTAGGATTTGGGGTGCATGTCCTTAAGTTGACTTTTACCCTGTACATTTACTCTGGTTCCTCATTCTAGTTTTACTGACAAGGGCATATGCCCTGCTTCTTTTTCCTCGTCTATTTGTATAGCTTTCAGAATCATGATCTCCATTGAGCACCAATTAGGAAATGGTAGACTCAGAAACTTCAGTAGTTTTAAGTGGGAAGAATCTAAGTGTTTATTTTCAGTGGAAAACTGATCACGAGAATAATAAGTGCTTTTTTGAGCACTTACTATATGACACGTACTAGGTCATGACATACCTACCTATAACCCTATTGGGTATTGTTACTGTCTGATTTTTACAGTTAAGGAAACTGAGGCAGGCATAGAGAGGCTAAGCAAGTAAGTAAATGGCTGATAGGGTAGCCTGAACTCCAAAACCATCAACACATGGTGAAAATTGGCACAGCTGGGGTCTAATGCAATTGTGGAAAGATTTGATTTCATTTCAATAGTTCAGAACTTGGGAGATTTCATACAAACATCTAAATTTTGGCTTTTCTTGAAAAATAGAAAAGTCTGGCAACAATTTGCTGGAGTTGCGTAAATCTGTTCCTTTAGGAGGGAAATAGACTCCCTCTCAGCATGGCCACAGTTGGGCCCATGTCACTTATAATTTTATTGTGCTGCTTAATATTTAAAGGTTTTCCTGTTAATGCAAAACCTTGCTTCATTTGGGGATTTCTGATTACTCAAATAAATATTTGCAATTTTGAGCATCATGGGGAAAAGTTATTGTGAAATCCTACGTAGTTCAAGAGTTAGAGTTAATTGGTCCCTATGAAGTAGACTCATTGAACATAGCCACTGACGTGTAAAGTTGTCACAGAGTAATAAGTAGAAATGAAGCAATTTGACAAAGAAAATTTTAGGTTTGCTTAAAATCTCTAAGAAAATATCATCAGTCTCTTTATCATGCCATAGTTTGATATTTCCTATGCTTTGTTTAAAAGGAGAATCAGTATACCAAAGTAATCATTTTTAAAACATAATGATGATGTATCATGTCCCTACTTAACAGCCCTTGCTGGCTCTTCCTCACCTTCCAACTTTGGTTGGCTCACCAGGGCTCCCGTGATGGGGACCGTGCTTTCCTCAAACCTCATCTCCTCCCATTAAAATGCTGTATTAATCTAGGAGCACTGGAAATGTTACCAAAGTCAATGTTATGTAAGCAAACTAGTCTAGAAAAGTAAATTTTAAATAGACTGGCTGGGTAAGACTTTAATAAGGAAGTGACTTCGGCTAATGGAAGGGAGCCATCCAGGTGCATATTTGGGAAACAGCATTCCGGGCAGAAGAAAGAAGTATAAAGGCCCTGAGGCAGCAGCATTTCTGACTTGTTTGAGGCAGAGAGGGGAGCCCAGTGTGGCTGGAGTAGCATGAAGGAAAGGAGAGAGGTATGACACATAAGGTTAGAGAGGTTACAAGGGGCCAGGTCATAATGAGCCTTCTGGTCATAATAAGGATACTAGGTGACATGGAAGCCCTTGGAGGTTTTTGAGTAAGGAAATGACATGATCTGACTTACATTTAATGAGATCATCCTGACTCTGGTGCTGTTATAAATTGAAAAGAGCCAGGAAAGAAGCAGAGAGAGCGGTTAAGAGGCTTTTACAGTAATCCATGTAAGGGATGTTGATGGTTCAGACCAGACTGGTGAGAAGTGATAAGATTCCAGATATGGTTTGAAGGATGAAGCAACACATTTTGTTAACAGACCGGATGTGGGGCATGAGGAAAAGAGTAGCATCAAAGATGAGATTAAGGTGTTTGGTCACCAACTGGGAAAATGAATATTTACTGAGCTAGAGAGTATTTGGGGGGGGGGGCATGTTTGGGGGAGAGGGGTGTGGTGAGCAAGGAGTGTGTCCGAGACAAGTTAAATTTGAGATGCCTGCCTGTGACATCTCCCTTGGATGTCTTAACATGTAATTGGGTAAATGAGTCTGAGCTCAGGAGAGAGGTTCAGGCTGAAGATAGGAATTTGGGAGTCATCAGCATATAGGTGCTCTTTAGAGCTGTGACTGTAGCTGAGAACCCCAAGGGATGGAGCCCAGGAGCATTCTAGCCAATCCTTAGAGGTCAGGGAGATGGAGGAACATCCAGGAAAACAGAAGGAAAATTAGGCACTCTTTTTTTTTGATGTTCTAGAACTTAGGGGGAAAAGGGTTCAAACAAGAGTGAGTGACTGCCAATGATAAGTCAAAAATAAGAATTCAGACCAATTCTGACCAGGGACCATTAGATTTAGCAAGTGGAGGTCAGAGGCAACCTTGGAAGGAGTGGGCAAGGTCTCTGCTATTGGAACTTACATGCTAGGAAGGAATAAAAAGTTTGACCGATAAATATGTAATGTGTGGTCAGGTAATAATAAATGCTACAGGCCAAAAAAAAAAAAAAAAAGTCATGAGATAATGACAGGCATGCTCTTTGATTTATTTATTTATTTATTTTTTTAAGATTTTCTTTATTTATTTGACAGAGATGCAGCAAGAGAGGGAACACAAGCAGGGGGAGTGGGAGAGGGAGAAGCAGGCTTCCCGCTGAGCAGGGATCTTGATGCGGGGCTCGATCCCAGGACCCTGGGATCATGACACGAGCCGAAGGCAGCTGCCCGACCAACTGAGCCAGTCAGGCATCCCTAGGCATGCTATTTTAGATAGGAGTGTCAGAGAATACCTCCTTGAAGAGGTAACATTTGAGCCCAGATCTGAAGGAAGCACCAGGTCTGTACCCAGTGGGGAGACCCATGTACAGCCTTATGAATTCTATATCCAGCATCCTTCAGTCAAATGGTCAAATGTCAGGACTAATTGTTTGCTTCACAAAAGTGTCCCAGTTGTTGAATATTTTGCTTATAACCTCTGACTGAGCCTATGAATATATGGGAAAATTGTGTTTTAGGTGGGAAAAAACAGCAAGGTCAAAGATCCTAAGGCAAAGTATGTTCAAATGGTCAAGAAACCAACCCATACATAGCCAGTGTGGCTAGAGCACGAAGAGGAATGAACTTGGGGCTCTGCTGCTTTTAGGAAAGCTCTTCCTAAGACACACTCAGTTATCTACCAATGCTTATGTAACTTAAAAGATTGTCACTCTCTGAACGTGTGTGTATGAATGTGTAATTTGTGTGTATGTATAGTATGTATATTTATGTATCTATGTAATTATGTATTGTACACACATAATTTTGCTCATTGCCCGTCAGAACAAATGTCTCTTTGGGTAGATATTACTTCTGCATACCACCAGTTAAGTGCTACACTCACCAATTTTAGAGTCCCATATTTCTAAAGAGAAAGGAAAATTGTAAAGACTGAGGCTTTTTTCTTGAATATTTTCTCAAGGAGAGGGATCCTTTTTTTTTTTTTTTTTTGACAGAGGGATGGGGAGAGAGCAAGCACAAGCAGGGGGAGTGGGAGAGGGAGAAGCAGGCTCCCCTCTGAGCAGGGAGCCTGATGTGGGGCTCAATCCCAGGACCCTGGGATCACAACCCCAGCTGAAGGCAGCCGCTTAACTGACTGAACCACCCAGGTGCCCCAAGGAGAAGGATTCTTACACAGATCAAATACCAGTGACCTTTAGTAAAGTTATAAACTCATCTAATTCCCTTTCTGAGAAATCTGGGTCTGTAAACTCATAATTTCTTTTGGGTTTCTTATAATCTCGAATATGTCAGCTGGAAAGTACCTTTCTCCAGGTTTTAAGAGTAGTTTCCTCTCAAATCTACTTTATAAAATTAGGGAAAAATTTAAAAGGGAAAAAATTGTAATTAGAAAAATATTCATGCATAATAAAAATCTCAAATACCTCAAAATCATTTCATTTTTGTGCTATCTTCTGAATTTTATTTCACACTTGCACATATTTATATCATTGGAATAGATGTATGCCTATGTAAATGTATATATGTATGTATCCGTTTTCCTCAATATTTTATATATACTTCTCTATATTAACTTACCTTTTTAGTGGCAGTATGATATTCAGTGTTCATAATTAAAAGTAATTATATGTACTTCATCATATGTATTCATATATATGTATATTTACATATATAGTTCTATGTTTCTCTTAATGATTTTAAGAGAATACGCATTTCTGTATCAGATTTATCCTTTTAGTGATGGCAGATTCAGTTACATCAATACACTCCATTAAACTTGGCTCCCCTATTAGAGGGCATTTAAATTGTTTATAGTTAGTTTTTATTGTAAGCATTATACACATTTAAAAAATTATATCCATAGATAAATTTACAACAGTGGAATCACCAAACATATGTGTTGTTTTCTCACTGCTAAACCTCTCTCCATATATGTGCTATTTTTAATGTCAGTAATGAATGGATTATTTTTCCCAGTCCAAATCCCAGGACTTTTATTATTTAAAAAAAAAAAAGTTTTTCTGGAATATATGCTGATGTAATTCCTTTCATTTGTATTTCTTTAATTATTAGCAATGTTTCTGGGGCACCTGGGTGGCCCAGTCATTAAGCGTCTATCTTCGGCTCAGGTCATTATCCCAGGGTCCTGGGATTGAGCCCCGCATGGGGCTCCCTGCTCTGTGAAAAGCCTGCTTCTCCCACTCCCCCTGCTTGTGTTCCCTCTCTCTCTGTGTCTCTCTCTGTCAAATAAATAAATAAAATCTTTAAAAAAAAATTATTAGCAGTGTTTCTGTGTTCGGGTTTTTTGTTGTTGGTGGTTTTTACTTTCTACATTCCCTCTTTAATTAAATTTCTGAATCTCTCATCCATTTATCCATTGGGGTTTTGAGGGTGGCCTTACTTAAAAAATGCTTTAAATGTCTTAATTTTAAAAAACATTTTTAAACATTTTTTATTTTACTTAGAAATTAACCCTTGTTGGGGCACCTGGGTGGCTCAGTCGTTAAGCATCTGCCTTCGGCTCAGGTCATGATCCCAGGGTTCTGGGATCGAGCCCCGCATTGGGCTCCCTGCTCGGCAGGAAGCCCGCTTCTCCCTCTCCCACTCCCCCTGCTTGTGTTCCCTCTCTCGCTGTCTCTCTCTCTCTGTCAAATGAATAAATAAAATCTTTAAAAAAATAAAACTTAAAAAAAAAATTAACCCTTGTTACAGCTGTTGTAAATTCTTCTCCTCTTCCATTAAGCTTTTTTATCTTAATTTTGTTGTCTTTGTAGCTCTTATTTTTACCATTTTCTTCTTGGGTATACCATTTTTTTTTCCTTTGTAGATCCTATATCTGAAGACTTAAAAAAAAAAAAAACTATCGTCCTTATCCTTGAGTTGGCTACATTTTTCAATTGTTATCACTATCAGTATTTATTAATAGACTATTTTATAATTCCTTCTTCACTGTAAGCAAAATATAAACCTTTGAAATACCTAGCTTTTCCTTATTTTTCCCTTTGCCGCATTTTTCTAAGGTGTCTTTCATCCCTTTGTTGAGGCACAATTGATGTTAACAGTATTTCCTAATATCTATCACACAGCATAGGAGCCAGCCCAGTCTGTGGCTGAGTATCAGGCCAACTGCTGTTCTTATTTTGAAAGTCGATTACTGCTAACCCTTGTTCTTAGATTTTATCAGAAGGGGATGAGAAATAAGAATTCTGTGGTTTCAGTCATCTTGGTATATCTAGGTGGCTTCCACAAAGCAATATATAACAAAAGAAGCTATTAGGAGAGATTCCTTCTTCTTCACATAATTGCAACAGCCAATTCTTTCTCACTTGTATACACTTCTGACCCATCCCAGATGCTGCCTGCCAAGATGGGTGGTCTTTGTGGGCTTTGTTCCCCCGTGGTCCTTTGATGAGTAACATTACATTGGTTACATTCTTTCAGAACATAGCTAAATGGAGACTTTGCGCTTCATTGTGCTTATAGCAGTTAGCTTACTATGTAGCAGTTCTGTGAATTACTCTGTACTCCCTAGCTGGGTGATGGTGTGTTACAGCAAGCAGTATTTCATTTCATTCAAGATTTTTGTTTTCCGTGGAATATAAAACGTGGCTTTACATGATATGCTGAAAGTGTTCGTGAAAGTGAAGGTAGGGTGCAGAGTAGATCTCGGTCTTTAAGGAGGCTAATGAAAGTGCGGCACTGCCTCTCTTCCTTTGGTTTTTTTCCTGATCCTCTCCATGCTACCTTGGTAGCATACTCACAGATGTGTTTCTCAAGCACCATACTTTCATTTTTGTATCCTCTTCTGGTTAATTTCTGTATCAGCGGGAGGGGCTGCCTGTGTCACTCTTCATTACAGGTGACTGCTTTGATCACCTCGGGAAAAAAATGACATCCTGTATAAATACATGCAACATTAAATTCCTCAATGAAAGACCATAAAAAATTTTAACAGAAGGAAAGAGTACTTTCCCCAAACAAGCGTGGAGGAGACCCTTTATCACCCTGTGCCGGTACAAGGCCTTTGTTGTTTCTGAACTATGATCCCTGGAAAACCATCTTGTGCATATGATTCAAGAACAGGGTCAACTGTATGAAGAAGTTTCTGTTGTCCATGTTAACTTTAATTTGATTTTTTGTGAGGTGGCATTAAAATTTTTTTTTTTTTAGATTTTATTTTTTTTTTATTTATTTGAGACAGAATGAGAGAGAGAGAGCACATGAGAGGGGGGAGGGTCAGAGGGAGAAGCAGACTCCCCGCCGAGCAGGGAGCCCGATGCGGGACTCGATCCAGAGACTCCAGGATCATGACCTGAGCTGAAGGCAGTTGCTTAACCGACTAAGCCACCCAGGCGCCCTAAAAAATTTTTTTATTTGGCCTCCATTTTCTGTTTTTCGGGGTAAATGATTTATAACCAGTATCCACTGATATATTCCTTGAATTTACTTTTGATGAAAAATGTATCCTGTGAGTCACTGTGTGTGTGTATGTATCTGCCTTTGATCAGTTTTGGGAACATGCTCAGAGTTGCACGAGCTCACATCCTTGATCTGGACCAGCCTCTGCCCTTCTGGGCTACGAATGGAAATCCTGTTGACAGCGGAGAGCTGGGGGGTGGGGGGTATGTTCGGTGAGGGGTCAGAATTCCTGCAGCAGGAAAGGTTAATGGCACTTGGCACGTGCAGAATACTGTCACAGCATTTTCACATAGGTGACAGCTAGCAAAACTTAAAAGCCAATTCCTCACATGTGGTTTTTGAACTTTTTTTGTAGATGTAGGCAAGCTGTGAAATATGAAAGCAGGTGAGCACATGCATGCATGCACGCACACATATGCGCAGGTGCGCACACAGCACTCCCGGGAGCTGGGAAGGTCTGGACTGGACTTCAAAACTGAGTGTGAGTGCTGTTCCTTTCAGTGGGGTGGGGAGGTCATTTTGTTTTATTGGTGTCTAGGGTAAATGTTAAGATTTAAAAGGCAGAGGAAATGAAGTGATCCAAAAATGTACAGCAAACAAGGTGAACCAAGCAAGTTCTCTCCTTTTACCCTTACATCTGTTTCCAAGGAATGACAGACGTACCTCCTCTTACCTAGGTTCAGTGGTTGTGAGGCCACATGACTTACCTGGCAATACTTCCTTCACCAATGGAAGAAACGTGGAGAAAACTGAGCATGATGAGTTGCCTTTATTTGAATTAATCTTCAGTTGTCAAAAAATAAATAAATAAAAATGGTCACGGGAACAGAGCAACACAGATGTTCAGAAGCTGAGGAAGCAATCCACAGTTTGAAAAGAATTCTTCATACACCATGCTTCCAAAGATGTGGAACCAATGACTCATAAAGTGTGAACTTCAATTTGGCCCTGGTGGGTGTCAGTAAATAGCAGTTGTATGAAAGCAAAGTCTACTCTGCAACTTCCTCCAGGCCTGTGGTTGTATATTTCCTAGAATGCTCCAATAACAAGTTTATATAACTTGTCTCAAGCTTTGGCAACCAAAGAATGTACTCTAGTCCAGTCACGAATGTGAGTAACAGAAGAATGCATTCTATTTAAAGAGGAGTGTTAGTATCTTTAGTGTTGGTATATTTAGGTAGGACACAATCTGAAAGCTCTGTAGAAATACAATTCCCCTAGTCCCCATGCAAGGTTACAAGAGAGACAAAACTTTATCAACTGTCAGTCATACCAGACTGATATTTTGACATCATTTTGCCTATTGTGCTGAATCCCATCTTTGGATCGTAATTCATTCCAGAATTTCTGTAATTTTAAAATGTTCCCATTTCTATTCATTGCCTATATTTCCCTCTATATAATTAGACCCTTTGGCGCTCCTATTAAGTTATTTTTCTTTTACATTTGTAATTTATTTCAATTTGGCCTTTCGTGTGGAGACCTTGACAAAGAAATATGCTATGGCTGAACTTCAGTTTCGTATAAAATACATTGCAAATATATTTATACTTCAAGAAGGGAGGAACCCTTAACTGGGTCTGTTTATCTTAAAGTGACCATAATACTTGATAAGGATGTGTTTGTAAATAAAAATGGGTTAGTAAACTTTGTAGGTTACTACATCAGCATAAATGCTTGAAATCAGGGACCTGACTTATAGAAGTTTATAACCAAGAATCCAACGCAAAGTGCTTTGAATGGAGTAGGACCCTAATAAATGTTCACAGAGTTTAACTTAGAGTGTGTTCTATTCAAGAGAATGATTTTGGCAACGCACATCAAATTTCTTTGACACACGTATAGGTTAGAGAGTGAAGGGTGGTGTGACCCTTAATTTAACTAGATGTTTCTGTGAAGTCTCCAAATTCGATTTAAAATTGTTGTGTATTCTATTCTTGTACATAGATCTGGGAACTTTCAGTAGATCTTAATGATTCAGAACATGGCTTGCTTTCCTAGAACTAACACTTTTTAGCCAAATGCCTTTGTATAAGTTTCTGAACCTCTCAAGACTGCCAGTTTTCTTATCTATGAAATGAAAATTCTATTGGGCTGTACTTGATAGGGTTATTATGATAATTAAGAGATAATGCTTGTAAAATACTTATTCACTGCCCTGGTATTTGGTAAATGTTCCATAAACAATAGCTGTAGGGTGCCTGGGTGGCTCAGTGGGTTAAGTGACTGCCTTCGGCTCAGGTCATGATCCCAGGGTCCTGGGATCGAGTCCCACATCAGGCTCCCTGCTCTGCGGGGAGCCTGCTTCTCCCTCTCCCACTCCCCCTGCTTGTGTTCCCTCTCTTGCTGTGTCTCTCTCTGCCAAATAAATAAATAAAATCTTAAAAAAAACACACACACAATAGCTATAAATAGATATATTAATATATTACCAGGTTACTCCCATTCCCAAACCAAAACAAATATCACAAGATGCTCCAGTAAGATGTACAACATTTGTCCAAGTTTTGAAGTCTGGTTCAGACCATCCTAGGCTCGTCTGAGCACAACGTGTGCTTGTGTTTTGCTTGTGTTCACAACTTGCCTCTATTTGAAAATATCCCCAAAACGTGTGAGGATTGGCTTTTTTTTTTTTTTTTTTAGGTTTATTTGTCTGAGAGAGAAAATAATAGGAGAGCCAAAGGTCTAATTATATAGAGGGAAATATAGGCAATGGATAGAAATGGGAACATTTTAAAATTACAGAAATTCTGGAATGAATTATGATCCAAAGATGGGATTCAGCACAATAGGCAAAATGATGTCAAAATATCAGTCTGGTATGACTGACAGTTGATAAAGTTTTGTCTCTCTTGTAACCTTGGATGGGGGCTAGGGGAATTGTATTTCTACAGAACTTTCAGATTTTGTGTCCTACCTAAATATACCAACACTAAAGATACTAGTGGGCATGTGCGAGCTAGGGGAAGGGGCAAAGGGAGAGGGAGGGAGAGAGAATCTCAAGCTGACTCCCTGCTCAGAGGGGAGCCTGACATGGGGCTTGATCCCCACTCTGAGATCATGACCTGAACCAAAATCAGGAGTCAGAAGTTCAACCTCCTGAGCCACCTAGGCACCCCTAGGATTGGCCTTTAAACGTTAGGTTTTAGATATGCTGAATTTGAATTAGTTGAGGGAGGCTTCTTATCTGAGTCTAAATGGCTTTAAGGTTCTTTTATCCTCTACATCTGGGTGCTAAAACAGTATTTTCCAGTCCAAGACAAGATTTTTTCCTTTATCTCTTTCAACTATCAATCCTATTATGCAGATATTTAGCATAGGACATGAAGAGAATGAGAATGGCCACTGAAATTTTATGTATCCATTTTTCATATGTTAATGATTAGGTTACATGACCTTGGTCAATTTCTTCTCCATTACCAGGATTTGGTTATAGAGCCAGAGTTCCTTTACACAGATCAACATTTTGAGCTTTTGGTTAGTGCTCACCTATAGAATTTATTTCTAGGAAGTGCCACTAAACTCAGTTCTGCCTATGGCTGCAAAGTAGTAAAGATTGTGATTATACATGTTGCTAGAAGAATATGATTTTATTAAAATATTTTTAAAATTAAAAAGGCATTTTGCTAGCATATGTATGTATACTCCTTCCCCCTTCCAAAAGACATCCTCTCTAATGTGTTTGATATATCACCTTGAACATGTGGTATATGTATGGCTAATTTGCATATGTATACTTAATTTACATAAAGAAAAGGAAGTTTTGATAGATATCAGTAGAGTACATTCACCTCAACTTTGCTATATACCCTGTGAGGATGTTCTGAGGGTTAAATGAGAAAATATAAACAACCTAAGGACTTCCTAAGTGTTAGTTGCTTTGGATTCTCCTTGATCGTCCCAGATAATCCTAACACTGTTGCATGTATATTGGGGGCAGGGAGATTATTTTAGAATCTGAAATCAGTTGTGGTCCATGAATCCTCTGAGTATTTTTTTTTTTTTTTTTAAGATTTTATTTATTTGAGAGACAGCGGGCGAGTGAGTGTGTGTACGAGGGGATGCAGGGGGAGCAGAGGGAAAGGGACAAGCAGACTCCACGCTGAGAGAAGAGCCTGACACGGGCTCGATGTCATGACCCTGAGATCATAACCTGAGCTGAAACCAAGAGTTGGACATTGAGCGACCCAGGTGCCCCCTGAGTAGTATTTTTATTTCTGTGTATACTTTCGCTTGTAGAGTGACCTCTTTGACCCGCTTCCATAATACAGAAAGAAGTGATTACCAATCAAACCATTACATTCTGTAGATTCAGAAATTGGCTAGTAATGGAGCCATCCAACCACTGACCTGTTCAGTCATCCTTTTCAAAGTGGCTTCCTTTCCCCTTAGACCAACCTCCTGTTTTTCCTCCTTCCTAAATGACTTCGTTATGCATACATTCCCATGGCTGGTCTCATTCACAATTCAAGAGAATAGAAATCCAAACTTGACTCAGATGCCAAGAACATATTTATAAGAACTTATTTCTGTATTTTTAGTCTCCCTGAATAGACCTTCTCTAGAAAAGATGTTAAAACTCATGCATCATGTGAAGTTGACAGGGTGTGGCCTAGAATTGGCCCTCTTTCTAATACTACTGAGCGTTTTGGAACAAATGCTTTTGCCCAGCCATTTTGTAGGAGTAAATGTTTTATTTTGGCATACAGAAACAGTGACCCATTGCTATATCAATAGTTAAATTCCTTCCAGAAACTCTTTGCTATGACAGACTGGTATCCTGCCTTTATCAGAGAGACTCAGAGGTCAATTCTCTGCATGGCTTGTCCTTTCCTTCACCAACACACCATGTTCTATAGATCTTAAAACCTGCACTCTCTTCTTTGCTAATTACCTACTTATCTCTCAGGAGGATCTCCAGTTTTCCTTTCCAAATAAGTCTGTTATTTATTTGTAGACTCACACCCACAAAGAAGTTCTATTTCAATGTTTTTCTATGTATTTCTATATACTTGATACTCAGATTATATTTTCCACTAAAAAATAAGTCAAAGCATATCCCTCAAATGACTTGGTCACTGAAACATATTTTGAATTTGAAAAAAGATTGTCCTACAACTCTACCAAATTTTCCCTGAAATGTTTAATTCTTCTCTTGGTTCACCTGGAAAGATATGCTGAAGACAAGGTTCAAGAACTTCAAAAAATTCTCCACGGGGGCTTTAAGTGTGTGCATTTGGTGTGGCCATAAGGAAGAAAGGACAGGGGCGCCTGGGTGGATCAGACGGTTAACCGTCTGCCTTCAGCTCGGGTCATGATCCCGGGGTCCTGGGATCAAGCCCCACAGGGTATCTGCTTCTCCCTCTCCCTGTGCCTGCTGCTTCCCCTGCTTGTACACACTCTATCAAAAATAAATAAAATCTTAAAAAAAAAAAAAAGGGGGGGGGCGCCTGGGTGGCTCAGTTGGTTAAGCGACTGCCTTCGGCTCAGGTCATGATCCTGGAGTCCCTGGATCGAGTCCCGCATCGGGCTCCCTGCTCAGCAGGGAGTCTGCTTCTCCCTCTGACCCTCCCCCCTCTTATGTGTTCGCTCTCTCTCATTCTCTCTCTCTCTCAAATAAATAAATAAAATCTTTTAAAAAAAAAAAGAATTACCAGTTAGCTCTGATTTTTAGGGTTCAATTTTTATATGATGGGATTTGTTTTTCTGTTTGGTACTGGTGGTAACTGCTAGTATCTTTTGTTTTCCTAGCAGTTTTAGGATTTGTCTTCTTTAGGATACAGTGAAAAATTACGTGTGCAGTAATGAAGCCAAATTGCACTTTTTTCTTCAGGCTCACCTCATCTTGCATAGAGCCTCAGGGAAAGAGAACTAACTCGAATTAAACTCGTTAAATTTTAGAAAGTTACCTACTTTTTCAAATGCCTCAGAACTTTGGAATAGTTTGTTTTTTCATAATAATGTCAGAGGTATTTAATGGCAAAGTAAAGAGACCTGGAGGTGTTAACTTGGGCTTTATTTAATCTTGTTGATTTTAAATTTTGTCTTCAATCTAATTCTCTAGATAAAATGAGGCTCACATTTTATGCAGTAAGACTGACAGTCTCCAAATGCAAAATGTTTCCTTCAACACGCTAATTGAATTTCTCTGAGTCACTAGAAGTTGAGTTCTATAGATTCTCCCCCACCTCGTTTTGTTGTAGGCAGGTGAGCTGCAAATATCAGTGGCCAGAACATGTTCAATAAATACATGCTTAATTTTTATTGATGATTCCATATTCTTGAATCATTAACTCTCCATAGAGAAAGTAGCTATCTTTCTAGTTGGCCCCATTGAGACCTACAATTATGATTCTTTAGTTATCAAAATACAGTTTCATGAAGCATTCTTTGACAATAAGTTAGAGCTTACATTTTCTCATTTCCTCAGATGATTCACTTGCTAACTGGTTTTTTAGATCTAGTTCATGGTGGCTCTGCTCATGGTTCAAGGCCTTATCACATATATTACTTACAGTATTCATTTATATAAAAATGTATATTTGAAAACTTCATTTATTTTATGTTTTCTGACCTTATATTTGCTTTAGAGCAAATATCGTATTGGCATCTTTTCAAAAGTAGTAGTATACTGGGGCGCCTGGGTGGCTCAGTTGGTTGGGCATCTGCCTTTGGCATGATCCTAGAGTCCCAAGATCGAGCCCTGCTCAGCAGGGAGTCTGCTTCTCCCTTTCCCTCTGCTCCTTCCCCACTTGTGCTCTCTCTCTCTCAAATAAATAAAATGTTTTTTTAAAAAGGTAGTAGTATACTTCCCATTAATTCCAATGTGTGTGGGGATTCTTTTCCTAATTTTTCTTCCCAGTGACCAGCAAAAGTAATCCATGGGACATTTTTTAGACAAAATGGCCCACAGAAGAAATATAGTTGAAAAATTCTGTTCCTGGTCAAATTTTAGAGAGTCTTGACAGCTGGGAGCTTTTAGCCAGGTACAGCTCTGTATTAAGGTGAGAGGTCTAATTTTCTTGTAATTTAGGTTTAAGTGAGGATGTTCTTTCTGCATGTAACTCCTGTGTCATCTTTCGTTTGCATGGTATACTTTGATTATTCCCTCATCATGAATGATCTCTTCACCCTCATGCCTTTTTTTTTTTTTTTTTTTACTGCTCCACAGTTGATCCTTCCACCCGCCATGACCTCAGAGCACATTGTTTATATATCAGCGTGGCCTTTGCCATAGTATGTTGTGATTTACCTGTTTAGATAAGATACCCATAGCACTTGCGTGTACCTGTATTAGAGCACTTATCACAGTAGGTTATAATTATTTGTTTGAGTATCTGTCTCCCTAAGTGAGCTCTCAGCTTCTCAGTGATAGCGGCCACATTTAGATTTTTAGCTGTAGGCTTAGTACTACATAGCAAGTGCTCAATTCATTTTTTTTTAAATAAATGATTTATAATAAAAGCCAACATTTACCAAACAGTTTGGTAAATAGTTTGGATAACAGTGACTTAAAAAGTAAGTGCCAACACTTGTAGAAGTTAGAAGTTTTCTCAGGCACATAAGGTGGATGGTATTTTTAGGACCCATTGATTGAGAAATACATAATAATCAAAATTTACCATGAATTTTATAATATTGAAACATAGTTGAATTTTATAAACCACGATACTCCGTTCTGTAGATATTTGAAATTCTAAATATATAAATGTGTATAATATGTGTGCTTCTACTGACAGTCCTTGTTGGACATTTAAAGTACTTAAAGTACTGGGTGCCTGGGTGGCTCAGTTGGTTAAGCGACTGCCTTCGGCTCAGGTCATGATCCTGGAGTCCCGGGATCGAGTCCCGCATCGGGCTCCCTGCTCAGCAAGGAACCTGCTTCTGCCTCTGACCCTCCCCCGTCTCATGTGCTCTCTCTCTCTCATTCTCTCTGTCTCAAAAAAAAAAAAAAAAAAATCTTTAAAGTACTTAAAGTACTTCTGTGCCCACCCCACCGCCAGGGCTGGCTGTTCGTAGGTAGTAAGCCACTAATACAAGTATTATTTAACACTCATGAGGCCTCCCCAGTTTGCCTAGGACCATCCCAGTTTATGCCTGTTGTTCTGGTAGAATTATTAATAGCTTCCCCTTTTACTCTTAGAATTGCCTTGACTTGGACAATAAATTATATAGTCACTCTACCTTTTAGGCAGAGATTTATTTTGCATTTGTTTTATCTTGACCCAGAAAAATTATACATAAAAGAGAAAGTCAGAAGCATATTATTATTTCCATCTCTGCAGATTTTAGGAGCTATTTCAAAGAATTTATTTACGATACATTCTTATGACAGTACCCCCTTGCCATAACCTAATTCCCAAAAGTGTGTATTTTATTTAAATGAATCTGTATACTCTACATACGTTCCACCTCTCCCCTTCCCCGACCCTATCTTTTTCTCCTCTTCTCCTCTTACTCTCTCTTCCCACTGCTGAAGCAAATCATCCACTAATTTTAACTGGGTAAACTGGTCTCAAATGATCTCTTACTCCATACCAGTGTCTAGAATGTTGTGTTCCATGTTGGAATTTCACCTGCCTTTCACTAAAGAGACTCTCAAGATTCCTACGTCTTCCTCCAGTACCTGTTCCCAACCACAAGCAGGAAAAGTGCAGTGGTTTTTTCCAAGAGCCTCTACTTTGTTTTCTGAAAATATTACTTCTACACTTTATTCCCCACCTACGACGTAGACACAGCTTGGGCTTTTACATCCTTCCCAAGGGTAGACAGTGTCATGGGTATGCTTGGGTACCAATTATGGGAGACCTCAACCTCCTGAACTCCGAATCTGTCATCCACATTAGACCTTTAGGCAACACCCTCCCCCCTCAAAGATGCCCACCTTCTCCCCAAGGGCCTGGCTGTCCTGTCCTCGCTGTATTGCCCATGTCTTGCCTCTGGTCCTGTCCTCCCTCCTCAGGCATTAGGGGGCCCTCATTTGAGGTCCTCATCCTGTAGTGATTAGAAGTGACTTCCACAATTCTCTCTGCTCTGTGGCCAATGTCACTGCTTCTCCAGATGCCTCTTGCCATTTCCTACTGATCTAAGTCACTTCTCTGCTCTTAATTACCATCAAAATGAGAAAGAGATTTTTTTTTTTTTTAGTATTATTAGGTCCCCAAATGTCAGTTTGTTTGGGCTGCTGTAACAAAATACCACAGACTGGGTTATTTATGAACAACAGAGATTTAGTTCTCCCAGCTCTGGAGGCTGGAGATCAGGGTGCTGTCTTGGTAGGGTGAGGGCCCTCTTCTGGGTTTTGGACTTGTCCTGTATCCTCACTTGGTAGAAGTAGCTAAGGAACTCTGTGGGGTCTCTCTTCACTAATCCCAGTCTTGAGGGTTCTACCCTCATGACCTAATAATCCCCTCCCAAAGACCCCACCTCCTAATACCATCACATTGGGCCTTTGTATTCCAACATGTGAATTTGGAGGACACACGAAAATTCAGACCTTAGCATCAAAAGAAGTTGCCAGCTCTGTTAATTTTTCAGCCTTATTTCTTAGACAAAGTCCTCTGGACAAAGTGGAAGATATTTAAGTGGTACCACTGAAGGTCATGTTCTAAGGAGTATCCCAGAGTATTTATAACATGTACCCCAACTGTTTCCAGCAATTTTCTCAGAGATTGAGGGAAGTCTTTGTCTTCCCTGTTTTGGGGGGAGTTTTTATTCTGGAACCTGAAAATCAGCCAAGTATTCTCTTCACCTGGAGTGCCATGGGGACTAACCTTAATGTCCCAGATTTCTCAGGGTGGGGAGGTACAAAAGAGTCTCCCTTCTCTGAATGTGTTTTGTATACAATTTAAATCCTATGAACTGTAAGTACTTGGTAAATAATTATATTTCAGCATGTTAGTATATGTGATTGCGTGTTGGCTGTTTTAACATGTAAATTCCTCTAGCATAGATATATCTAGGTAGAAACTTAAATTTTTTTTTATGACTGTGGTTAATTCTGTAAGTGTACATGATGACCACTAACTGATTTACGTCATTAATCTTGCACTGATTGTCTTTTCTTAAATATCACAAAAAAATGGCATTGAATTCAACTAATACCAGCTTTCCCAGGAAAAATAAAATCAACTTTTACAGCTGGAAATAATTTAGTCCTTGGCACTGAGCTCCTTAACTTTCTATCTTGGGAAAAATGCCTTTTTTTGATCCAACGGTTTATTGCAAAATGGTTCAGGCTTCTGTTTACATGATGAAAAAAGAAAATTATTTTATTGGGAAACTGGGACTAAAATGGCTTCAAAGTAACTTGGAAATTCCAAAACTTATTGAACTATTTCATTTCGTTCAGAAGAAAATGCAGGTCTAATGTTCTCATCAGATTATATTTATGTTTTCTGTCTTCTTCCAAATTCTCTTAATGAAACTGATTTGTTATTAGCTTATCCTTACATTAAAGTTTTCCCCCTACACATTATTCATTGGTTTCTTAAGTCTTTTGAATGATGACATGTTAACTTAAAATTGGGGGGTTAATACTGGCTGTATGACTGATCTGCACTAAATTTATAAATGCTACGTTTTATGCTTTCTAAAAAGCTGAGGGGTGATTTAGTAGAAAAATGATAAGCAAAAGTGCTCTTACTGAAAACAAAACAAAATCTTAAGTGGAAAAGTCACATTTTTCAAAGAAACAGAATACTGTATTTATTAGAATAAATAAAGACAGCCAACCAGTCCATAATTTTCTGCAACCCACCACCATGTATGTTTCTTATCATATCCTGTTAAAGAACAGCATGCAGGAAATAAATGAAAGGCTATGAATCTGTGCTAAATACTGGGTCAAAGCCAGGAGCAGGGAAGGGTGACAGCGTGGGACTCACGGGTGGGGAATAGAGTCTTTGTTGGAAATCCTCAAACCAGCAGTCCATGAGTTACAGCGCTTGAGAGCTAATGGCCTTCAGGTACATAAACATGTTCTTAATTGTAATCTATCTTGAGCTGTGCTGTTTGGTATTAGGTTATTATTTTAAATAATTTTAAAAAAAAAAATGTTATGAGTAAGCATTATCAATATTTTTCAGATAAATTCACATATCAATTCCAACAACTATTTTGCAATTGGGATTTTCCTTACAAAAACGGAAATACAAAATGTGGCCAGTACACAATAGAGATTCACTAACCCCCCTCGTGTAACCTACTGATAGTTTAATACACCCTTAGCATTACTTAGCATTACTTACAGGTTACTTCCCAAAATGCAGGAGTCTTTGTAGAAACTTTCAGAAATATATTATTGCCCCCAAAACAAAATCCAAATACTGAGTTGTTGTTCAAGGGGATAGAGTTTCAGTTTTACAAAATGAAGAAGTTCTAGAGATGCCACCCAGCAATGTAAGGATACTTCACACTACTGAATTGTACACTTAGAAATGGTTAAGATAGTAAATTTTAGGTTATGTGCTGTATACTATTTAAAAAATGCCTGATACTCAAGGGCAGTCATAATCTGGCTCCACAGCTGTCTGTCTAGCTTCATTTTTTGCTGATTTCATACAACAGATCTTTTCAAGCACCTGTTCTATGCCCGAACCCTATGAAGCACAGCGATGAACAAGACAAGCACAGCCCCACACGCAAAATTTGCAATAAAATACTGCTACAGTGGGAAGGGATACTGTATTCATTCTTGTTCCTTAGGCTTTTGCCGTAGATCTTTAGTATTCTCCATATATACTTCCCTTTATGTACTTTTACAGCTTTATGATACTTTCTTAGTCCTAAACGCCCTCTTGGCTTTCAACCCCTCTCTCTATTCTCATGCTTCCTAGACCTATTAAGACATCTTCACACATGACCCAAAGATGAAGCTCTTCCTTTGAAAACCTCATTGTGTTGTGTCGTTTAGCTTTCCCTGTGCCCCTGGCCTGGCCCAGTGGTTGGTACGGTGTTTTGCATGTAAACAGACACAGAAGAATGTGTGGTAAATTAAGTGACACTATTAAAATACCTTAAATTCTTTCCTTAGTACAGACCAACTACATTGTTTTCATATTTATTTGTATCTATTTTATATTTGCTTTTTTTTTTTTAAGATTTTATTTATTTATTTGAGACAGAGAGAATGAGAGAGACAGAGAGCACATGAGAGGGGGGAGGGTCAGAGGGAGAAGCAGGCTCCCTGCCGAGCAGGGAGCCCGATGCGGGACTCGATCCCGGGACTCCAGGATCATGACCTGAGCCGAAGGCAGTCGCTTAACCAACTGAGCCACACAGGCGCCCTATTTTATATTTGCTTTTTAATTTTATATCCCTACATCAATTTCTGTGTTTCTTTATAATATTTATCTTTGTTTGGCTCTGAAGGTTCAGTTGCATACTACCTCCTGCCATGTGTGCCTCATTACAAGGAGCACGTGTACTTAGACTCCCAACACTCGTACGAAGGAGCTTCGATCAGAGCAGGGACGTAGCCTGGAGTAACGAATGAGCGTCACTGCCTCGCTGTGCCATGTTCTGTCACCAGCATCATCTCCTGAGCTAATAGTGCCGTTCTGTGGGATTTCGATTTATTTTCTCACTTGGCACTTAGCAACACATACATGTTTCCCCATGGGTGGTAAATGTGTCATTAACTTCTGCTGTGTCCTCTTCATTTATCCACTAAACATTCCATGGCATTCTTCTCGGAGGAGACCGTGGGGAGGCCTCCCACGTGCGTGGTCTTGCCGGCTGTGAAGCAGCTGCAGAAAGCAGCTTGGATTTGGAGCCTTTGCATTGTGGCTCACACCCAGAGGGCTCAGAACAGATGGGCGAGGGCCACTTTCTCCACTCTCCAGAGCCAGGGTGGACATCGGATTTGGATTCAGTACTTTCTGCTATGTCCTTTTTAAAAAAAATTTCAGCTTTATTGAGGTATAATTGACATATAAAATTGTAAGATATTTAAAGTGTATACTGTAGTGATTTAATGACACACAGAAATTGTGAGAGGATTCTTCCCATTTAGTTATTTTGTGTGTGTGTGTGTGTGTGCGCGCGCGAACTGTTAAGCTCTACTCTCTTAGCTAATATCAGTTGTGTCCCTTTATTATTCACTGAGCTTTGGAAGGAAGAGTGCCTAACAAAAAATTCACAGAGTTATGAAAACATGCTGGAATGGTGGCTTTTTGGGTTAAATTGGCAAGAGCTGGCGAAAGTAAAAGGTACTTTGATTACCTGAAAGTAGCTTTGATCAGCTGAAAAGCAACTGGCACTGCCTTTGAGGGAACCACAGGATTCTAGTGGAGTTTTCGTGGCTGTGGTTTCTTAGACTGGCCCAAAGGGTTTTGTTTTGTTTTCTTTTTGTAGTTTTTTTTTTTAAAGATTTTATTTATTTATTAGAGAGAGAGAATGAGAGAGAGCACATGAGAGGGGGGAGGGTCAGAGGGAGAAGCAGACCCCCAGCCGAGCAGGGAGCCCGATGTGGGACTCCATCCCGGGACTCCAGGATCATGACCTGAGCTGAAGGCAGTCGCTTAACCGACTGAGCCACCCAGGCGCCCCTTTTTGTAGTTTTTAATTGTGGTAAACAACATGCACTTTACCAGCTTCACCATTTTTAAGTGTACAGTTAAGTAGCAATAAATATATACACTGTTGTGCCCAGATCTCTAGAACTTTTTCATCTTGCAAAACTGAAACTCCCTACCGGTGAAATAGTAACTCCCCACTCTCCCATCCCCCTCCTGGCCGCTTGCAACTACCATTCTCCTTTGTCCTATACCTCCTATAAGTGAAATTACACACTATTTGTCTTTTTGGGACTGGCTGATTTCATGTCGCATAAGGTCCTCAGGATTTATTCATGTTGTAGCATATGCAGGATTTTCTTTCTTTTTAAGAATGAATAGTGTTCCACTGTATGTTGTGTATCATATTCATCTCTTCCTCGTGGATGGATACTTGGGTTGCTTCCACCTCTTGGCTGTTGTGAATAATACTGCTATGAATATGGTATGCAAATATCTCTTTGAGATCCTGCCTTCAGTTCTTTGGGGTATATACCCGGAAGTAGGATTATTGGATCATATGATAATTCTATTTTTAATTTCTTAAGACTCTGCCACTGTTTTCCAAAGCAGCTGTACCATTTTACATTCCCACCGTCAGTGCACAAGGGTTCCAATTTCTCCACATGCTCAGCAACACTTGTTACTTTGTTTTCTTTTTCTTTCTTTCTCTCTTTCTTTTTCTTTCTTTCTTTCTTTCTTTCTTTCTTTCTTTCTTTCTTTCTTTCTTTCTTTCTTTCTTTCTTTCTTTTTCTTTTTCTTTTTCTTTTTCTTTTTCTTTCTTTCTTTCTTTCTTTCTCTTTTTCTTTCTTTCTTTCTTTCTCTTTTTCTTTCTTTCTTTTTTTCTTTCTTTCCCTCCCTCCCTCCCTTCCTTTATTTTTATGGTCGCCATCCTAGTGGATATGAGATGATCACACATTGTGGGTTTTGATTTGCATTTCTCTAATGATTGGTGATGGTAAGCATCTTTTCATTATGCTTGTTAGCTATTTCTATACCATCTTTGGAGAAATGTTTATTCAGGTTCTATGTCCATTTTTTAATTGGGTTATTGAGGTTTTTTGTTCTTAAGTTGTAGTTCTTTACCTGGATATTAACTCCTTATCAGATATATGATTTGCAAGTATTTTCTCCCATTCCATAGTTTGCCTTTTCACTCTATTGAATGATAGGACTGGCTTTAATTTAACTTATGATGCCATAATTTGTGCAGTAATTCTCTTTGGCTGGTCCGCTGATGTATAGCCAGGAATCTCTCCTACCCAGATAAGTACTGATCATGAGGTCCAGTTTCGCATTAAGGTTATCCAGCTTCCATCAAATTACTAACAATAGTAAGGGCAATATTTTGATACTTTTCTATATACTAAAGCGTTAATTAAAAAAAAAACTTAGCATATTGTAGTGACTGTACTAGTGTGTAAAGTAGGGTAGTCTGATTTAAGGTCTCCATAAACTGAACAAAGGTTGAAGGGGGAGGTGCAGAGAGACCGTCGCCCTACGTCTGGTATGCCTGACCCTGAGTTTGTGAAGTAGGATGTCTAGTTTGTATTGTGCAGCCTCTTCCATGGTATCTAAGAAAATATAAGCTGTATCAGTAGGGATAATCTCAAGGCTATTTGGCATTACATGGGAATGGAGCCTGTTTCTATAAATTTTCAAAGGAATGACATACTAAGTAACCAGGATAGAATCCAGGGAAAATGTTTACCTTTCTTTTTAAGGAAGTATGTGCATTCTATGGTTTCTGCAGAACCTTTCATCTCAGGGAATATCAGTGTGTTCACAAGTTATATATAGTCATCTTCTCCATTAAAATGCAGCTAGCTCTTGGGTGATTGTAAGAATAGCTGTGAAAATATCTAGGGCATCCATTCTTAGAATCAGATGCTTCCCAAGTACTCACAGAGAAAGCAAATAATCATTAATGATGGTGGCATCTCTTAATGAGTGATGTTGATTTGGGTGAATATTAAGGTTATTTTTAATTGCCAGTGTTGAATCTTTACTAAATTAATGTCATATCAAAGAAAGCACACTAGGGCGCCTGGGTGGCTCAGTTGGTTAAGCGACTGCCTTCGGCTCAGGTCGTGATCCTGGAGTCCCGGGATCGAGTCCCGCATCGGGCTCCCTGCTGGGCAGGGAGTCTGCTTCTCCCTCTGACCCTCCCCCCTCTCATGTGCTCTCTCTCATTCTCTCTCTCTCAAATAAATAAATAAAATCTTTAAAAAAAAAAAAAAAAAAGAAAGCACACTAAATAATTGGATATTTAGGATATGAGCTTTACTGACAAGGTGTTTTTTTTAATTTGAAATGGTATTTTCATTATTGAGAAACATATGAAATAAAGTGAAGTGTCAAGATTACCTTTGGGAATTTTACAGTGTTTTAAATTTAAGAAGCACTTCATTTCCATCATAGGCCCACCACCAACACTGAAGTCCAAAGCCTCAAATATGCCCCAGTTCTTGTTTGAGAATAAATTGCAAAATTATAATCGATACTTAATTTTAAAGAAGGTTATTAAAGAGCATGGTGCTGTGTTGTTGCTTTCTTTTATTACTTTGTTTTTTGGTGTTCTCTGCTGACAGTAAAATTATATTCCATTTGTCTAAAGAGCCATAAAGCTGGAATTTCTTAAGAGCACTGTATGTAATGATTATGGCAAAATTCCAGAATTTTCCAGTGGGGGACAGGCTTTTATTCTTTTTTAAACTGTCAGGCTGTTGGCAAAAGCAAACACTCTAGTTATATGACTAAGCAAATGGTTTCTGAGACGTGCTCCAGTCCTTTAGCAGGATCCATAAGAAACATCTGGCTAAGTGACGGCACAACATTTGCGGCCATGCATATCAAAGATGAATCATCAAGGATTCTGACTACTTCTAGCCACTACCTCTTAATGAATGCCAAATGTGAACCCATCAGCCTTTTTTCATATGACATCAGTAATATTTGAATGGAGTAGTTGTCTGGTGCTCTGCGCAGTAACATGATTAATTCTGCAGAGGGGATTTTGGGTTCCAGCTTGTCGCAACACTACTCAGTGTGCAAAGTGAGATTTCAACAGTGTGTTTATCAGTAACATTATTCTCAGCCTTGCAGTTCTGTTATATTCTAGCTTTAAAGTTCCTGTCAGATTTACTGTGTACTATATATACATCTTAATCAAGCAGGATTGGACAAAAGATATTCTAAGCTCATTAACAATCCTTAAGAACACTAGCACAGGGAGGGTTAAAAATCAGTGTCTAGGGGAGCCTGGGTGGCTCAGTGGGTTGAGCATCCTACTCTTGGTTTTGGTTCAGGTCATGATCTCAGGGTCCTGGGATCAAGCTCCACATTGGGCTCTGCTTGTCCCTCTCCTGTTGCTCCTTCCTCTCTCTCCCTCCCTCTCCCTCTCTCTCTCTCAAATAAATTTTTAAAAAAATCAATGTCTACTCCAAATCCATGAATGAGAGACTGGTTACAGCAATTGGAATATATCCACATGGACTATATAGTGGGGGCAGGGAGGAGAGCTCTGTCCTCTGTCACCCAGGATCTAAGGTTGATAGAGGCCTCACCTTCTTTACATGACTTCCAAGGTTGCTGTAGGTGTTGACATTCAGCCAGCAGATGGGAAAAGAGGGAGGATGAAATGGAGGAGTTTGTTATGGGCCAGACAGGGAAGTGACGGGATATGCCCATGACTGAGATTCAATACCATGGTGTATCTAATTACAAGAGGGGCTGGAAAATGTAGTCTAGCTGTGTGCCAAGACAAAGAAGAATCAGGTTTAGACACCAGCTATCCAGTTTCTGCTACATAGGTGATGGAAGCTAGGCAGAAGAGCAGAACAGAAGCTTTTCATTGTATGAGAGGGTGCATTTGTGCATGGGTGTAATTTGAACAATGTGGCTATTGGATCTATTAAAACATTTTTCAGAAAAAGTGAAGTTGTCTGTCTAACACTGCGTGCCCCAATCCTAATTATCAGTCATGTACTCCAGAGAATATTGTTATTTATTATGGCTTATGAGCATGGTCTAATTCCTTTTGAACTAAACTGGTTCCACAATCGAGGAGAACCTCTCTGTGACCTGTATTCATTTCAGTTTGGGGATTTTTTTTTCTTCCTCTCATCTCAGCAGGCCCCCTGAAGAAGAATGATTGTGTGACCAGCTGACAAGAAAGAGGTTAGCTTTGCCTGTGTTTAACTGGGGGAAAGCATCTGACCATATCCCTAGTGAAGTCACGTAAGGACCCCCTCTCAACTCTGGTATAGGGAATGACAGCCATAACACGTTAGCTTAATATGGCCACATTTGAAACTCAGAGGCATTACTCCTAATTCTTCTGCTCCAATGTCTTCAAAGCTTCATATCGCTTATTTCAAGATCTGAACTTCTTAGCCTATCAGGTAAGATTCTGATCTGACATTTGCCTGTGTTTCCAACTTTACATCTTGCCAATTCCTTTGAGTTTTCCATATGACTGAAATCAGAGTTTCTCAGTGATATTCCATAGCAGATTTCTCTGGGAGACATTATCAGACATTATCAGTAGACAAAAGGTACTACGTGAGCAAATACATTTGTGAAACATAGTGTATACCACATTCCCTCTTGGGGGTATATACATATTAAAGGCTCTGAGAAGCTCTGCAGTTTAGACTTTAATTTTGCTCATCCTGGGATTTACCAAACTCATTTGAACACAGGAAATATATTGTACACCCCACCTAAATGTCCTTGAGCACATGGATACACAGAACATTAAGTTGGAAGCTGCTGCTCTGGAAGCTGCGATCTCAGCCAGTGTGATTACCATTAGCCACATGGGACTACTGACACACTTGACGTGTGTCTCATATTTCTATTGGGGCTGCTCAATAGGGCTGCTCTAGGAACCTCACTAATTCTTTCCTGATTGCTCTATGCAGACTAGATAATTTCTTCCAACATATTCTCACTTTGTGTCTTTTCTCAGTGTATCATAAATATTTGCTCATGTTTCTTATTCATCAACTAAATGTTTTTTTTTTCCCTTGATTATTCATTCTGGGGATTCCAGTGTCTCGTACAACGCCTGATCTATAATGTTTATTTCCTCTTTCCTCTCTACATGTTTAAAAGATTAAAAAAAAAAAAAAGAGTATCTCAATTTTTTAATTTTACCCTTAAAATTTTTAAATGTATATACAATTTAAAGTATAAAGCCAATAAGCATTGTATTCTTAGAAGACCAGTCATCTACCACCTCTATGACTGTTTTTAGATCTACTTTTTCTTATATCTTCCAAATAAATTATTCTATTATTACCATTCCTATTCTAAATGATTGATTAAACAATATATTTTACTACCTTTTTAAAGCATGGGTCTCTGAGTGGTAAACTAAATCTTTGCCTAAAAATATCCTTATTTCAACATAATTCTTAAGTAGTAGTTTCTCCAGCTACAGAGTTATAAATCATTTTCTTCCAGTTCACTAACCCTCTCTTCAAACTAAATCAGAAGTCAGTATTTAACCCAAATATAAGGTTTTTTATTTTAATCTAATGGCAATATTCATTTCAAGTATAATTTATTTGGTTTATTCTGCCTGCTATTTTTTTGTGACATTTGTTCTTATGTTTTTGCTGCCTCCTTTTATGACTTTAATATTGTGAGTATATTTATCTTACAAGTTCTCTTTGATATTTCTATTATCAGAATTTCTTGAGAGGGGACTAATCCTGCTCTTTGTTGGGCCAGCTAACTCTGCCCAGGATGTGTTGTTTTCTCATTTGATTTTACATATATTGTGAGCTTAACCAGTTATGATCTGGTGTGCCCTGGGATGGGGTATATGTCCCATGAGATGTTTTGTGTTTGCTTCTGCCAAGCACCCAGTGGTATTTCTGGGAGTTACTGGAATACACATCAGTTTAAATTTGAACCTCAAGCCTAAGTGGGAGAGAGATCCATAGACATAAACTTTAAGAGATTTCTTTTCCATTTATTCTTGTCTTCCTCCTCTATGATTGAGGGAGGAATTTTTTCCTGTTTCACTGTGGGAATACCACTCTGTGGTCCCATTGTTAGAGATAGATTTCAACTCTAACTCATGTCTCAAGCATCTGCCAAGCCTCACTTGTGTTATATGGAAGCCTGACTTCCCAGATGCCTAGGACCAACCCACTGGCAGCCCAGTTACCACTTCCACCCCTGTCTAGTTTTTGGTTCAATTTTCCTTATTTTCCTGTAATTCCTAGCTATTTATTTCAAAGAATATTTGTTATAGCAAAAATATCCTAGGGTTTTGTAAGAGGTGGGTTTACAGGTTAATTATTCTGCTGTGTTGCCATAATCAGGGTTTAATACATGTTGAATAAGTGGCTGTATGGATGAAGCATAAAATCATTCAGGCAGAGAGACCAAAGCAAATAAGACAGGCAGGAAAGCACAAATTGTCTAGAAATATGCTGTCCAACTTGGGAGCCACTAGCTCTAGAGGGCTGTTGAGGACTTGAGTGTGGATGGTGAAATGAGACCCTGAAGGTATAAAATACAAACTAGATTTTGAAGACTTGGAATAAAAAAGAATGTAGAGGTACAGAGGATCACAGGGGAAGGGAGGGAAAACTGAAAAGGAAAAAATCAGAGAGGAAGACAAACCATGAGAGACTCTTAACTATAGGAAACAAACTGAGGATTGCTGGAGGGAGGAGGGTGGGGGGATGGGGTAACTGGGCGATGGGCATTAAGGAGGGCATGTGATGTGATGAGCACTGGGTGTTATACGCAACTGATGAATCACTGAACTCTACCTCTGAAACTAATGATGTACCATATGTTGGCTAATTGAATTATAATTTAAAAAATAAAAAAATGTAAAGTATCTCAATTTTTATGTTGACAGTATATTGAAATGATATTTTTGATAATTGGATAAATATTAAAATTTTATATTTTAAAAGAATATGGCTATAGAAAAATTTAAATTTCATTTAAATGACTCCCCGATTTCTGTTGGTCAGCACTAGAGTACCTTGTAGGTACACAATAAATACTGATTGAATAAAGGAAGGCACTTAGTACACTCAAATTGTCTCTCTTTATTCCTAAACTTGGTATATAAATGATGAGACTTATGATATGTGCAAACACTTTCCATAACGGATCTATCACGGACCAGATTCTCACAGCTGAGGGAGTGTGAGGTGAGAGAATAAAATACAGTTCACTGTAGTGTAGCAAATTTAGGTGGAAGGTAGTTGGAGAAAATGAGTTTGGATAAATTCTTTTGACAGTCACTTGAGTAGAAAAACACACCTGTCTTCAGTAATGGTCTTCCACGGTTTTGTCATGCTTTATTTAGGTGCTATAGGAAAGTTTTGACACGATATAGCACTTGAGGAAAGGAATCTCAAAAATGCAATTAAAAACTTTCTCAATTTGATCCTTACTTTTGCTCTGACATTTTAGCCAACCTGCTTCCCTAGATCAGCTTTCATTCATTCATTCTTTACAAAGTCTTTGTTTCATGCTGGGATTTTTAAACTTTCTTGGTCACTGAATGGTATTTTACCTTTAGGTTGAGAAATGAGCTGTCACTGGCAAAGTCAGCCAACAAGTTTCCCAAGGCGGCATCATCCGCTCATTCCCACCTGTACGTAGCCATTTAGCTGGTGATGTGACATTCTTAAGGGTGTTTTGCCATGTTTTGCCTTTGTCACTCTATATATTCTACAGTAACCCCTCCAACAGAGTCCATATGCTCTGTTTCTAGGTGGGGGTGGGAGTCGGGGAGTAACCTCGTGAAAGATTCTCCCAGAGAGCTGCTGTCCCAGGTGCAAAGGATCATAAGCCTCGGTTCCAGACTGTGTACCAGCTACCTGTCCCCGGAGACCATTTCGGCCTCTGTAAAGAAGCCTTTCTTCCTTGTTGCCCCTTATTCTCTTAAATTGGCACCAATATCTCCGCACGTGTGCTGGGCCTCCAGTGGTGGCCACTGCAGCTGCTGTCCTTGGACTCTGCTCAGACGCAGAGTGGAGCATGAGTTGCAGTCCAAATTCTGTTGTTCACTGGTTGCAGAGGGATTTGTTAGCAAGCTGTACGCCTCAGCTAAGGTCTCCTATTTTCCCTTTTGAGTTCTGCCACAAAAGTTTATTTCATTGATAGTTTCTGCCCTGCGTGGACTGTTGGTGTGGGGCACCAGAGGCAGATGGGCTCTGGTGCGGAGTGTCACTGATAGCCTGATTCCCACACGTGGGGCTTTTCCCGGTAGCGATGGGACACATCTGTTCCCCCAGCGGCCTGTGTTGCAGACACAGGCATAGGGGCCAAGTGATTAAAGCATTTGAAAATGGAAAGCACAGGGCGCCCTGGGTGGCTCAGTCGGTTAAGCGACTGCCTTCGGCTCAGGTCATGATCCCGGAGTGCCGGGATCGAGTCCTGCATCAGGCTCCCTGCTCGGCGGGGAGTCTGCTTCTCCCTCTGACCCTCCCCCCTCTCATGTACTCACTCTCTCTCATTCTCTCTCTCTCAAATAAATAAATAAAATCTTTAAAAAAAAAATGGAAAGCACAGATGTCTTTGAAGTGGAATTATCTATAACTTTTATCAAATGCCCTCCTGAGTCCATCCATATGTGTAGTGTTCCAGTTCACGGGCAAGGAATTGTCCATTTATCTCCGTTGTTAGCCGGACGTAAAAGTCCAAAAAACCAAGCGGAGGGCCACGTTTGGTGATCTGTGTCTCTTTTCTTCCGTTACCTTTATACCCCTTAGATTCTGATGTCAGTCGGGAGTGTTTGTGAGCAAGATAGCGGTGCTTTGCTGGAGCACGCAGACAACCTTGCGAGGGTGAGGAAGCGTTTTATCCATTCGGTACAGCCGAACCGCACTGTGTGTCTGTTTTCATGGCCAATGTGCAGGGTCTAGTTTAGCCAGAATCTCCTCCTCAACCCTCCCTGGATCTTCCTCCATAATCTAATCAAATGAAACAGCTGAGATCATGAGGAACTTCTGAAAAGAAACCACATCACAAAATGACCCACGCTCTAGCTTTAGCCTGACTGCAATTGTCCAGCTGAGCTGAGTAGGTGGGAATTGTATGGTTGGCCGTGGCTCGTAGGGTTTGCCGTCTGCTCCTGCTGTTGAGATGGATTGGGGTGAAGATGCCCGCAAACTTCTTGGTCCCTAAGGCAGGAGGAAGTGGCATTACAAACACACCAAAGAAGGAGTGTTTTCTAGAACCAGGGCATTGAGGAAGTTACCTCTGGGAGAATTCCAAAACTTCCCTGAGCAGGCGCTCCATGGCCACAAGGCTCAGATGGCAGAGATTATGTTGGATCCCAGCCCCCATTTGGCCCTCAGCCTAATGCCCTTGTGCTAATGGCTTTACCTCAGAACGTGGAGTTACATCACATGTGCATATAGTTTACCCAGACGAAACTCTTACTTGGGGTTTGGGGAGGGGAAAGAAGAAAAACATATCTTTAAATATTCCCACTGACCAAATAGTTGGGGGGGGTGTACCCTGTAGGCAATGGAGCAGTCAAGCTTAACACAGAGAAGCCTACAAAATGTATGTATGAAAGATTTTAAGAAATTTGTCTTGCCACTGACCAATAAGACATAATGAAAACAAAGCAACAAGCCAAAAAAAATCTCCAGTGACCAAAGAGCAAAGAGTGTTTTGTGGATAAGTAAGCTGAATAATGAAGGGTCTAGAGTTAAAGTGATGAAGTTGCCAAGCAGGTGGTACAGTCTACACAAACCAACCCTTTATATTGTACTTTATGGGTAATTCAAGGAGTTTGCCAGGCTCGGTTTTTTTTTTTTTTTTTAAAGATTTTATTTATTTATTTGAGAGAGAGAGAGCACATGAGAGGGGGGAGGGTCGAGAGGGTCAGAGGGAGAAGCAGACTCCCAGGGAGCCCGATGTGGGACTCGATCCCGGGACTCCAGGATCATGACCTGAGCTGAAGGCAGTCGCTTAACCAACTGAGCCACCCAGGCGCCCCAGGCTCGTTTTGCCTTACAAGCTGAATGTAGAGCCTAACCAGAAAATGCCCAACTATCCCATTTATGGATTTTTTTTATTATGTTATGTTAGTCACCGTACAGTACATCATGAGTTCTTGATGTAGTGTTCCATGATTCAATGTTTGTGTATAACACCCAGTGCTCCGTGAGCCGAGATGCCCTTCAACAGATGAATGGATAAAGAAGATGTGGTCCATATATACAATGGAATATTACTCAGCCATCAGAAAGGATGAATACCCAACTTTTGCATCAACACGGATGGGACTGGAGGAGATTATGCTAAGTGAAATAAGTCAAGCAGAGAAAGTCAATTACCATTTATGTATTTAAAGCTCTCTATCAACTTGAGAGGGTCTATCAAGGACCAAATCAATAACCTTGCTACTGAACTTTCTATAATTGACATACCTGTTGTTCAGAAAACCATTTGAATTGGTTAACATTAAAGACACATGAAAGAATCATTTGCTCTTATCAGACTTGGAAATGTGAAAAGGTTTTCATATGTATTTTCAGATGGCAGATATTTACATACTCAGTTCATAAACAGATGCTGGTGAATATGGAAGGTGGGGCGTGGGAGAGGTGTGATGGTAACGATGAAAATTTAGTGCATATTTCTAATCCCCAACACCATTCACTTGAGGAGTCATCTTAAAATATTGTATCTTGTTCTGAGATTTTTCTTACCATAAAATTTCCACTACATTGAAAGTGATATGATTGATGATTTTCTTTATCTAATAAGAACTAAATATAGTCTCTCAGTCAAAGATTATTATAAAGCACAGTAGTGAAGTGTCTTTTCCATACCTGGAAAAAATCATGTTAAATCAATTACAGAGAACTAGAAAGGCATCAGCCACAAATACCTAAATTATTTTCTTGATGATTTCAAGCTATTTCCCATTTGACATGGATCTTTTCATTCTAGACCATTGATTTTATTTACATTCTGAGATCCAAGGATTTGTGTCTTTTTGTAAACAAGATTAAAATACTAATGTGGTCTATACAGAGCCAGAAATTATGTTTTAGGAAATCCTGAACTCCTTTTATTCATTGTAGTGTATGTCTCCTAATATGATTTGTGTAAAGTCATTTTATTACATATTTCTTTGCTGTTAGGTTGCCTTCAAAGGATTTTTTTTGTAACTCCGGAGACAAATAGGAGGAAAAAACCCAGCAGTGTTACGTTACTAGGACAACCCCTAGGAAAAAGACATGTGCAACATTTCAGTGACTTTATTACCCTTTCCATTTTATTTCTTTGAGTCAACAAATAATGGGGTCACTAGTCTTAGTGGCAGTTTTGCCACTTTTTTAAGGTTTTTTTCTTAAGATTTTATTTGTCAGAGAGAGAGAGCACAAGCAGGGGGAGCGGCAGGCAGAGGGTGAAAGAGGCTCCCTGCTGAGCAAGGAGCCCAAATGCAATGCGGGACTCAATCCCAGGACCCTGAGATCCTGACCTAAGCCGAAGGCAGACGTTTAACCAACTGAGTCACCCAGGCGTCCCAGTTTTGCCACTTTTAAAAAGATGTATGCATGAGTACAAATGCAGAATGCTGGGGAAGTGCCTTGTACATCTTTTCTTCCCCGCATCCTTTCATGATTACACTGGCAGGCAGAGGACAGCTGGGAACCCTTTCTGGGCACTCCCCTCTCTGCACCACCTGTCTCTGGAACCCATGTGCAGCAACCAGCCTTGAGATGATAGGGAGGGCCAGGGCGCAGAAACCTTAGAGTAACAAAGACTTAGAGGAAGGTGGGAAAGGTTGGCGGTGTGACTGACTATTTATGATACAGAAAATGCACAGGGACCGGAGGGAGGGGGGGCACAAGGGCTGTGGGGCTCTGAGAGCCAGGGTGAGACATTGTACTTTATTCAGGAGGCAACAAAGAGACGATGAGGCTTTACAAGCAGGGAGGAGATGGTGGGGTGTATTTAGGCACTGTGTAAAGTGGTTAAGGGGGAGAAGTTAAGAAGGCTTATTAGACGAAGAGAAGTGTAACCAAAGAGGAACATTGTGAGTTCATGCAAGAGCATCTTTTCCGAACCACAGTGGGCGTAAAAAGGAAAGGGTGGATTCAAGACACAGAACTTAGGACTTGGCAGCTTGGAGGGACTGGATTGATGTTTAAAGGAGGAAAGCTGGGGCTCACATCCTTGCTCCTTCTATCTCTGCTTCCACGTCTGCTAAGGCTACATGGCCTTGGATGAGCCCTTCTCATCTTGAGCATAGTCCCTATTTGTAGTTAGGAAATTCAAATGCCTATAGCAAATGAGACAGTACATTATAAGTGTCTGTAGGCCCTCAACATTATACAAATTGTTATTATTGGATGTGAGGTTTAGGGAGGATTAAAAAAAGAGCCTAAAATCTGCGCACAGATGTTTGTAATAGCTTTATTCATAGTCGCCCAAACCTGGAAGCAAGCAAGATATCCTTCAGTCAGTGAATGGATAAATAAACCGTGGTCCATCCAGACAGTGTGATATTATTCAGCACGAACAAGTAATGTGCTATCATGCCACGAAAAGGCGTGGAGGAAATTCAAGTGCATATTGCTAAGTGATGAAGCCCATCTGAAAAGGTGCCACATTGTAGCATTCCAACTATATGATAATCCGGAAAAGGCAAAAAACTAAAACTATTGAGACAGTAAAAAGATCAGTGGTTGCCAAGGGTTTAGAGAAAGGGAGGATGAATAGGCAGGCAGAGCATAGAGAATTTTTGAGGGCAGTGAAACTACTCTGTAGGATACCGTGATGATCGCTACATGCCATTCCTCATACATTTGTCCAAACCGATAGAATGTACCACACCAAGAGGGAGCTATAATGTGAACTGTGGACTTGTGGACTTTGGGTGATTATGATGTATCAGTGGAGGTTTGTCCATTGTTACCAAAGGTACCGCTGTGGTGGGGGGTGTTGATGTTGGAGGAGGCGGGGGCTGTAGGGAGAGCGAATGTGGGAATTCTGTGCACTTTCCACTCAGTTTTGCTGTGAACCTAAACTGCTCTAGAAAGTAAATCCTATTAGGAAAAAAAGTCTAAGATGATTCCAAGATCTTAAGCCTTCTTGACTAAAATAATAGCATTGCCATTCACAGGAGGAGGAGTGTTGGGAAAAGAAACTGGTTTCGGAGAAAGATGATAAATTCCAGTTGAGGTATTTTAAGTCCAGGGGCTTGAATAACAATCATGTGGAGACGTCCAGCAAGCAAATGAAATGCAGAACTAGATCATACTGTTGCGCAGTCATGGAGCGCAACGGTTGAGAAAGAATTCTCGAGATGCTGTATGGTACAGCTTCGTAAATTTATTTAAGTAGCACGGGGACAGGACCCATGGGTGGAAAGAGCTGCATGTTTGCTGAATGCAGCTGGTCATTATATGCTTAGCGCTCAAGGGGGAGGGCATGTGCAGGGAGTATTAGATCCTAAATATTTCTTCGAATTTCTACACATAAAACTGCTGTCACGGAGCACCTGGTGGCTCAGTTGGTTGAGCGTCTGCCTTCGGCTCAGGTCATGATCCCAGGGTCCGGGGATCGAGCCTCGCATTGGGCTCCTTGCTCAGTGGGGAGTCTGCTTCTCCCTCTCCCCTGCTTGTGCTCTCTAATAAATAAATAAATAAATCTTTAAAAAAAATAGCTACTTTCACAAAATTTCTCTGGTGCTTATCATTCAGTTCAATATTAACTATTGGTAAGATATACGGGCAGTCATGAGACCCTTTAAGAATGTAGCAACCGGCATGTATTTGATCCGTATCAGAGCTACGCAGGCTATAGGTCAGCCTTCTGGGCTAAAGGTGAACATTTTTCTGCTTGTATCCCTCATCGATACTATACTTGGCATTCCTATTGTTAAGCATGTCTACATATGTCGACTTTTTTCCCTTAGTATCCCACGCGTGGGATGAAGAGATCAACTAGATGATTTCTAAGATGGAGAGGAGAAGCAAGACAAGCCCAGGGATAGGAAAAGCAGCACAGAGAGATTCAAGCAGAAGTGGACTGTCAGCCAGCTGCAGAGATACTGAGCAGGGTGAAAACTGAGAAATATCCAAATGATGTGGAAATTAGGTTGTGTTCTCACCTTTGAGAAACCCGTTGTTTTGAGTGGCGGGGACGGGAAACACATTGTAAAGGCTGAGCAAGCAGGTGTCAGGGATGTTGGCAGGAAGGATGCAAGCAGAAAGCCATGGATTGAGGGATGAGATGGTCACCAAAAGGCCGTTTTACAATAGGGAGACCTTGGCAGAAGGGGGGTGACCTGTGGAGAGGTCACATTAACAGTGTTGAAAGAAAGAGGACTAGAATTAAACAGTCAGGTATTTCTCTGTAGGCTGAGCGTTGGAGAAAAGGAAACTTCCTCAGAGCCTAGAGTGAAAAACAAGCAGGTGCCTGTGGGTATAGACATTTTGATATTAAGAAGATAGCATCGACAGCTTAGAAGAGCCTCTCTTGGGGATGCAGTTGGCATCAACCCAAAAGGACTTTTGATACTGACTTTATGACCCTTAGGCAAGGTACGTAACCTCTAGGGGCCCCCAGTTTCCTCACTTGCAGATGAGATACCTTCTTTTTTTTAAGATTGTGTTTATTTATTTGAACGAGAGAGAGAGCACTGAGCTGGGAGGAGAGGGAGAAGCAGGCTAATAAGTGCATTTTGAGACCTCTACAACCACCATGAGATTATTGCACTTAAGAAAATTAAACAATCCTTAGTATCCTCAGGCACACAGTGTCCCCTGGAATTTCCGCAGCTGTCTCAAAGACGTCTTTTTACAGATGGTTTGTTTCCAGTCAAGGATCAGAGAAGGGCCAGTGGTGGCCTTCAGGCTCCTAGGAGTCATGAAAAGGAGGTGAGGTAAGGAGTGTGAACGCACCTAGCCAGGGCTGGCACGGGACAGCGCGCAGTATTTCTTCCCTTTCTTTACCTCTCCGTCTTCTGGGCGGCATATTGACCATTGAAATGGGAATCAGAGGCATAAGATCCACAGTGGGGGCACAAGATCCCCCTTACGGTGGTGGAAATGATGAGGTATCAGGGACTGGGCCAGCCAGCAAAGGTTTAGAGGCAGAATATGGCGGATAAAATGCCTCCTATCCAAAGATGCTATTGATGCCAAAATAATAACTAATAGCCATTCCGTGTTTACTCTGTGCCTGGCATTATTCTAAGTACTTTTATATGTGTTAACTCCTTTATTCTGCACAGCAACCCTACTGAGTTAGGTGATGTTATTCTCCCTGTTATGATGAGAAAACTGAAGCACAGAGAAGTTAAGTGACTTGGCTAAAGTTACACAGTGCGCGAAAATATTGGAGCTAGGACTCAAAGCCAACAGGTCCATCATCAGAGACCAAGTGCTTAAGCATTCCTCTAAGTCAAATTAACGATTTAAATCCACATACAGATACAAAGACCCTGTAATGCCTTGAGTCAGGGGACAGCATATGACATCAAATGTCCAAGGAGAGAGTCTGACCCGTTCTCCCAAGAAAGGAGGAGGTACAGAAACAGGTATTGCAAGAGTAACGGAGCTGGATTTTCAAGGACTAGGAGGAGACTGCCTGGAAGTGGAAGGGCAGCCCTGGGAGCTGTGGGCAGGCCCGCAGTACTTACAGTGTGTCCCTCAGTGAGTGGGTAGGGAGAGACGTGGGCTGAGAAAGTAAGAAGGTGTTGCACAGGGCGCCTGGGTGGCTCAGATGGTTAAGTGTCTGCCTTCGGCTCAGGTCATGATCCCAGGGTCCTGGGATCGAGTCCCACATCGGGCTCCCAGCTCAGCGGGGAGCCTGCTTCTCCCTCTGACCCTCACCCCTCTCATGCTGTTTCTCTCTCACTCGCTCTCTAAAAAATACATAAAATCTTTAAAAAATAAATTAATTAATTAATTAAAAAAAAAAAAGGTGTTGCACAGGGGTCATTTACAAAGGCCGGCTTTAGGAGGAGGAAGAGCAGAGCGTAAGCAGAGTTTATAGATTGCTCTCTCCTCTCACTCTCATCATTCTTGCTTCTAGCAACCACTTCCACGAGGTTTGTCTTTGAAGAGCCACTGTATTCTTCTGAAATTATATCATTTAAAAAAAATTGGGGGGTTAGCTCAGCAAAGCATTTACACTATCCAGAGCCTCTTCTTAACATTATCCTTAGATTTATTGGGAAAAAACAAACTTTTCTCCCAATGGGAAGGCACATGCGGGTTCCTTATTGTCCTGGTGATTTGCTTCTGTATGTGTTTTGAATGCATCTGCGGGATCAACAACCCAGTGGATTCCCAGCAGCCGTCACAACTCAGCAGTCGCTCCGACTCCCCAGGATTCGCTTTCAGTGAAAGAGAACCCAGAAACTCTGACCACATTGTGACATTTTTCATGTGCTCTAGAAATGTTTTAAATGTTGAGTGTAGTGCCTCAATCAGATGTTGCTGTGAATTGTTTGCAGACAAAAATAACAGAAATTTACCTGTCCCCACACAATTTCCTTTAAATGTAACATTGGTATGTTTGTGACAGGCAGTTTTAGGTTGTTTAGGTTATTTAATAAAGAGGTAGGGCATCGTTTACATATAAAAAGAAAAGGCTGTAACACCTTTTCCATATATATATATATATATATATATATATGACTCTTAACTATGGGAAACAAACTGAGGGTTGCTGGAGGGGAGGGGGGTGGGGGGATGGGGCAACTGGGTGATGGGCATTAAGGAAGGCACGTGATGTAATGAGAACTGGGTGTTATATAAGACTATGTATACATAGTCTCCATTTTTCCTGTGAATCTTTACATTTTGCTGAGATGTTGCACGCACACAAACTCAAAATACTGTGATATTACAATGCAAGAGGAGAGAGGGCAGAAAGCCAATTTAGTGACTGACTCATTGATACCCAGACATTACATGTAGGGATGTGGACACTGAATCCCTGCAGCTTTTCAGCCAGTTCTTCGGTGAACCCGCCAGGTCAGGACCAGAAGCGCGCCCCCACCCCAGGTCAGGACTAGATGCCCGGGATGGGCAGGCCTCGGAGCTTGCTTGCAGGCAGCTTCCAGGCAGTTTTCCCGGAGACGCGGCCACCTCAGGAGCTTTCCTAGTTCTTTGTAGGGCCCCATGTTAGGATTCGAATGTGGATTTTTGAAAGAAAAGATCCCTTACTTCACAATAACTCTGATATGATTGGCAGTGATTCGTGAAACAGTAACTTCTAAAAAGAGTAGCTGTGTGAAAAAAGGAACGAGGTTAATGGGAATGCAGCTATAACCTGAGAATATGAAATCATGGAGCTCAATTTAATATCAGGAACGTTCTTTGTTCTTCAGAACCACCAAGTACATCCTTTGATAAGCTTCCAAGTTTCCTTTCACTCTGAGGAGATTTTTGTGCATGTGAATCTGAAATTTAGTATCATAGGGCCTAATACAGAATTTGTAACTACTGAGTGAATGGAAGTCACTCATATTCTAATTCATCATGATCGATCTACTTTTGTGATGATTTGAAAATTTGAGTTGAATGCAGTGAGAAGATAACAAGACATTCAGCGGAGTGTCTCAGCAGTGTGCCAAGTCCTTTTACATAAATGCTTCCATTTAATCCTTACAACTTGTGGTCTTCATGCTGTTGTGGGTCTGTGTCACACAATAACAACATGACAGAGCTAAAATGGGAATCAAATCTATTTGACTTCAAAGCTTATTTTTGAGTTACTTAGGCGTGTCCGGACAGGGAGATATCCAGGATAGTATGTTACAGCTTTTGTTTGTCTCAGAACAAGTAAGTAAATAAATCCGATGTTCTAACATCTGTGTTTCCGAGAAGCAAAATATGGAGTGGGCATAGACCATTCCGTTTAAATGGTTGGGGAAGAGAGTTTCTGATGAGCCTTTACTAATAACAACCCATCCTCCCACCATTGGCCATGATGGCCTGTTATGATGTAGTTTTATTTTATTTTTTTAAAAAAGGTATTATTTATTTCTTTGGCAGAGAGAGAGAGAGGAAGGGAGAGAGCACAAGCAGGGGGAGTGGCAGGCAGAGGGAGAAGCAGGCTCCCTGCTGAGCAAGGAGTCCGATTCGGCACTCGATCCCAGGACCCTGGGATCATGACCTGAGCCGAAGGCAGACGCTTAACCGACTGAGCCACCCAGGTGCCCTATGATGTGGCTTTAAAGCAAATCCTCAGTTTTCTCTTTTTCTTTCACATTAGTCTGAATGAGGTAGAAGACGCACCAAGTCCATGGCTTTCAGAGTTATGGTGGGGAAAAAAGCCCAAGTAAAATAGCTTGCTCTTTGGTGACTACTTACGTGTTACTAATACAACAAATTCTGTGAAGTTTAAGACTTTTCATTTTGGGGGAGAAGAGAGTACCACCAGAATTTTGTTTAGTACTCTACTATTGGTGATTAGGACTGCCAATATTTCATGGAAATAAGGGTTTGAGAATACTCTGAGATAAAAATATTCTATGATTATGCATATTATTTAAGTAGCTTTGGTATTACCCTTAGACCCAAGTGGGAGGACCCCATACTTTAGAAAACCTTGTTTTGGTCTTCTTCCAGCCGTACCCTCTCCACAATGCAAGGGAGGGGCCACACCACACTAGAAAGCCCAGGACCCCAGAACTACTTTCCAGTGTCCAACAGCCCTTTTTCTTAGGTCCATCTTCCAGAAGGTAGACTATGCTGTCTCTGGAGCCGAAAGAGCAGCTCTTTGCGGGCAGGTGTGGCCGGAACTTGGACACATGGGCTGGGCTGTCCACACCTGTTCAGGAAGCCCATCAAGATCAGAGACAGCTGGGGCTGGGAAGCGAAGGGAAGCCCTGCGCCAACAGGTGCCACTGGAAGTATGAGAAACCCAGGAATTCTCAATTTGATCATGGCTTTCAGGTCTTTATGAAGGGGGAAGGATAGATGTATTTTGTGTAGCAGTTCATTACCTTAATGTGTATCTAGTAAATATTTATACATATCATATGGGCCCCTATTTGTACTCTTGCCTGGGGATCTTCAAAGTGGGCAGCGCTAGAGATAGACCTTTTTTTTTTTTTTTTTAAGAGAGAGAAAAGAGAGAGAGAGTGCATGAGCAGAGGGGCAGAGGGAGAGAGAGAGAGAATCCCAAGTGGACTCCATGCTGAGTGCAGAGCCCATGACACAGCCCCATCCCATGAGCCCAAGATCATGATCTGAGCCAAAATCAAGAGTTGGACACCTAATCAACTGAGCCACCCAGGTGCCCTGAGATAGAACCTCTTTCACTTCAGGGATTTTTATAAATAATTCTCAATGCAAAGTCAAAGCCTTTAGCACAGACTGACCTTTAGAGTCAATCTGAGTGAGTAAAAACGGTATTATGCTAAGTGAAATCAGTCCATCAGAGAAAGACAATTATCACATGGTCTCACTCATGTGGAATTTAAGAAACAAAACAGGAGCATAGGGGAAGGGAGGGAAAAATAAAACAAGACAAAGTCATATAGGGAGATAAACCAAAAGAGACTCTTAATCATAGGAAACAAACTGAGGGTTGCTGGAGGGGAGGGGGGTAGGGGGATGGGGCAACAGGGTGATGGGCATTAAGGAAGGCACGTGATGTAATGAGAACTGGGTATTATATAAGACTGATGAATCACTGACCTCTACCTCTGAAACTACCAATACACTATATGTTAATTAATTGAATTTAAGTTAAAAACAATAAAAAACCTCCAGGATTAAAAGTCCAAGGCTTTCACTCTGGAAAACTGTATGGAGGTTCCTCAAAAAGTTGAAAATAGAGCTACCCTATGATCCAGCAATTGCACTACTGGGTATTTACCCCAAAGATACAAAAGTAGGGATCCGAAGGGGTACATGCACCCTGATGTTTATAGCAGCAATGTCCACAATAGCCAAATTGTGGAAAGAGCCAAGATGTCCATCGACAGATGAATGGATAAAGAAGATGTGGTATATATATACAATGGAATATTATGCAGCCATCAAAAGGAATGAGATCTTGCCATTTGCAACGACGTGGATGGAACTGGAGGGTATTATGTTGAGTGAAATAAGTCAAAAAGAGAAAGACATGTATCATATGATCTCACTGATATGAGGAATTCTTAATTGCAGGAATCAAACTGAGTGTTGTTGGAGTGGGGGGTGGGGTGGGAGGGATGGGGTGACTGGGTGATAGACACTGGGGAGGGTATGTGCTCTGGTAAGCGCTGTGAATTGTGCAAGACTGTTGAATCTCAGATCTGTACCTCTGAAACAAATAATGCAATATATGTTAAGAAAAAAAGAAGAAGAAGAAGGTAGCGGGAGGGGAAGAATGAAGCGGGGGAAATCGGAGGGGTAGACGAACCATGAGAGACGATGGACTCTGAAAAACAAACAGGGTTCTAGAGGGGAGGGGGGTGGGAGGATGGGTTAGCCTGGTGGTGGGTATTGAGGAGGGCACATTCTGCATGGAGCACTGGGTGTTGTGCACAAACAATGAATCATGGAACACTTCATCTAAAACTAATGTTGTAATGTATGGGGATTAACATAAGAATAAAAAAAAAGAAAGGTATAAAAGTCCAAGGCTTTCTAGCCAAACTGCAGACTGAGCCCAGTGTATGAAAATCCAATTCTCTTTTAAAACTGCAGGTATCTTAGGGACGCCTTGGTGGCTCAAGTCACTCTTGATTTCAGCTCAGGTCATGATCTCAGGGTTGTGAGATCGAGCCCTGTGTTGTGGGGAGTCTGCCTGAGAGTCTCTCCTTCTCCCTCCGCCCCTCCCCTTGCTCCTGCTCATGCAGGCGTGCTTTCTCTCTCTCTCTCTCAAATAAAATAAATCTTAAAAAAATTAAACTGTCGGTATCTTAACATCCCCTAAGGCAGTTTCTGGTTTCCAGACCATAATTGGAAACATCTTTATCAACTTCACATTTTCGCAATAAAGACAGATTTTACCCCCGCCGTTTGTTCTACGCAGTCCAGGCGTTTCTGTGCCAGGGTTGAAGCCCACTCTCCTGATCTTAGCATAACTGCTCATGGCCTTCCTCTTAGGTCACTAAAAAAACTGTCCTTGTAGCTCAACTGTTTGTTTAAGCACAGTTCCAAACGGCAAGCTTCTTGGAAAGCAAACACATCCAGCAATGTTATCACTCAAAGGCACCTCGCAGTCTCCCTTCTTGATTGGATGTGATGCAATGTAACCAACATCTATTGAACATTTAAGTGCCCAGCACCAGGCAGAGATCTAGAGAGACGCTCAGGTGAGCAGAGATTTGTCTCCTGGGGATGCTCACAGTCTGGAGGGGCAAACACCGGTAGGGCAATCTGCAATCAAAGCCAAATATATTAAGAATGAAAACGATGAAAATACAGTGTGGAGAGAGGGAGAGGAACCCATGTCTGCCAGAATTAATATTTCCTTCCTCCTCCTCTTGCAAAAAATTGCATGGAGGAGATGCCATTTGGACTAAGTAGGCATTGAAAGGTAGCATTACGATAGGTAGAAAATAATAATCACAGCTAATGTTTATTGAGCTCTTGCTGGTTGCCAGGCGCTATTCCTGTGTGGATTATATCATTTAGTTCCCTCAGGACAACAAACCTAGGAGGGGGTAAGTACTCTCCACTCCCTCCACCATGTTCCAGATGAAAATCATAATGTGTAAACACACTAATCACTTTGTCCACATGAGATACACGAGGGTAAGTCACTCATCCACAGTCACCCCACCAGGGAAGGTGGAGCTACAATACGCAGGCAAGCAATCTGACTCTGGAACTTGTGCTTTAAAGATTTTATTTATTTATTTGAGACAGATAGAATGAGAGACAGAGAGCATGAGAGGGAGGAGGGTCAGAGGGAGAAGCAGACTCCCTGCCGAGCAGGGAACCCGATGCGGGACTCGATCCCGGGACTCCAGGACCATGACCTGAGCCGAAGGCAGTCGCTTAACCAACTGAGCCACCCAGGCACCCCCTGGAACTTGTGCTTTAAACCACACACTCTAGAGAGAAAGGTATTCTACACACAAAACAAAGAAGGGAGCACCAGACATGGAATAGCATGAAAGATTGGAGTGCAATCACTGGGTGAAGAATAAGCATATGTTTAGCCCTGGTAGGTATTATCAAATATTTTTCCAAAGTGACTGGCTCAGTTTGTTTCATGCTGGACATGTAAGAGAGTTCCAGTTGTTCCACATCCTTGGCAACATTTGGCATTATCAGGGTTTTTTTTTAATTTAATTTTATTATGTTAATCACCGTACATTACATCATTAGTTTTTGATGTAGTGTTCCATGATTCATTGTTTGCGTGTAACACCCAGTGCTCCATTCAATATGTGCCCTCCTTAATACCCATCACCGGGCTAACCCATCCCCCCACCACCTGCATTATCAGGTTTTTTAAATTTTTGTAAATTTCAGCCATTTTTCTTAGATATGCAGTGATATTCTATTGTTCTAATTTCTCTCCAATTAATGATGATAATTCTCTCAAAATAGGTTTATAAATATTGCAAAACTCAAAATCTGAAACGGGTCATGCATATATGTATGTGTATATAAATTGAGGAAGTGATGTTATATTTATATAAAATACGAAGGGGCTCTGATGCCCAAGGCAATATTGAAGAAGAGCAAAGTGGGGGATTTATGCTAGCGGATATCTGGACTTACAATAAAGTCACAGTAAGACAGTGTGGTATTGGTGCAGGGATAGACAAATAAAGCAGGGACATAAGAGAGTCCAGAGTCAAACCAAAACAAGATCACTTTATTTGAACAGTTTCCATTGCAATGCAGAGGAGAGAGGACGATCTTTTAAATAAATGGTGCTAGATCAATTAGATATCCATGTGGAAAAGGATCTTTGAACCCTCCTTCACACTATAAAAAAAAAAACTGATCACAGCTAAAACGGTAAAACTTAGAAGAAAGCATAGGTGAATATCTTTATAACTTTGACATACACAAAGATTTCCTAAATTGGGAATAAGAGCACTAACCATTAATAATATTGATAAACTAGACTTCATTATATTAAGAATGTGTGTTCACAAATTATAGCTGAGAACTTCCCTAATTTGGGGAAGGAAACAGGCATTCAAGTCCAGGAGGCACAAAAAACCCCCTTCAAAATCAAAAATAGGTCAATACCTGGACATATTATAGTGAAGCTTGCAAATTTCAAAGATAAAGAGAAAATCCTGAAAGCAGCTCAGGATGAGAGGTCCTTAACCTACATGGGTAGCCACATAAGGCTGGCAGCGGACCTGTCCATAGAGACCTGGCAGGCCAGGACAGACGTGATGTATTCAATGTGATAAATGGGGAAAATATGCAGCCAGGAGTACTTTATCCAGCAAGGATGTTATTCAGAATAGAAGGAGAGATAAAGAGTTTCCAGGACAAACAAAAAACAAAGGAATCTGTGAACACTAAACCAGCCCTGCAAGAAATATTAAAGGGAATCTTTTGAGTGGAGAGAGATCCCAAAAGGAACAGAGACTTTATAGTATATGTTAATTAAACTGAATTTAAAGAAAAAAAAAAGAATGTGTATGCATAATGGGGTCTTACTCAGAGATTGAAAAGGCAACCACACAGTAGAGGACATTCACAATCCATATATCTAATAAAAAAGACTTAATACTTAAAATGAAAAACCTCATACCAATCAGGGAAAAAAAACAGCCAACCCTATTAAAAAGTAACAAATGACTTAGACAATGTACAAATTATTTTTTAAAAAATTGTATGATGCTAATAGAATTTTTTTCTCTTTTTCTTTTTCTTTTTCTTTTTTTTTTTAGAGAGAGAGATAGTGCCTGCACTCTTGCATGGGGTAGGGGGTGGGGCAGAGGGAGAGAGAGAGAGAATCCCAGAGGCAGGGCTTGATCCCAAGATCACGACCTTAGCCAAAATCAAGAGTCCAATGCTTAACCGACTGAGCCATCCAGGTGCCCCTGATAATGGAATTTTCAGATATATATTGAAATTTCCTTCTTTAATTATGTATTAATTCAAGGATCTGAAACTCCAAGGCAAATGGTTACAGAGAAAGTATATTCATCTTATAATAGAAATGCCTACCTAGTGGGTTAAGGATCTTTGAGTACATCTCAGATCCTCCATGCTTGCTGAGCACTGCTGGAATGTGTGTTGGAGGCCTGGAACTGCATCACCTCCCTGTTCTTATTCAGAGGCTTCATTACTCAGAGTTTTCACTTCACTTACAACCTTCACTCGCTTCCCTTGGGCAAATTGAACTGGACTTGGGTTTACAAACACTTGGAGACTCCTTCTTGTAGGATACCTACTGTTTGGAGGTAGGAATGGAGATGGTGAATATATATATCTCTCTGGGATCAGCCAGACGCATACACACATACACACACACACACACACACACACACAAATCCTGAAGGCTCTGCAGCCCAACATCAGACATTCTAAGTGCCAAGATGAAAATGTCGTCATTTTGGTCTATGAGATTTTTCTCTATGAGATAAAAGCAGAGCTGTAATTGATCCATGATACCAGTCCACAAATTAAATTACCTCAGTCTAGGACCTTGGCAATGGAAATCTCCCTTCTAGTCTTCCCAAATTAATCACTGAGCACCTACTGTATGGGCTGAGAAATTGGGGTACACATAGGTAATAGAATGCCGTGTTCCCTTTAAAAATTCAAGGAATTTCCAGTCTTTAACTAGCTCTACTGAGGTCAAACTGGTCTATTGGAAAGAAGATGGGATTTGGAATTAGCCAGGCCTGAGTTTATGCCAAACCTACTGAGTTATGCTAAACTCTCTGGCACCTTAATGGAAAGGGTGTTTTCACATTCCCACCTGAGTTTTACCTCCCATTATACTTTTTAAGCCCTAGATGGAAAGAGGTATATAAACAAAGTTCACTTCTGTTAATTTTATTAATCACACCAAGGAGTGGGAACCATATCAATGTTTGAATCTGCCTTTGGTCAAATAAAACCTTTAAGTCTTTATTTTGTTGAAACAGTTGAGGAATTCTAATTCAATATCCAGAATTATTTTTTAAAATAAGAAAATTTACACAAAGAACAAATCAGATGGCCTTTCAAGTACCCAAGATGATTGGGAGCACTAAGATTGCCAAAAATCAACTGAAACACAAGAAAAATGTGATTATAGAACTGGGTGAAATTTTTTTTTTTTTTTTAAGATTTTTATTTATTTATTTGACAGAGAGACAGCGAGAGAGAGAACACAAGCAGGGGGCGTGGGAGAGAGAGAAGCAGGCTCCCCGCTGAGCAGAGAGCCCGATGCGGGGCTCGATCCCAGGACCCTGGGATCATGACCTGAGCCGAAAGCAGACGCTTAACGACTGAGCCACCCAGGCGCCCCGAACTGGGTAAAATTTTAAAGGTTGTTTATGCAGTCCACTTTCTATAGTTAGGAATAAGATGAGTTTCAGAGACATTTACTTATTAGGCCAAAGTCACATGGTTAGTAAGGGCAGAACCCAGACATGAACTTGGGTCCCCCAAATTTCTGCCCAGTGGCCTTTCATTTTCTAGGAGGAGTATTTTCACAGAGTCTTTATAGAAGGCTGTCACTACCACTACCGCATTCCCCTGTGTGGATAAGCTAAACTTTCAGTAAATCTGTTATCTTGAAATGAGGATGAGCCCAGGCTGCCTTCCAGCTCTTCTGTATCTCAGGTGTGTGGGCTGTTCAGCAGATAGACTATTAAAGAAGAGGTGGGGATTGATTCATGCCTCAATTCCTTTCCAACCTTTGGAAATTAATATACTAAAAATCAAAAAGTAATAAAAGGTAGAACAAGCAAAGGTTGCAAACTTTTTAGGAGCTAGTGTAGTACAAAGATCTCTTTTCTCCCATGAAGAATTAAATCTCTCAGACATTTGTGGTTTTCTTGCAAACTTCTATATTTTAGAACAACACTGTTCTCAATACAGTATAAACTCAAGTATAGGGGCGCCTGGGTGGCTCAGCTGGTTAAGCGACTACCTTCGGCTCAGGTCATGATCTCAGGGTCCTGGGATCAAGCCCCGCATCGGGCTCCCTGCTTAGCAGGAAGCCTGCTTCTCCCTCTCCCGCTCCCCCTGCTTGTGTTCCCTCTCTCGCTGTCTCTCTCTCTGTCAAATAAATAAATAAAATCTTTAAAAAAAATAAAATAAAATAAAAACTCAAGTATATACGTATCCATTTTGCTTTAAGGGAAGAACTAGCTAAACCTGTTTTGTTCTCCTCTGTTTTAACTCTCAAGTGTAAGTCTAAATCTCAAAAATATGGATGTAACACAATTGCCAAAAAAAAAAAAAAAAAAAATTCTCCAAAGCACTTACTATTTAGGAATAGCATGCTATTTATGTAGACTTTCGGGTGTGAATAAACATCAAAACTGGGCCTCCAGAGCCCACGCTCATCAATGTACCTCCTTGTTTCTGGGAAGTAGATAAGGATGTTAATAGAGCCACAACCTCAAATATCCAAATATCAACTAAAACAAACAAGCATCTAGTGCCTAATCAACCTTGTCCAGTCCAATCATGTATTATCGAGAGGATTAAACACAAAGGAACTTGACATCTGTCTCTGGTTTCAGCTGTGCTCCCTTCCTTACCTCATTGCTGCCAGACATCACTTTAACCAGAGATCATATTGGTCAGGTCTTCCTGCTGCCACACAGAAGGCAGGGTCTGATTAACTTACAGGAAACTACAGAACTGACAAAGACAAAAGCAAGATTCACAAAGAGTGGAGAAATGTAGCCATGTCTCAGTCTTCCTTACTCTTCATTCTAGTTCTTAAAAATAGATATTCAAATGACAGCAAAATTCCAGGAATAAAATGCTATTAGAAAAATACTCTGTTCACTCAAAATATTTAAGATGTAACTAAAATATGTCCTTCTGTCATAGTACATGATGTTCTTCAGTTGCAAATGGATTGTGTTCCAAAAATTAATTTGTAAGGTGGGCTGGTCAACACCCATTTTGGTATGACCTCATTTCTCATAGATTTTACCTGCAATTCAGGGGCAACTTTCCAGTGTAAGTATCTCGCACAGCGCTTAGGCTCTCATACCTCCTTAAAGAAGCCTACTTATCCTAGAATTCTAATATCTGAGAAAATACTTCTTCTCTTACCAGGCGTAATTGCCACACTGGTCATGGCAGGTTATCTCCGGTCTCTTGGGTACTTCTTTTCTGACTCTTTTGCAGGCTCCTTTTCCTTTGCTCAACACTTGATTTCAGTCTGCCTTCTCTTTTCTCTTTATACCTCCTGCCTGCTCAACCTTGTCCCCATCCATGCGTCAGGTACCATCTATAGTCTTACGGCTTCTCCTTCTGAACTTTTTCACAGATCCATCGACAGTATCTCCATTTGTATTGCTCAAAGTCACCTCAGACTCAGCGTGTCCATAAAAACATGACTTCCCTCCAAAATTTGGATTTTGTCCATGTCTAACCACCACCCCCAAGTCAAAGAGTGGCTCCACCATCTGTCCAGGTGTGTAGGTCAGAAATCGCAGGGTCATTCTTGGCATCAGCCTTCCCTCATGTCCCTACAGGCCCTGTCGATTTTACCTAAGTACCCATTTTTCTCCAATACTCTTTGAACATTCTGTGCTCTTTCTTGCCACAGGGTTTTTGCTTGTGCTATTTGTTGGGGCAAAAACCTCTCACTTGAGCTTGCATTTTTTTAAAAAAAAAAGGAAGTCACCTACTGGAGTCGCTGATTTATTGATTCATTCGGACCTGAAGGCGGAAGAGTAGGGAGCAGAGTTTTGAAGCTCTTCTGTTAAATACCAGGTAGAAAGCAATTTCTTCTGACAACTAAGATAAATGGTTATATAACAAGGCAATAACTTTTGAAGTCCACATGTCTCAAAGACAGCTTCCTTAAAAAAAATAACCTAGCAAGGACAATTTTGTAGTTCATAGAAAAAAAAAGGTTATTATAAGACAGAATTGATGACAGAAGGGTCAGTGATCAGAACCCTGTCTCCATACTCACCTGGGTCTGTAACCTCTTACCTTACAAGAGTATTTCATCTAATGGCCTTTTAGAAAGTTTTCAGACATAGAATTCTATTAGCCTCATCTGAATAGTGTAGAAAATTGTAGACTTTCAAGTTCAAGGGGGGTTATAATTTCCTGCCTCATCATTTTCCTTCTGCTCTCGCCCCTGCCTCTGCTGAGAAATCTCCTACTCATTTGTCAGAGCTCAGCTTTAGTGTCAATCCTCCGGAAAGCCCTTCCTGACTCCTAATTCTACCTCAGGCTCCTTGTAGAACATTCCAGAGAATCTCATTTCTTTTCTTTATGATGGTTATCTCAGTTTGTATGGGTAGAGATACTTTTTTTCATTCATGTCTTTTCCACTAAACTTTAAGCCATGAAAGTAGGCAACATATATTTGTTGTTTTTGTTGTTCACCATCATTATAGCCCCAGAGCCTAGGGTGGCATGTTGGAAATGTTTAGTAGATATTGGTTGAATGCTGTCGAATGGATGAACTGAAAACCATAGAGAACCACTGCGGCATGTATAATGTGTCTTTGAGATGCTGAATTCAGAATCCTAATCAGTTTCTGGTACGCAAGCCCACTCCTTCCACTCCTTCCTCCCCTGATCTTGGTGGGCTTCCTTTATCTGCAGGATATTATGATATGGAAGCAGCTCGTGGTTTTCTGGTGGTCTAAGACGAGGGCTTACTCAGAGCTGGAGAAGAAAGTAAGGGTGAGGAAAGCCCGAGAAGGGGAACAGAATAGAAACAGAGTGCTGGGCAAGAGTGGGGCTAAAATCCTTAGCTGTGCAGGCTACATAGTCTCACAGAGAACTTGGTAGGATGATTTTCCTTCTTTCCAAAGGCTCTAGTGTTTGAGCTGCCTGTTATTCCCAACCCTTGTAGTCCTCTCAGGCCTCCCCTCTTGTAGAATAGAAGAAAATTCACTCTTGCAGCATCCCTCTTTGTCACACATGCTCAGCAGATGTCCCATGGCCTTCCTCCCCTTCACTTGGATTCCTGATGCTGCGGTGAGATGAGCCAGGGTACGTGTGAATGCTGGGGATTGGGGGACTGGTGGGAATTGCAGTATGGCGGATGCTACTGAAACAGAACAAGGCAATGGGAAAGGCAAGAGAAAAGAGAGGACAAGGCAGTTACCTTCTTTCTCTCACTCCCTATGCCATCAGTCCCCTTAGACTTAAGGGAACAGGTCCTGGTAGTTTGCAAAGGTGGTAGTCCAGTAACAATCAATATGGGGAACAGGGGGTGCATCCTAGATTCTGCTCCAAAGTCTCTTGAATTATACTCTATGGTACATGTTCTCTTTTGTGGCATAAATTAATCCTCAAAGTGAGCAACCGTTGTGGTACTATTTTGCAAAATGTGTTTACTCTCTAAAAATATTCCCATGGCCCTTTCTCTCCTTCTCCAAGTTCAGTCCTTTCCTAGTTGTTTATTTTTACCTCCCATACTTGGCCAAATAAGTAATACGTAATTTTGTGTCTGCTCAAGAAAATCTCTTTCCCCAGGGCAGAAAGAATCTGATTCTCCTAAATGAATGACAGCCACTTGAGAGTGTGGTGGTAAACTTGCCACTTCGTTCATTCTTTCAACAAGTATCTTTTAAGCACCTAGTATGTCAGTGTTGTAAGCATGCAGTGTATCAGTAGTGAATACCAGAGGTAATGTTCTTTCCCTTTTGGAATTTAAAGAGCGATCCGTGAGGAGCTTAAAAATCAGAACTAGAAGAGGCCTTTGAAAAAAGCTGACGTCCTCATTGAGAAAATGGTGGCCTGGCGAGAGGTGAGTTACTCAGGGTGACAGAGCTGGAACCAGAGCAGGGAGCCCGGCCTCTTTGCCCAGCCTGCCTTCTGCTGCCACTCTTCCCAGCCCCCACTCCATCTGGCTGGGTTATAAGCTGTCAGCCACCCCGTTCAAATCAGAGTGCTGTCATGTGGTGCACGCCGCAGTCCTGCTTAACGGTTTAGCAATTTCTCAGTGGGATTAGGCTCAATGGTATTCTTTTCCGTGCAAGCCTAGAGCAGAGATGCATTCTCTGAGCTGAGAAACATACTGAGTAACTCACAGGGGAGGCATTTCCGTAAGACAGAAATAGTGGGTGTTTATATAACCACATCATCTTGACCCAAGCTCTTAACCATTCAGTGTGGCATGGTTTAAGATAGTGAGGAAAGGAAGGAGGTGGGGGAGTGAGTTAGACTGAGGGCTGACATCATAGATCTGTTCTTAGAACGAGAGGCTGTTGCTAGAACTCTGGGTGGAGTCTCATAACCTGTCCTCGTGTGTGCTTAATCAAATGCAGTGAAGACTGTGTCGTGCATGTGACTTTGACAATTACAAAGTTCAAGGGACACCCTGGTAAAAAGATTTGCTAATACTCAAAACTGTAACTCTTCAAATAGTGCTGCTTTAGCTGTGTAGTAATCTGCATTAAAAGTATTCACTTTCGGGCGCCTGGGTGGCTCAGTCGGTTAAGCAACTGCCTTCGGCTCAGGTCATGATCCTGGAGTCCCGGGATCGAGTCCCACATCGGGCTCTCTGCTCGGCGGGGAGTCTGCTTCTCCCTCTGACTCTCTTCCCTCTCGTGCTCTCTGTCTCTCATTCTCTCTCTCTCAAATAAATTAAAAAAAAAAAAAATCTTAAAAAAAAAAAAGTATTTGCTTTCTCTAAGCAGAATTGAGACATTATATTTCCTCAAACTAAAATGGGAACTCAAACCACGAAATGCCTTTAAGTGATGTGTGGATCAATATTACAGATAGATATATATGCATAGGATACATATATACACACGTAGCAATCACATCAAATCCATTATTTCACAAATGTTATTCATTAGTATGAAAGTAAAAGATAAAGTGAGTAAATTTAAAGAAAAAGTATTTGTGTAGACTGCTTAAAATTCTTTTGGAGAAAAAGCACATATAAGTTAATTTAACAGATCCAAATAGATTTCAATTTATTGATAATCTGTAGAATTTTTATGTGCCTTTAAAACCTCCTGATTTTCCAAGAAAGTCCTTTCCAATAAGAAAAGAATACTCTTTAATCTCTATAACTCTCTATTTTTGGCCTCCATTAAATGTATGTACTCTCTTGCTTACATTTAATACAAATACCTATTCAACTATTTTGGACATTGTTTTACACCAGAGGTAGGAAAATACGTTCTGTAAAAAAAAAACAGAAACAAATTACTTAAAGATCATAAAATGAAAATGAGAAAAACCATTAAATTTGGTTTTATTTTTAATCTTCCTAGGAGATTATATAAATGTATTCCTTTCATCTTTTTTTTTTAAGATTTTATTTTTTTATTTGACGGAGGGAGAGAGAGAGACAGATTGAGAGAGCACAAGCAGGGGGAGTGGCAGGTAGAGGGAGAAGCAGGCTCCCCGTGGAGCAAGGAGCCCGATGAGGGGCTTGATCCCAGGACCCTGATCTAAGCCGGAGGCAGACGCTTAACCGCCTGAGCCACCCAAGCGCCCCTCCTTTCATCTTCATTACAATTGAGAATAGAAAACACAGATCTCTATTGAATAATCACTGAGAAAAGACAGGAGAGAAAGGAATAGATGAGACAAATGAAGAGGGACTATTACAAGGATGAGAAAGAACTGGGAAAATGTAGGAAGATCAAAGATGATCCACAAGAGAAGTATAAATAAAATAGTATCGAGAGAAAACAGAGAAAGATACTCAGAAGGAGAGGCTGTGATGGAATGACACAGTTCATTTGGAGGGGTTTTCAATTAGACTTTTAAAGATAGGTTGAATTTTACAACCATAGGCATGGTAGGAATATAATCTCTTGAAAGTTTTTGATAAACCTGATCAAATACAGATATGGGGATATATAGATAGATAAATATGGCCTTTATCTTAATAGGTTGTCTCACACATTTTTCCAAAATAATTGTTCAGTTATAAGTAAAGTTAGGCTAATTTATTTCTTTTTTTGTGTAACCATTTTTGAAAGGCCACAGATAAATTAGTACTCAGTGAGTCATTCTGGTAGTCATTATGACAGAAGACTTGGAAAACTCAGCTGAAAAGGTTCTGTGTTCTTATACTTACTTGGTACCATTTGTAATTCTAGCAAGTTGAGATAACTTTTGAATAAGGATATGCCTTTCTCAGGGGGTCAACATTTATGAAGCATCCCAAACAAAATCCATGTTGAAATACAGTGTTTTAGGCAACAACTCATTTGTGGGTGGAGGGCCAAATTTTTAGCAAGTCCCATTATCTCTGTCTTGAGCTGAATGTGTGGCAAGTACAAGGTCACAATTTTTTTAAAAAGATTTTATTTATTTATTTGTCAGAGAGAGAGAGCACAGGCACGGGGAACTGCAGGCAGAGGGAGAAGCAAGCTCCTGCTGAGCAGGGAGCCTGACACAGGACTCGATCCCAGGACCCCGGGATCATGACCTAAACCGAAGGCAGATGCTTAACTGACTGAACCACCCAGGCATCTCAAGGTCACAATTTTTATTTTTGTTTATTTATTTATTTTTAAAGATTTCATTTATTTATTTGAGACAGAGAGAATGAGAGACAGAGAGCATGAGAGGGAGGAGGGTCAGAGGGAGAAGCAGACTCCCCGCCGAGCAGGGAGCCCGATGCGGGACTCAATCCAGGGACTCCAGGATCATGACCTGAGCCGAAGGCAGTCGCTTAACCAACTGAGCCACCCAGGCGCCCATCAAGGTCACAATTTTTAAATCCATATAGGCAGTTACATTTGTCTTGAACGTAATAGACTTTTCCAAGACATTATTCCATGCCCAAACCAATAAGGATATCTGTTCCTAGGTGTTGCTACATCATGCATACCCTTGATAATAAGTATTCAGACCTTAGACTGAAAAAAAAAAAAAAGCATCAGTGCTTCACCTAGACTTCCTGATACTGTTCTTTCATTATGATATGAGGTTGAGTGTCAACCACGAGCGTCTCCTGCCTCTTTTCTCTTTCACGTATTGGATCAGCCAGTCAGCTAAGTCCCTTCCCTCTTGGTGTGAATGATCCTCGAGCAATGTGTATTTTGGTTGCTGGCTTAACACCTCCTCTCTTACTTTGACAACAATAGGAATTGTCAGAGTTTTGCCTGTTGTGAGATGGACTACCTCCTCACTGCCCTTTTTTTTTTTTTTTGAGTGTCAAGTTTTCTGGAAGATGGATTTCTGGAGTAGCCAATTCTCAGAGTAGAACATGCCCTGCCTTCCCTACCTCGAGAACGCCAGGAACGCAGAGAGCGAGAGGAAGATTCTGTGCCTGCGACCGCAGCACCCAGCTTCGGGAGCTTCGAGATCTAAACTAGATCTGCTCTGATTGGGAACTCCTAGGTTACAGGCTGCTATTTCTCTCTCACAAATATGAAACTGCACTATTTTGGGAAGTGAGCTTGACTCTTGGCAGTGGCATATTTTGCAGTCTGTGTGTCACAGATCTTGGAATCCACAAGCTGGAAATAACTTAGAGATTCTTGAGACAAACATCGCAGAGGCTGATAGTTAAAGGTCACAGTCTGGGGGCAGCCCCGGAACCAGGACCTGGGGCTGCTCGCTCACATTCTTTCCGTTTTACCTAGTGGCATGTTACAGTGTCTCAGCGGTGCTCCCCTGCAGACCAGGCATTGCGGGCGGGGCTTGAGCTCAGCTCACCTCCGGCTGGAGGCCTGCAAGCAGTGCCGGAGTCCATCATGGCACCTGTCTTGGTCAGCTCAGGCGACCACAGCAAAGCACCACAGACAGGGTGGCTTAAGCAACAGAAATTCATTTTCTCACGGTTCTGGAGGCTCTGAGTCCAAGATCAAGGTGCCATTAGGGTTGGTTTCTGGTAAGACATCTCTCCCTGCCTCCTGGCAGTGTCTTCACATGGTGAAAGGAGGGAGCTCTGCTGTCTGTCCCTCTTCTTAGAAGGACACCAATCCTGTAGGTTTAGGGTCCCACCATTATAAGCTCATTTAACCTTCATTATCTTCTTAGGGGCTCTGTCTCTAAACACAGTCACGTTGGGGGTGAAGGCTTCAGTATATGTATTGGCGGGGGGGACACAAATCAGTGTATAGCAGTCTGGATGTCCAGTCTTATTTAGTCTATAATCACTAAGGTCCACAGGGGTGTGGACTAGACCTCGTGTTGGACCACTTTATTTTACACTGTTATCTACCTGGAAGCAATTTTAATAGAGGCTCTTCAGGGAACATTGTGTATCAGGGCTTCCTAAATTGAAATCATAGTGTACCAATTTATCTGTAGTCTCTGAAAACACTGAGCCACTAGATCATACTTCTAAAGTAATTTTTGAATAGATAACACATGAGTATCATATGGAATTCAAAAGGGAATGGTATGGGGACACCTGGGTGGCTCAGTCAGTTAAGTGTCTGCCTTTAGCTCAGGTCATGATCTCAGGGTCCTGGGATCAAGCCCCACATCGGGCTCCCTGCTCAGCAGGGAGCCTCCTTCCTCCCTCCCCCTGTTTGTGCTCTCTCTCTCTCTCCCCCCCTTCTGACAAATAAATAAATAAAATCTTTAAAAAAAGGGGGGAATGGTATGTCCCCCCTCTCACTCCTCTATCATAATCTGTTAGTGACTACCTTTATACAGGCAGTCTGTGCATTGACACACAAACTGTGCATGGTCTTTTTCTTTTTCCACAAATGGTAGCATATTGCACACTCGGGACTAGACTTTACTTTTTTTTTTTTTAAGATTTTATTTATTTATTGGACAGAGAGAGACCCAGCGAGAGAGGGAACACAAGCAGGGGGAGTGGGAGAGGGAGAAACAGGCTTCCCGCCGAGCAGGGAGCCCGATGTGGGGCTCGATTCCAGGATCCCGGCATCATGACCTGAGCCGAAGGCTGACGCTTGACGACTGAGCCACCCAGGTGCCCTAGACTTTACTTTTTTCACCGGACAATAAATCTTGACAATTATTCAAAATCCGTACAAATGGAACTATTATATATTTTATATTTTATAGAGTCTGTGAAATATTTCAGTGTGGATGTACCACAGTCTCCTATTGATGGCCTGTTTGATTATATTTTTAGATTTTAAATTCTGTTTCTATCAAGTATATAAACTGGGCTGAGTGAATATCTTTCTAAATATTATTCATATATGTATATACATATACATCTATCAGATAAGTTCCTAAAAGTGAAAGTACTATATTAAAAGGTATGTACATTTCATGTTTTGGTGGAAACTGTCCTAGTGTTCTCCATCATGGTTTGTAGGAGAGAGTCTTACATGGGTCTGAAATGTGATGGAGTTTCCTGGAAGCTGGGAAACTATAGGTTTACTTCACATTAATCTGTTGGCTCACAAATCTCACATTCTGGAATGTTCTCCCAGTTTCTTTCTACCTCATTATCTCCAGTTCAAGATTTTCTCTTTGATGTTTTTTTCTTTTTAAAGATTTTATTTATTTGACAGCGAGAGAGAGAGCACAAGCAGGGGGAACAGCAGAGGGAGAGGGAGAAGCAGACTCCCTGCTGAGCGGGGAGCCTGATGCAGGGCTCAATCCCAGGACCTGGCATCATGACCCAAGCCAAAGGCAGACACTTAACTGACTGAGCCACCTGGGCACCCCTTTTTTTTTCTTTTCTTTTTTTTTCTTTTCTTTTTTTAAAGATTTTATTTATTTGACAGAGAGAGACACAGCGAGAGAGGGAACACAAGCAGGAGGAATGGGAGAGGGAGAAGCAGGCTTCCCATGGAGCAGGGAGCCCGATGTGGGGCTCGATCCCAGGACCGCAGGATCATGTCCTGAGCTGAAGGCAGATGCTTAATGACGGAGCCACCCAGGCACCCCTCTTTTTCTTTTTTTATTTATTTTGGGGGGAGAGAGAGTGAATGTGAGTGGGGGAGGGGCAGAGAGAGAGAGTGAGAGAGAATCTCAAGCAGACTCCATGCTGAGCATGGAGCCTGACACAGGCCTTGATCTCACAACCCTGAGATCATGATCTGAGCTGAAACCAAGAGTCAGACATTTAACCGACTGAGCCACCCAGGCACCCCTTTGAAGTTTTTTCTGACAAATACTTTTCTCACTTTTATTCTTGGGCTATACTGCAAGGAACCTTTATATAAGTATGTGGAATCAGGAAATCTCATTGACTACAGGACTCTCTCACACTTTGCTAAAGACAGTTCTTCTCTTTAAATATTTCTTGTGGGTATCTCATTTCCCTAACTAGATTCTGTAACTGGAAACCAAAATTTACTTTGCTCTGTAATAGTAGCATATAAATGTCATAACATTTAATAGGATAAAAGCTTTTATTTTATTCTTTTATCAGCCTTTTGAAGTAGCCAAAGTAGTAATAATAATAAATTCTTAGGTTTAATAAGTTAATTATTAAAATCTAAAATTATAATAATGTATATTATATAAAGTATTACTGTTATTATTTCATCATAGAGGTGAAGAAACTGAGACACAGTGGACTTAAATGGCCAAGTCACACAGCTGTGAAATGATAAAGCAGGACTTTCAACCCATTATAACTGTTCCAAATCAGGTTTACTTTCCACTAACTCGTACTGTCTCTGAGCAGGTAGTGTGAGCACTCAGTAAAGACTTGTTGGTTGATTGAACATAAACTTGCATCTAGATGACCCAGGTGAAAACCAGATGGGTGACAGCCATGAGTGAAAAATCTACCCTCCTGTCTACTCTAGTGTGCCTGGCAAATAAATCTTTCTGTCTGCTTCAGTGTTGCCAGTCTTCGGGGAGTACAGAAAACTTTTTTTCATTTTTTCATAGCCTGGATTTCCTCACTAGGGCTGTATTTTTGGTCTTGATGCCTTTTAAATGCGGTTTTTGTTGTGTGACCAACCCCCACATATAAGGTCTCTCATTTGATATTACTGTCTGACTTTGGTTTGATTAGGGCTGGTTAAATAGGCAGCGGAGTGTGTGTGTGTGAGAGTGTGAGTGTGAGTACATACACGCGTGTTAGAGCAACAGCTCTACAACGTGTCCCTGTATTTTTATAAACTCCTGATGAGTTTTATTCATGCCTTCAACTTGCACCCTTGGTCTGATACACACACAGATCAGCTGCATCCTAGAACAGCCCTTCCTGTCAGACCGTTTGGGTCTTGGCCTTCAAGACAACTGGTAACTCCTCCTGTAGGGAGATGTTAATCTGGCTGCAGCTCAACCCTGTTTCAAATCTTTCCGGATTTGGCTGTTTGGGAGCAGGCATGACCTTGGATTTCCATTCCAATCATGGCTAATCTGCTGGCTCTTGTTTTTCTCCTTTCCACGAGCGGTTCTCTTGGAGGGACGAGAAGCATGCGTCTCTCCATGTGGCTTGTGAAGGTCTAGAGGGAGCGGGGATGGAGTGGGTAATTACTTAGAAAGTTCTTACATTCTCAGATGCCAGTGGCAGCTATTTCTGGCTTTAGGAGGCAAATTATCACTGTTACGCCAACAACACCCACACATGCAACTTTTTTTCATACCAAAATGGACCGGGCCTGCCATCCTTCCTGGCCAGTGTTTTCCAGTGAGTTTGTGTCACTGCCTTCCTTGGAATTCTCACCCCAAGATCTTGCTCACTGCTGAATGCCTGCCACTGTGCTGGAATTTGGGGTGGTGTGGTGGGGGTTGAGAGCTAGTAGGCAGGGAGGAGAGGAAAGACAGGGAATAGCTATCCTTTTCAACTTTGAGAAATAATACCTTTAATGTTTATTGAAATCAACCCCTGGCTGAAGTCAGTCTATTCGAGTAGGATGAAGGGGAAAATCATAAATGATATTCTCTAAGCCATGTAAACACCTGGGAAAATCAGGGGCCTTCACCAAGACCGGGGAAGATCTGGCTCCTGTCACATACTTCTGGAGTAGGCTCCCTCCAGAAGTATGTCCTCCTGCCAACGTCACTGTGATAGGCAAAACAATGCCCCCACTCCGGAGATGTCCGTGTTCTCATCTCCAGAATCTGGGAATATGTTGTCTTGTGTGGCAAGGATTTTGCAAATGTGATTAAGTTAAGGATCTTGAGATAAGGAGGCACAAGGATCAGAGAGGAAGAGGTTTGTCAAATGAAACAGAGGTGGGAATGATGGGGCCACAAGCCAGGGAATGTGAGCCGCCTCTGGAAGCTGGCAAAGCCAAGGAAACAGAATGTCCCCTGGAGTCACCAGAAGGAGCACAGCTCTGCTGACACCTTGCTATTAGCTCACTGACACCCATTTCATAGTTCCAATCTCCAACTGTAAAGAGGATAAATTAGTGTTGCTTTAAACCACTATGTTCGTGGTGATTTGTCACAGCAACAGTAGGAAACTGATACACCCATCACGACTGATTTTGACATCCTCCGGGAAGATGCATCACTTCTGGGAGCATCCTCTCCACCTCTTGTGGATCCTGAGGAGGAAGATTGATGTTCCTTGCTGCTCTGCTCCAAGGGCATTCCTTGACTCCTATGCAGGAGGAAACTGCCCCCCAATCCCAGATCTTTTCCCCAACAAAAAGCAGACCCCCTCTTCACATAGGACTGACCCCAACTTTCACAGCTGTCCCCTGGGGTGGGGAAGGAGGATTTCTTATTAACACCCCCAGCTCACCCTTTGAAATAGATCTTTCTGAGCGCCTCCTCCCCATGAGGGTCAGAGAGTCTTATCAAGGAAAGCTTCACTCACAGGGTCAAAGGTAGAGCATGCTCTGGCCTTTTCCCTAGGCTGCTTTGATACAGACTGAGCTCCTCCCCTGCCACCAGCCCCAGGTGCAAGGCCCAGGCCCTGCTGACCACACAGCCACCTGCTCTGTGTCTCCACACCTGCCCAGAGGCACGGCTCTGCCTTCTGCTTTGTCTTCCTTGTTTTCCCGTGCCTGGTTAGCTCTTTGTCGTTTTCCCAAGCTGCTTGTCTGAAAATTCCTATGTACTCAGATGGAAGTTCTGGAAGCTGAGAATAAGGGACATAAAAGTATACCCAAGTATACTAAAATTTTAAAGAAAGAGAACTCAAGTTGGAATCATTGCTGCATGTTCCTTTGGGAGAAGGAATTTGAGAACTTAAAGAGTTTTTCATATTATCAATAAAAGCCCTTCCTCCTAGAAACAAACCATTTTTACTATTACTGTATGTATTTTGAGAAGACATTTTAGATTATTCTAAGGATTTTAGCTCTTGAATGACCTCATTAACATTTGGACTATCTGAAGGTAAGAATATTAACAGGATTTCAGTGTCTCCACATTTGGTATAACTTTTCTGTCATTACACTGGGAAAAACCAACCATGCTTTCCTTTGCTCTTTAAATTTATCCTTTAGTTAATGCTACTTCCCTATGAACTATTTTTCTTAAATTTCAGTTAGAATAAGTTTATTTGCTTCAGCTTTGGAAAGATGCTTTATCAGTTGCTCAGCAACCCAAACATGTAACTATATTTTGCCTTCGTTAGAATCTTATTTAAGTTTGAAATCTTGACATTCAGAGTAGTATGTTCCTAGTGAGAAAATGAACTTTCACAGCTGTATTCCGTTGGAATGGTTCTAAGGCTCTAGAAACTAATATCTGCAAATGATTTTTCCCGATGAAATTTGTTAATGTGGTAAAAAAAGCTATCATTTTGTTCACTTCGGTTGTTTACAATGAAGAAAACAAGTAGTAATTTCTAGAATAAGGAAAGGGAAACAATTAGGACCATATAGTGAACACTCTGCATTGGCTGTGCTGGCAGCATATGGGAAGCGGGCGATGGGTGTCAGAAGAGGCCTTTAGCTCCTTGGTGTTGAGAATGCCGTCGTGGGCACCTGTAAGCCAATGAATATAAATGATAAAATTACTGTGCCTTAGCAGGGTTGTCTAGAGCGACCTCACTGTAATTTGGAAAATTTGAATAGATACTAAAAACCAGGTCCAAAACAAAGGAGAGTACTTCTGTTTCATTTTATTCATTAGTTCTTGACTTATTACTGGCTGCTTTCTCATAACACAAATAAGTCAGTGACTTCAGGCCCATGTCTAAGGACTTTAGCAAGGCTGTCTCTGAACAAGAAGTGAAAATGCTCTTCTGTCTTCAGCAACCTGCAACTAGCTGGGTCTTTCTAGAACCAGACTAACCATTAGCAGTAACCTATAATTTGCTTCAAGTACTTTCCAAAGCCAGGTGGTAAATAATTAATAAGTCCTCAAGATTAGTGTTTCATGTGGTTAAAGACAAGAAAAAAGAAAAGAAAAACAAGGTAGAAAGATTGTGATTTGGTGCTTCAATTTACACATTTAGTTGTAGTATTACAGGATAAATGCCCAAGAGTTAAAGTTATCAATATCAATATTTAAGTGATTTTGCTTCTTCCAGGAAGCTTAGCTTGTGCAAAATAACAGCATCCATCTGTAAGACCATAATTTATCTGTTAGCAACCAGTTACTTTTATCTTTCTAGATTTTTTTTAATATTTATGTATTTATTTTAGAGAGAGAATGTGTGCACGTACACATGTATGGGGGGAGGAGCAGAGGGAAAGGGAGAGAGACAGAATCCTCAGAGCACAGAGCCCAACATGGGGCTCACTCTCACAACCCTGAGATCTTGACCTGAGCCAAAATCAGGAGTCAGACGCTTAACCAGCTGAGCCACCCAGGCACCCCACCTTCTAAGTGTTTTTAGAAGCCTACTTACAAGATTCTACCAACGCCTTTTTTATCTTGGGTAAGACTGTACGCCTGTTTTCTCTTTTGCAAAATATGGAGTTTAGACTTGAGAGGTGGTCTCTAGGTGGTTCCCAGAGGTAGAACTCGATGGTTCTGCCACAACTTTTCATAGCTCTGGCCACATCTGGAAATCTCTTCAGTGGTCAGCTTAATCTTTTCGGTGCTTTCTTTGGATCAGCAGATCAGATAAGCAGGAGCCAGAATGCCTTCATCACCACCACACAGTAGTGAAGCCCTGGCTTCATATTCCACCTGGATCCACATTACCTGGTCATAAAAGCCTTCTTGATTCTGTTTTCCAACGATGGTGAGCTAAGTAGTCAGGAGTTAAACTGAAAGGAACCCTGGAAATATTGCTGACTGACACACACACCTGTGTTCTCCAGGTTTGGGCAGCAGTGAGGATAAACCCCTTTGGATTTAATAGCATTTGCTGGAGGGGCAACCAGAATGCTTCAACTCAATATCTTAAGTATACAGTGTGGTGTTGACGGAAGCGTTTTGCTGTTGTTTTAATGTATGTCTGCAAATACAAATTAAAGCTAGTTTTAAAGTTGACTCGGGAGGTAAACTTCTCCCATCACTAGGTTGCCTTGCAAGACAAGCCCCCAGATGACAACTGTGCATTGGGCTTCAAGGCAACCGGTCATCTTGGAGCAGGAGAATAATGGGTTCCAACAGAGAAGTTTCCCAGTTGAAAAGACAAATGAATCTAGTGTATGTGAAGAATATAGAAAATGGCATTGTACAGCCATCAAAAGGAATGAGATCTTGCCATTTGCAACAACGTGGTTGGAACTGGAGGGTGTTATGCTGAGCAAAATAAGTCAATCAGAGAAAGACATGTATCACATGACCTCACTGATATGAGGAATTCTTGATCTCAGGAAACAAACTGAGGGTTGCTGGAGTGGAGGGGGGTGGGAGGGATGGGGTGGCTGGGTAATAGACATTGGGGAGGGTATGTGCTATGGTGAGCGCTGTGAATGGTGTAAGACTGTTGAATCACAGATCTGTACCTCTGAAACAAATAATGCAATATATGTTAAGAAAAAAAACAAAAGAAGAAGATAGCAGGAGGGGAAGAATGAAGGGGGGGAAATTGGAGGGGGAGACGAACCATGAGAGACTATGGACTCTGAGAAACAAACTGAGGGTTCTGGGGCGGGGGGGATGGGTTAGCCTGGTGATGGGTGTTAAAGAGGGCACATATTGAATGGAGCACTGGGTGTTATACGCAAACAATGAATCATGGAACACTACATCAAAAACTAATGATGTAATGTATGGTGATTAACATAACAATAAAAAATTTTAAAAAAAGAAAATGGCATTGTAAGCATATTCAGAGACAGCAGCATTTGGGGAAAAAGATAAGTGGAAATATGGAAAACCAGGTGAATGAAAGAATGATGTAATGACACACTTTTGGAAAAGTGAAGAAAAGGTGCAAAATTGTCATATACTACCTGGGTCTGTACTGAGCAGTGTTTGCATTGAATATCACTGATTTGTCCAGTGAGGGATTAGATAAGGATGTAGGTAGGCTGCCATCTACATGGCAGGGTGTCAGTAGGAAATATTCAGAAGTGATAATCCAAGAAATATTAGTATAAACACATTATTTAGAAACATGGGAGGAAATATGAGGGTAAGTAGAAGAGTTGATACATCTGTGAACCACTTGTTTTTAACATATGAGCTTTGCAATGATGGAAAATTTTCCACTAATAGGAACATAAATTATATTTGAGAATTAATGGGTTTTTTTTTCCTTTGGGAAAGAACAAAATGATTTCTAACCTTAAACAAGTCACCTAACCTGTAAAATAAAGAAGATGATGTCAGAGTAGATGACGAGACCCATTCTAAGACCTAATTGCCCAGTTCTGTTATTCCATTTATATCTAGAAAGCTGACATTGGCAGAACATTTACTTTATTGTTCAGGCAGAGCAAGCTTTGTAGGCTCTTAGCATAACACTGTTTCTACATCACTTTCTATAATTTACTTTAATATCAGTAATCTGTTTGTATAAGAGAACAGCTACTTTCCATGAGAAAGTTTTATATGCCTTTACTTTTTATTTTGCTTTAACATTTGGCTTCAGTATTATGACGGAACTTGTGACATTTCTTTTAAAATGTCAACTCCTTAAGAAGAGGGAGTAGTATTTTCTTGTCTTAATCGTTTTATACAGCAATGATTTTACCCACTAGGCTAGCAAATAAAAGTTGCGCATAGGGTGGCTGAACAGTGCTGTTCAATAGAAGTGTAATGTGAGCTGCATTTGTAATTTAACTTTCTTGTGGTCACATTTAAAAAAAAAAAAGGAAACAAGTTAAATGTAATCTATTTTATGTAACCAAGATATTATCACTTCAACATTTGATCAATATAAAATATTAATTACTAATTATTAATTATCAAATATTAGTTACTAATGACATTTTTTCATACTGTTTCTTCAAATTCCAGTGCATATTTTACAATTCATATCTCAATATAAACCCTAAATTTCTATCAGACATTCTTGATCTGTATTTAAATTTTATAAAATTTATATTTTAAAAAAGTAGATTCTCATACCCAAGTTGTTTCAAAAATGTTTAAAAGTTTTCCAATAATTTAACTAAGTAATGGTTTTAAATTAACTAAAATTGGAAGTTCAATCCCTCAGTCATATTTGCTACATCTCAAGTACTCAGTAGCACCATGTGTCTGGTGGTTACCGTGTTAGCGAGCCCTCCAGAATGTTTGATAATTTCAGTGAATGTGATAGAAGGACTGATATGTTCAGTAATTTCTGTGAATGCTCAGTGTCCAAAGAATATCCTTCTCCCCTATGGGCAGAGATGGAGAGAAGGATAGTTGATTCCCTCTTCAGATAGGTGGTTTGAACAAGTAGTTTTCAGGTATGTGACTACAGCTATCTTTAGGGCAAGTGGACATGAGAAAGTATGAAAGCTACTTCTGCTTAATAATTCTCTAGTAAAAAAATTAGTGGGGAGGAGTTCACATTTTTGCTTTTGATGTTTTCTTTCCATTTGTAGACCTATTAAAGAGTAATACTTATGAAGCCCTGTGTGTCGCTAAGGCACAAGCCAAGATAGCTAGTATTTAGGGCATCAGGGAACTATTTAAAAAAAAGAAGAGAAATAAGTTTTGGCACACTCTTAGTTTGGGTTTTCCCAGAAGCAGACCTAAAATAAGAATTCAAGTACAAGCCATTTATTTGAGAGGTGATTCCAAGAAACACCTATTTGGAAATGGAGACATGTGACAGGGAAGGAGAGGAGCGAGGAGCCAGTAAGGGATGTGTTATTCGGCAAGTTACCACTGAGAGTCCCTAAAGCTTAATCCCACTGGAGAGCTCTGGGAAAATTTGTGGCAATGTGCCACAGGGTTCTACAGATACAGGGAGGAGGGAGCTGAGGTACTTATACACCAGCTTCCTCAGCCATTAGTTCAAGACTACTCTCCGGTAGTGGCAGTTCCTCCTTTCTCTGGACTACACGCAGTCTGAGTGATATCCGGTAAGCAAGGGAAGCCATTCAGGCAAAGAAATGCAGGAGTTGGCAGTTGAAAGTCAGGACAATGTGCACTAATATAGTATGGGCTAGGTGATTTGCGGGGGATAATGGACAGCATCTATGATAGACACTCCTTAACCTATAGTGGAGAATGTATTGAACAAAGGACAGGGAGGCATATTTCAGATCTGTGGAGCTTCTTCAAAATACATGTGCAACTGCCCAGCCCTTCTCCCCTTCCTAGACCTGAGATCCTAATAAAATGTGCCTGGTTCCCCTTGCCCTGATATTTATTGATGGAGACATAAAGACCAAGGAGGCTTATAGACTTTATCTATTTACATATTAGTCTGAAAGTATTTCATACAGATGTTTATCACAACTAGTTGCTAGAATTTGTGGGTCTGGCCAGGGGATGTACGTGTTTTCTACTTCTTTGGAGTTTGAGCTCTGATCCTTGAGAAGCTCGTTTGCTACCCACCAAGGTTTATCATCAAGTTCTGTCCCACTTTTGCTATATTTTCTCACTGCATTTATTAATAGTTGGCCTTTCAACTGACCTTAGCATTATTTGTTGAATTTATAGTCTGTGTCATCTTACTATAGGGAAAACTATGTGGGGATTCCCAGCTTCCTCCTAGAAACCAAAATAGTAAACTTTAATTGCTCTTAAGAAGGGATTTTCCAATATGGATTTTTAATAAAGAGAGTTCTCACTTTTAGTTGTCAAAGACTACTAAAGACAACTTTGGAGATTACTAAAAAGAAACATCGAGATAAATCAAGGAATGAGGCATTTAATAATTCTGCAGCGAATTGGGAATTCCAGGTCACTTCTGCCAATTAAGCAAGAATTGTGAGAAGAAATGCTTCATGCATATTTCCCTGTTCTATGCAATGGCACATAATAGTGTGCCACAGATATCTAGAAGCTCCTTAGGTCCTTGACATTGTGGGGTTTTTTCATTGTAATTCGAAGTTCTTGGCCATGCATTGTTAAAAACCGTCTACTGGGGAATAATTGATGTGATTTTTCCCAGTAGTTCAAAGCAAAACAAAACATAAATCCATGTATTCTTTGATTTCTGTTTTGAACTAAAAGTTACACAATTATTAGTTTTCACTACCTTAACAGCAATACCATTTAGGCCATTAATTACTAACCCAGTTATGTTCATTTGTTTCCTTTGAAGATTGCTTTCCTGATTATCTACCTCAGAGTTTCCTTTTATTGATCAATGGGAGGTGAAAAGATAACCCTTCATGTTGCACAAATGGCAACTTGCTCAGCATGGACCTCATGGCCCACAGCTGTTTGGAGGGGTCCCCGTGGTATTCAGGGGGTATAGGTTGGAAGCCAAGTTTGGTGTGCTCCTTCCCACCCCTGCCCTATCTCCTGCGGTGTCAATGCAAGTTTTGCCATGTCGGGAATGTTTTAAATTATTTGATAGATGATGTTGGTGATAATAATTTCTATTTATTGGGCAACCACTATTTTTGGGTTCTTTATATGCATTATTTCATTTAATCCTCACCCACCCCTTTGGACTAGGTAGGTTTGCTATTAGAGTTTTGGAGATTGTGAACCTAAAGCTTAAAGATTTTGTAAACCTTCCAGGGTCACCCAGCTAGAAGTTATGGTGAATGATTCTGCTATTTAATTTCATCTCTTAGATTATTAGGAAGGGAGAAATGCTGCAGAATTTTGGTCTGTCATCATCTCCTATCCTGTGATTCCATCAGTTTGCTCTTTAATGAGACTTATATGTATATTGGTTTTTATCCAAGCTAAAATTAGAATTTAAGGGGCACCTGGGTGGCTCAGTCATTACGTGTCTGCCTTCGGCTCAGGTCATGATCCCAGGGTGCTGGGATCGAGCCCCACATCAGGCTCCTTGCTCGGCGGGAAGCCTGCTTCTCCCTCTCCCACTCCCCCTGCTTGTGTTCCCTCTCTCGTTGTGTCTTTCTCTGTCAAATAACTAAATAAAATCTTTAAAAAAAAATTAAATTTAAAAAAAAATTAGAATTTAAAACATTTTATATATAAGCAGAAGGTTCTTTAAGCAAGATTATCTGCTCTAATAAAAACAGAATTATTGTACAGATCAATTTAGTATTCTATGATTTGCTTTATTTTAGCCTGGGCTCTATGATACCATTTAGTCATTTAAAATTCTCACAAAAACTGGAAGTAAGTTATTTTTGAGTCTGATTTACTGAAAATGTTCAAAGAAAATGCTACAGGTGGGGCTATAAATAAAATGCCTTATATTATATTCATCACTCACCCTACAGTTATCACAAATTCATAGAAAATTCTACGCACTTGTAAATCAGGAAAAAATATACATTTTTTTAAGAAGTGTGAGTCATTGATCATCTCAAGTGTAGCTGAGGAAATGACATCAGTGAGTTAAGTTACTAGAGCCATTCCAAAGAAAATAAAATTGGCTATTGTTAGCATCTCCTTTAAACATTTTTTGACCTCATGAAAATTGGTTGTTATTGATCATCTGCCTGACTGTAATGAAAAATCTCCACTTAAAGGATCTGGTGCATAATTAAAATGTACTTCAGTAACATCCAGCATTTGACACATTTCAAGTTTTCAGCAAAGCACTGGGGGAGCACAGATCACCCAGTTTTTAGCCAACAACTCAGATGAACCTTTAATATTTTGAGCTTGAGGGACTTCTGGAGGAATCATGTCTGTTAATTTGCACTACAAGATGTCTGCTTGGTTCCCAAATGATAAATTTCACAGTCCTTAATTAGTCCTCCTGTGAATTTGTTTTTATCCCCTGAAAACTGTTTTTACAGTTCAGACTAAGACTGTATTCCAGAAAACGTCCTTCCCATCCCCAACAAGGTTTCAGGAAAGGTACATGGTTCAGGATAGCGCTAACCTCTCTCTGGAGTAGAAGAGCTAACAACACACTGGGGCCATTTGGAATGAGCACTCATTCATGGCCTAGGATGGCCTTGGAATCGTATGTGCAAGGCAGACAGTAATAATTACACTTCATATGGACATTCTTTTCTGATACGTACACAGATGAAAACACTAAGGGTGAATGTTAATGTGAATTCAGATAAAGTAAAATTATAGGCCACCTAAGAAATTACATGGAAATATAATGAGGCCCAGTGACAGTGGCTTGGGATTCAGAAGACCTGGATTCTTTTGCACAGACACACATTTTGGGGGGTAACTACCTGGTTATGCCATATGGAAGCAAAGGGCAGAAAACTCAACCCAAACTGTCTTTAGCAAGGTAACTGTGAAGTCCAAAGGCATTCTGACTTCAGGTATGGCTTGATCAAGGCTTAGATCATGCCATCAGATTATTTCTGCCCTGATTTTTTGGCTCTCCTCCATCTGTGCCAGCTCTATCCCTAGTCTAGTCCCCTTGTGCTAAGATGACTGCCACAGCTTAGCCTCCCAGATGTTCCTGTTTAAGATCAGCAGGAAAAGAGGGCATTTGCTTTCCTCTTACCTCAAATAAAAGTCTTGTGTGCCCTGCCCACACCTGACTGTGATGTCACTGGTTGGGCACAGTTGCACTTACAGGATTAGGCCTTTGTAGCAGAGGAGATATGTCCTGCATTGTGCTAAGAAGAGGATGGGGTGGGGCGGTCTCATTTGTGTATTTGGCGGTGGTAAAACCATAATGATTCTAATAAAACTTGACATCTATATCGTGGTTTTTATTTGGCAGGCCTTGTGCTTAAGTGCTTCACTGCGAATTACCTCATTTAATAACAGGACAGGAGATTTCCCTCTGGTGGGTATTTTTTTCTCAGAGACTCCTACAGTAAGATCACTAACTGAGAATGTGGGTGGGAAGAGGCACAGGAGATTTGAGGAGAGATGTAAAGATCTGAGGTCATCATTTGGACAAAGGGAGAGCAGGTCCAGAACCGAATAGGATAGGCAGTGTTAGGTGTTCATTTGTGGGAAGGGATCGTAAATTTGAAGCAAAAACAGATGACTCATGAGATTTTTCTCTTAGCAGTGTTCATGTGATAAAGTGGAGGCATAGAAAAGCACATCTTGTAGGGCACGTTCTGTGGAGAAATAGAAGAGCAAGAGAGCTAAGGGTATTTTTAGAGGATTTCTGATAACGATGGACCATATGACCTATGCTGAGATTAGGATAGATGGGTAAGGACAGAAATGAAGCCAGGAGAGAGCTGATGGGCAGTAAGAAAAGTGGAGTAGGGGGTTGGTCATGGGTGGGGAGGTACCTGTGCAAAGAGAGCTAGAAGAAGATGCAGGGGCATTGGGAGCGTGACATCTTTGAAATTGGGATTTCAGAGGTGGTGCAGTTTCCTAGTAATGACAAGGTACAGGATAAGAATGTGTGTCTTGAGAAGGACTAGAGGAAAAGGAAGATGGATGGAGAAGAGAAGAGCAAACAACTGACAGGCCAGAGTAGTGGGCGTCTTATCCGTGTGAATACTAAAATGCCAGCCCAAGGAGGATGAATGTTACGAGCCAGGAGCTAAAGAGGGTGATAAAAGAGATGAACAGGAGATTGGTAGACCAGGCAAGGAGATGAGAGACAGGGTTGGAAACGCGGGTGGAAAGAATCTCAAAGACAAGCGGCTTTCAAAGTTTGTCTCAAAGACGGAACTCCGTTACCGGGAGTAACGGTCTAGAAGTAACAAAGTAGAACACAGACACCACACTCTCTTCAGGCTCTGAGGTATGTGGAGTATGGTTTAATAAAAATAAATAAAAATGAAAACTACCTTTCCCCTTAATCATAGCGCAGAGAAACTAGTGTCCTTCTAAGGCAGCCAGATCAATCAAAGCAAAGAAGCAAAGGAATCATCCTAAGAAGAGATGGAAGCTAGCTATCAGGGGCTTTGTTGATGAGAAACTCAAGTTTCTGAGAGTCGTAGAGGGAGGTTTGAGAAGCAGGCTGCAGGTGGGAAATGGAGTTGGATCAGATCATAGGCAGAGCTACAGGGACCTGGGAGATAATTCCTGACTGGGGAGGCCTGAACTTCAGCGGTGCCTCAGGCCAAGGGGATGGGGTCCCTGAGAGGGGGGCAAGCAGTCTTCAGCATTGCGGAGAACCTGCCTAATGGGAGGAGGCACTGCTTGTCCTTGGGGCCACCTGAGCTTATCCATACCTCTCCTTAATCTCCTGGAGGAACAGAACAAGGGCCCCTGCCTTAGGTTTTTCCACAGAAAACATGAGTGGACAGAGTAGCTGATTCCACCAGGGAAATAGGAACTCACAGGTAGAGAATATGAGCTATCTGAGGAGTACCACCATTATTAGAGAAAGTACAGAGTGAGCAGATACCGGCTGAGAAAGAGTGAAAAGATGGGCCACAAATATTAAGTAAGAGAAGCTTCTATTCAGTGGAAGTTATTCAAAGAAAAAAGAAGCCGGAAGGTTTTTTTGGTTTTTTTTTTAAGATTTTATTTATTTGACAGAGATACAGAGAGAGCAGGAACACAAGCAGGGGGAGTGGGAGAGGGAGAAGCAGGGTCCCCGCTGAGCAGGGAGCCCGATGCGGGGCTCGATCTCAGGACCCCAGGATCATGACCTGAGCCGAAGGCAGACACTTAACGACTAAGCCACCCAGGCGCCCCTGTTTTTTTTTTTAAAGGAAACATTTAGTATGAAAAATTCAACAGTTTAAATAAAGACCACAATAAATGAGATAAAATACAGAATGGATACAAGGAAAGACAAATTCATGAGCTGTAAGATGAGCTTGAGAGACTCTTCCAACAGTCAGCCAGAACAGATTATAATCAGATTATAATTTCTCTTTAGAAATTATAAAAGACACAGTGAAAATACCACTATATACCAATTAGAAGGGCTAAAATAAAAAAAATAAAATAATTAGTGGTAATTCCAAGTACTGGCAAGGATGCTGAGAAACTGGATCACTCACACATTACCAGTGGGAATGTAAAATGATACAGCCACTCTGGAAAGCAATTTGGCAATTTCTTTTAAGAACTAAACATGTAGGTACCATACAACCTAACAATCGCACTCCTCGGCATTCATCCAGGGAAATGAAAACTTACATTCACACAAACACTTGTGAACTAATGGTTATAGCAGCTTTATTCTTAATAGTCCCAAACTGGAAATAACCCCTATGTCCAACAATCGGTGAATAGTTAACCTGTGGTTAAATATTCCATACCATAGAATACCATTCATAGGTAAAAAGGAATGAATTACTGAGACATGCAACAGCTTGGATCAATGTTAAGGGCATTATGCTGAGTTAAAAAAAAAAAGCGAATATCAAAGTGTTACTGTATGATTCCATTTATATAACATTCTAGAAATGATAAAATTCTAGAGATGGAGAATAGGTAAGTGGACGTCAGAGGTTAGGGAAGGGAAAGGAGAGGGGGAGGCAGTTCTTTTTGTTGATGGAATATTTCAATATTTTAATTGTGGTAGTGATAAGAATGACTCCACATGTGTGATAAAATATCATGGAATTTTACACAAAGACCTTTTAAAACTCTGCACATGCCCAAACTGGTGAAGTCTAAGTCCTGTAATCTGGTGAATTATATTGTGCCAGCCAATTTCCTGTTTTGATAATGCACTGTAATATGCGACATGCCACCATTGGGGGAAGTTGGGAGATGTGTTCTTGGGACCTCTGTGCCCTACATTTGCCAATATTAGTCTATAATCATTTCAAAATAAAAAGTTTTTTTTAAATGAGGGGGGAAAGTATAAAAATATAGCTAACAGAATGAATGCCACCAAGAGGATAATAGGAATCACAGGAGAGAAAAAATATTGAAGGAAATATTTGAATAAAGTATGAAGACAGATGTTTTAGACATAAAGAAAAGAATGAAATACCTCAGATTGAAAGTGTTCGTGTACAGTAATTCCCCCTTAACTGCAGGGGAACATTCCAGGACCCCCAGGGGATACAAGACTGTGAATAGTACCGGGCGCCTGGCTGGCTCAGTCGTTAAGCGTCTGCCTTCGGCTCAGGTCATGATCCCAGGGTCCTGGGATCGAGCCCCACATCGGGCTCCCTGCTCGGCGGGGAGCCTGCTTCTCCCTCTCCCACTCCCCCTGCTTGTGTTCCTGCTCTCGCTATCTCTCTCTCTGTCAAATAAATAAATAAAATCTTAAAAAAAAAAAAAAAAAGACTGTGAATAGTACCAAACCCTATATACACTATGTTTTTTCCTCCACATAACTATAATAAAGCTTAATTTAGAAATTGGGCACAATAAAAGAGCAACAACAGTAATTAATAACAAAATAGAAGAATTATAGCAGTATACCGTAATAAAATGTATTTCTTTCTCAAAATACCTTATTGTACTGTACTCCCCCTTCTTCTTATGACCGTGTGAGGTGATGAAATGCCTGCATGAAGAGATGAAGTGTGGTGAATGACGTAGGCACTGTGATGTAGTGTTAGGCTGCGGTGGGCCTTCTGATGATACGTCAGGGCGTTCTGGACTGCAGTTAACTGCAGGTTCATTGAAACCACGGTTACGGGGGCACTGGTGTGCTACAGACTGACTGATGAATACTCATAAATAGACACAGTAACATTTAGAAGCATCCAAGACTATTCTCAAATATAACTTCAAAAGGTTGCAGAGAGGAAGAACAGACCGCTTACAAGGAACAAGAATCTTGATGACCTCAGACCCGTCCCAGCAACAAAAGAGTAAGCAGACAGAACCGTCATGAGCGCATATATGCAGTTCGCCGTAGAAACTCAAAATCAAGTAGAAAAAATAAGCAGAGATATGGAAAACCTGAATGTAATTAATAAACTTAATCAATGAGATATATATATACCAAACAAAGAAGAGCTTTGAATACAATGTTTCTGGATACAAACGGGACATTGATCCCCCAAAAATGTATTAGATGATTAAGGAACAATAGCAAGAGCCTATGTTCCTTGACCATAATGAAATAATAAAATAATAATTATACATGGATAACTTTAAAAATCACATGTGTTTGGAAACTAAGTATATAATACTAATACTAAATAACCCTGGGTTAAGTTGAAATCTGCTTCAGAAATTTTTGATGTCTTTCAGAGAAACTTTATTTTGAGGTTTTCTGCATATGCGGCTAGTGTTTATTTAGACATGTGCTTAGATATTTTATAACTTCTGCTGCTATTATGTGTAGATCATTTTTTCCATTACATTTTCTGGTTAGATATTGTGTCCTGGTATATGGAAAGCCCTTCATTTTTGATCTGGATTTTGAATCTTGTATTTACTGAATGTTCTTCTAATTTCAAAAGCTAAATTATCTTGGCTTTTCTAGATGGTCATGTGATTTCCTGAAATAATGACAGCTTACACTCTTCATTTCCAGTACTTACACTCTAGTTTCTATGTCTCTTTGTGCCAGATACCATTTCTACCTTAAGTGTTGGCTTCTCCTGGTCTTATTCATGATTTGAATTGGAGAACTTCTAATGTGTCCTCCATTTAATGTGCTACTTCTGGAAGATCCTTATCACATTAAGGACATTTCCTTATACTATTCTTAATAAGAATCAAGAATGGGTGCCATCCTCAACATGTGGCTTTCTTGTCTAAGAAGCTGGCTGTTCCACATCTCTCTAGCTGAAGTCAGGGAAAAGGGGAGACAATCTGGGGGGCACATACTCAGTCCTTTGTGGATAAGACCCCGGAGTGGCAAACATCCTCTCCATTCACATCTCAGCGGCCAAATACTAATCACATGGCCACATCTAGCTGCAGGGGAGTAGAGGGATTAACACTTTTCACTGGTCAGCCTGTGCCTAGCTAACACACTAAGATTATAGGTGAGAAAGAGACCAGATATTGAAGGACAGCTAGCTACACAAGAGGATCACATGCTTTGTTCCTTTCCTTCGTTAAGCATTAATGTATTTTCTAATGTTAAATCACCCTCACATTCCTTAAATAAATTCCACTTGGTCATGAAGATTCTTTTACTGTATTTTTAGATTCTATTTGTGAATGCTTTATGATTTTTACATCTGTGTTTATTAAAAGCTTTTTTTACATTTATATGATACTTTGCAGTTTTTAAGATCAGTTTACATACATTATGTCACAAGAACAGATGACAATCAGGAGCTGACTATAAAAAAAAAAAAAACAGATATTAAGTAAATAAATAGAAAATATCTCCAAAGGGAATACTGCGGGCTTTTCTTATTATTGCCTAAATTCTAAAAGGCCCTCTGTAGAGGATACAGAGAATTGAAAAAGGATTTTTTTTATCACATGGACCTGGGAGAGATGTCATCACCCTCTGAGCTGCACAGGGAGGAACAGGGCTGACGCTCTGTAAAATGTCTAACAGTCTGTTGGTGTCCTAGACATTGTCTTAATGCAGTGTTTAAACAACCTGGTTTTGAATTTACAAGTCAAGGATTTTCTGGTTATTAAACATTTTTTTAGATTCCTGCACTTTTGTCTTGATCCTTTACTATCTGCATATACCAAATTAGATAATGGCAGTTGAGCTCTCTCCTGGGAAAGGGAGTGCTAAAAATACAGAGTGTTCCTGCTGCTTGGCCGCTAGGTCCTACGTGCGCTGGGCACACATTGTCTCGCGCGGCCAAAGAGCTTTTCCAGAATACACCATAATTATATAATAGCTATCACTCAGAAGTATAAAGTGCCTTTGGGAGGAAAATAAATGGTCGGCTGACATAATTTTGCAAGAGAGGCACTCAATATTAGAGCGACTAGGAATCACGGTAAACACAGAATTTCCCAAATAGCAGGCAGAGCCTCTATAGATTTTACCCCCACAAAATTGGCTACCTGCTAACTTCTCTTCCCCTGAGTCTCAGAGCCTCCCTGTTACACAGGGCAGCGTGTAACTTTGAGATCACTCAGGCTTTCAGTGCGTTCTCCCCCTCCTCACCCCTGCTTCTCTCTCTCCCTCCCTCCCACACACCCGCAGAAGCAATTCACTACCATTTACCTGGGGAGAAGAAGCCTGATACTATGGATGCACATTTCAAAATGAAGCAAAGATCAGGGAGTTATCTGATTACTCACCTTGGTGCATATGCCTCGTTTGAACATATGAGACCCTGTGGTAGCTTTTGCCCTGGATTATGTGCATTGATAATCAAGATTAATCAGATAATTCATCCAGATCCACTTCACTGTACTGGTTTTGCATAACCTAAGTACCTAACTTCTTAATGACTATTTCTGTTGGGATAAATGCATACCCTTTTTACCACTCACGGTAATCCATAGCCTAAAGCACATGGAGAAATATCCAAGAATCCTATCTTTTTTTTTTTTTTTAACCATCATCAGCCCTAGAAAGATGAATACATTTAAGGTCTAGATGAATAGAACTGCTCAGCTGCCACTTTCACTGTTTCTCCTTCCAAGTGGCTGTTTTCTATCGTGAAGGTACACCAGTAGTATGAACAACATGGGCAGTGTTAACAAAGAACTTAAGTTTAAATGCTTTAAAATAGTTAATTATACTTTACCCTACAGGAACAGAAAGTGTTTTCTCAGGTCCCTAAAAATGGATGATGAGTGATTTAAAACTTCGTGGATATCCAAAATTTGATTGCCTATTTTTATTTATTTTCTGTTATATGCAACTAATGAATCATTGAACACTACATCAAAAACTAATGATGTACAACATGTTGGCTAATTGAATTTAAATTTAAAAAATAAAGATTTTATTTATTTATTTATTTATTTATTTATTTGAGAGAGGGAGAGCATGAGCAGGAGGATGGGCAGAGGGACAAGCAGACTCCCCACTGAGTGCAGCACTGGACATGGGGCTTGATCCCAGGACCCTGAGTTCATGACCTAAGCCCAAGTCAGACGCTTAACCCAATGAGCCACCCAGGTGCCCCTGGTTGCCTGTTTTTTTTTGTTTTTTTTAATCTCTATTTTTTATTTTTTAAATTTTATTTATTTGTTTGAGAGAGAGACAGAGAGAGAGCACGAGAGCAGGATGAGGGGCAGAGGGAGAAGCAGACTCCCTGCTGAGCAGGGAGCCCGATGTGGGACTCGATCCCAGGACCCCAGGATCATGACCTGAGCCGAAGGCAGACACTTAACTGACTGAGCCACCCAGGGGTCCCTGTATCTCTATTTTTATTTAGGTCTTGTTTCGTTCAGTGTACAGATCCTACAAGTGCTTCAATAAATGTACCCCTACATGTTTCGTGGTTTTGGATGCTGTTGTAAATGAAATTGAATTTTTAAAGGTTGCCTGTTTTTAAAATGCTGAGCTGGGGTTTGACTCTTCACTGTTAGGCTCTATGGTCTTTTATGGATAAGCAGAGAGAAGGAAAATTGTATGGAGGAGAATTAGCGAAGACAGAGTTAGGCCGCCAGAGAATAAAGATGTTAAAAGCTGTACAACTTAAGCAGCCTGCAACAGGTTCAGCAGAAGAAAGGTCAACCTTACTGTAAAACAAAGTCCAAAAGTAGATCCAAACACATCTGAGAGTTTAGGGGGAAAATAAACTGCATCTGTTTGTCTCCTCTCTGCGCATCACATTGTAAGAGCTCAATAAATATTGTTCTGTTACTAAATCACATTCGGGTTAAGATTTAATGTAAAACATAAAACCGTGTTTTGAGAAGCAATTTTCGATGAGTCTTTCTATCATCTTGAGTGGAGAAGAGCTTTCTAAGCAGAGAATCAAAACCGGGAGCCATAAAGGAATATATTAGTAAAATTTGACTACTAAAAATTGTAAAAACCTATCATGGTGGTCATAGCATCATGTATAGAATTGAATGGTCGGATCACTATGTTATACATCTGAAACTAATACAGCACCGGATGTCCACCGTACTTCAATAAAAATAAATAATAAAAAGGACTGAACTAGAAATGAAAAGTGTAGAATGTGTGCAAGTCTGAGCATACAGAGTCTCATAAATAATACCAAGATCCCATCCTCAAAAATCTAATTCTAGAGTCCTGAATAGATATGCTTTAAAAATATAAATAAGGAAGTAAATTAAATGAAAAATTATTATTCTACCACTACTTAAAGACCTATAAAATAGCTACAGCCCTGGGATGAGCCTCCCCAGGCCAAATTAGTCTAGTATACACAGAGATCGTATTTCTGTAGAGACAAAACCTGTCAGTAGCCTTAATCCCTCAAAAAAACCTCAGACTACAAGCAGCCATTAGCCAAAGTAAACATGAAAAGAGAAGGAGCATCAGAATTGTCAGTAAATTCTGCAAAATCGAAATTCAAGCCATCAGTTTCAGTAATTCCCAGAAATAAGAGCCAAATCTAAATACTCTATGGCTTTGTGATTTTACAATTGGGCCAATACAAAAGTTTCAGGAATTTTTTAAAATATGTAACTGACGGGCGCCTGGGTGGCTCAGTTGGTTAAGCGACTGCCTTCGGCTCAGGTCATGATCCTGGAGTCCCAGGATCGAGTCCCGCATCGGGCTCCCTGCTGAGCAGGGGGTCTGCTTCTCCCTCTGCCCTCTTCCCTCTCGTGCTCTCTGTCTCTCATTCTCTCTCTCTCAAATAAATAAATAAAATCTTTAAAAAAAAAATATATGTAACTGATGTAGTGCACACATATACCTTGGTATGTAGTTAGCTTTTATTTTTTTTTATTTTTTTTAAAGATTTTATTTATTTATTTGAGAGAGAGAGAATGAGAGACAGAGAGCACGAGAGGGAAGAGGGCAGAGGGAAGAGGGCAGAGGGAGAAGCAGACCCCCCGCTGAGCAGGGAGCCCGATGCGGGACTCGATCCAGGGACTCCAGGATCATGACCTGAGCCGAAGGCAGTCGCTTAACCACCTGAGCCACCCAGGCGCCCTAAAACCTTCTATTTTGTACAACTCAGGAGCTGTCCTCTACTTGATAGATGGGATGCTGCCCAATTCATTAATCATTTGATAACGCCAATTAGATCTTCAAGATTAACTTGATTCAATTTTGTTTTTTAGCACTGCTAATTGATTTTTTTTAACTTTGATTTTTATTTTTTTATTTTTTATTTTTTTTAAAAACCTTCGTTCCACCCATGTTCTTATTTTTATTTTTATTTTTATTTTTTTTAAGATTTTATTTATTTATTTGAGACAGAGAGAATGAGAGACAGAGAGCATGAGAGGGAGGAGGGTCAGAGGGAGAAGCAGACTCCCCGCTGAGCAGGGAGCCCGATGCGGGACTCGATCCCGGGACTCCAGGATCATGACCTGAGCCGAAGGCAGTCGCTTAACCCACTGAGCCACCCAGGCGCCCCTGTAGTTAGTTAGCTTTTAAAGTATTTATTCAGTGAAATACTAGCAAGGAATTTAGGATTGAAAACTTGCATAGAGATCAAGGTCAAGTGAAAGCCCTAAGTAGCCTCTGAGAGCTTGCATCTCTCTGAGCAAATGTAATCTGGTAGTTCCGTCCCCCTGACTGACCTCAGCACATGAATGAGGCCAGTTTGAAGCAACTATAGCCGTGTTTAATTTTGCCTTGGATCTGCAACATCCTAATTGCAAATTTGCTCCCTTTAATTTGCAGTGACCCCAGGTGATGGGCTATTTCCACATGGAAGTAGGGCTCACGAAGAGCTTTGTGGGCATGAATTGGGGTGATACCAGAGGACCGACCCTGGTGAAACTGAAATCTGTATTCTAGTTCAAGTATCAGCCACGGTGGCATATTGAGTTGGTCACTTTGGAGCTGGTATCATATCCTTACTAAAGACTCCCTGTAGAGACTGTGCCTCCCCTGGTGTCATAAAGAATAGGGACAATTCTTTCTACTCTGGCTGCACACTGTCCAGTAATGGGCATGGGGGGTAGGAATATTTGAAAGTTGAAGTAAAACCATTTTGAAATTGTTCAGTCTCCATCTTCTCTCTTTGCTGAGTATGAGGAGACCCAAGCTGTTTGCACTGAACTAGATAAAATAAGCAGGAAATAGTCCTGAGGCCTATGATATTAATGTTTACAAATAATTAGAGCTTGTCAAGAAACCCATTTGGGGTTACTTTGGGTACTCAATGTAGGAGAAAATTGCCTTAGAAATGATAGAGATCTGTATTTAAGGATTCCTAGTGTCATGAGGAGGAAGGAAGGTTCGCAGATGGGTGGCACAGAATTGGGCATCTTGGGCGCCTGGGTGGCTCAGATGGTTAAGCATCTGCCTTCGGCTCAGGTCATGATCCCAGGGTCCTGGGATCGAGTCCCACATCCGGCTCCCGGCTCAGCGGGGAGCCTGCTTCTCCCTCTGACCCTCTCCCCTCTCATGCTGTTTCCCTCTCACTCGCTCTCTAAAAAATAAAATCTTTAAAAAAAAAAAAAAAGAATTGGGCATCTTATGCTTCTCCCACGGGGTAGAAGGTGCCACCTCCCCTCCTAGGGGGTCTGTGAAGTGCCCCCAGAGAAATGTAAACTGTGCTAGGTGGGAAGGGTCATGAATTCAATTTGGGTTCTTTTCTCATATACAAGGTAGCTGAAGGAGGTTGAGCATTTGACTCCGTTTCTGGCTGTTCTATCTTAGAATTAGAGCTGGCTATTAGGTCTGGCATAGAACTGTCGAAAGTAGGGTCATTATTTGGCTATGCCTCACTCTGTCTAGACATTTCACTATGACTTTCTGCCTCTCTCTCTTCTCCCCTTATCCTTGTTACCCCCTCCTTGCCCCGTCACAACAGGTGTAGAAGACATTGTGGCAATAATGATTCCTGAGCCAAAAGGAAAGGAGATAGTAAGCCTGCTGGAAAGGAACATCACGGTGACCATGTACATCACCATTGGAACCCGGAACTTGCAAAAATACGTGAGCCGCACTTCGGTTGTGTTTGTCTCCATCTCTTTCATCGTCCTGATGATCATATCCCTCGCATGGCTGGTCTTTTATTATATCCAGAGGTTTCGATATGCAAATGCCAGGGACAGGAACCAGGTGAGTATCAAACAGTTTTTTTAAAAATTAAAAATTATTATAAAAGGAATACATATTGGGGTGCCTGTGTGGCTCAGTTAGTTAAGCGTCTGCCTTTGGCTCAGGACATGATCCTGGGGTCCTGGGATTGAGCCCCTTGTTGGGCTCCCTGCTCAGCGGGGAGCCTGCTTCTCCCTCTCCCTCTGCCCACCCCCCAAGAGAGCTTGTGCTCTCTTGCTCAGTCTCTCTCTCTGTCAAATAAATAAATAAAATCTTTAAAAAAAAAGTAATATATATATAAGCTTTGGAAATCACAGAAAATACCAAGATAAAACCAAAATTACCTGTTAACCTCCCACCCAAGATAAACATTTTTACCATTTGCCATATAGTTTTTCAGCTCTTTTCCAAATACACGTTTTGATGTTTTACTAGTATTGTTCTGTGACATGAGGTGCTTTGTCCCACATTCCTATTGCTCATTTTGTGGACAGTTATTTATTTAGGCAAGTAATAAAGGGAGAAGGAGGAGTGAGCTGAGACTGCTAATGTGGCAACATTGTGTGGGAAGAGCCAGGATTTTCTGGTGAGAATGGAAGAAAAGGAGATAAGAAATAAAAGCTGTTTTAAAAAGCAATTAATTTGGGGACAGAGAACATATACATATGGTATAAAATGCAAAAGGTATAAAATGGGGCGCCTGGGTGGCTCAGTTGGTTGGACGACTGCCTTCGGCTCAGGTCATGATCCTGGGGTCCTGGGATCGAGTCCCGCGTCAGGCTCCCTGCTCAGCGGGGAGTCTGCTTCTCCCTCTGACCCTCCCCCCATCATGCTCTCTCTAGCTCATTCTCTCTCTCAAATAAATAAATAAAATCTTTAAAAAAAAAAAAGGTATAAAATGGTGTGCAGTTAAAAGTAATTGCCTTCCTGTGTCTGTCTCTCAGTTACCCAGCCATCTTCCTGGAATATCTTCTCTTCCAGGGATATTTTATGTGCTTACAAACACACATTTTTAAACAAATGATAGCACTCTTAACTCTGTACCCTTATTTCTCACTTCTTGGAATTATTCATCTCCACACTCAATCTAAGCTGCCTTCTCATTTTTAATGACTGTATAACATTTCATTTCCTCCATATTTCACATTTATTAAACCAGTTTCTCTTACCAACATGTTTTCTCTTACAAAAAAAAAACAAAAAAATGTACATGTGATACTGAGCACATTTGTGAGTATACCTCTAAGGTAAATTCTGGAAGTTTAATAGGTAGAGCAATGGTGTGTGTGTGTGTGTGTATATATTAAATATATATATTTAATATATACATATAAATAATGTATATATGTATATATTAAATATATATGTAAATATATAGCAAATTAATATATATTAATTTAATTATTAAATTTATTTTTATATATTTATATATTTTCCATGTAAATATGAATATAATATGTATTTATAAATATAAATATAAAATATAAGTATAATATTTATAATAAATATAAATATTTATAAATTTATTAATTTAATTATTGAATATATTTAATATATACATATACATAATGTATATATTAAACTATAATAGATACTGCCCAAAGTCTGCCAAAAAGGTTGAATTAATTTTTACATTAACTAACGGTATACTATTTGTACTAATGTAAATAACATTAGTGTGATACTACTTATACAGTATAAGGACAGTAATTACTAATAATACTGTTTTCCCACATCCTTAGCAAAAGAATGTTAGAGCTTTTTGTTTCATGCAATTTGATGTTAAAAGTGGTACCATATTTTTCTTAGCACAAATAATGTTGGACATCTTTTCAAGTAAAATAGAAAAAATGAATTTTTTTCTCGGATACCTGCTTATATTATTTGACCACTTTTCAGTTGAGTTGTTGGTCATTTTCGTACTGATATGTTAAGTGAAAGAAATTGAAGAGAAGGCTATTAGTCAAAGGAGTTAACCGACATAAGATTTAATTTATCTTCCCAATTTGTCATTGCCTTTGATTTATCTGTGGTGCTTTTTGCCATGCAGAGATTTGGGGGTTTTACATAACTGAATTTATCTTTTTATATAGCTCTTGAGTTTTGTATAATAAGATCGTCTACAGGCCAAGACTATAGAAAAACATTCTCTCATATTTCCATCCACTACTTTTTATTTCACTTTTATGATTAAGTCATCAGTCTACAGAGAATTTATCTCAGTGTAAAAAATCAAATAGAGAGCCAACATTATTTTATTTGAGATGGCCTACCTACCAAGTTTTATAACTGGTATTTATTCAATAATTAATCATCCCCCCATATGCAGTATCCCCATTCAGCATATACTAAATACCCATATGTAGGGTGCCTGGGTGGCTCAGTCGTTAAGCATCTGCCTTCAGCTCAGGTCATGATCCCAGGATCCTGGGATTGAGTCCCATGTCGGGCTCCCTGCTCTGCAGGGAGTCAGATTCTCCCTCTGCCCCTCCCCCCATTCATTCTCTCAATCTCTCGCTCACTTGCTCTCTCAAATAAGTAAAACTCTTTAAGAAAATAAATAAATAAATATCCATATGTATTTGGTTCTATTTCTCTGCCCTTGAAACTGTACCATAATCTATTCATACTCCAGTACATATTATTTTGAGTACTTTGGCACTATAATATTGTCTCATATCTGTTCCTACTAATCTTCCTTTATTGCTCTACCTTCACTTTTTACATCTATTTTTATATAAATTTAGAATCACTTTTATCTGTTTTTTAAGTTTATAGAATAATTTATAACCTTATGTTGTTGAATTTTACTTAGTATATGTTTGCCCTTTATTCAACAATTCTTTTTGTCCCCTACTAACATTTTTAAATATTCTTATTTAATCATGCACATTTTTTGTGTTTATTCCTAAGTATTTAATAATTGTGTTGCTATTATAAATGGAATATTCTTTTTCATATAGGAAGGATTTTGATTTTTGTATTTTTATTTTGCACATTATTATAATTTACATTTTATAGTTTATATATTTTATAATTTGTAATAATTTTGTAATGATTATAACGTGCCTTAGTATTACCTTAATACTAATGGTAATACTAACTAGTATTATATGCAGGCATGTTCTAAGAGTTCTGTATATATTTGAATACTTAATAGTCTTAACAACCCTTTGGTAGGATTTTATTGTCCCCATTTTACAGAGGAAACAAAAGAATTAAATAGGTTGCTCAGTGTTACACAGCTAGTTACTAATACAGCCAGTGATTGAACCAACAGCAGGGCTTTAGAGTCTATGCTCTTAACCACTACATTGAAGTATTTGTGATTGTTTTTATATTAGTTTATCAGGATTACATTAATAATATGCACAGTTAGTGATAATTTACTTCTTTCAAAATTTTAAACCTATATATATATATATATATATATATATAGGTTTAAATATAATTTAACCTATATTAACCTATATATATATATAGGTTTAAATATAATTTTAAACCTATATATATATATATATTCCTCTTCATTAAGCATTTAATGGGAACATCCTGAGTTTAATGGGGATTTTTAAATCATTTTTCCATTTTATTATTTTCCCATATAGTTTTCTAGGTCGAGATACATTATTTTCTTGTGTTATGTAAATGAGGGTTAGTCTTATTTCATTCAGAGTTTTTAATCAGGAATGGAGGTTTAATTTTAACAAATGCCTTTTCAACAGCTGTGGTCTGAGTTTTTTCTCTTGATCTGTTAATAGGAGTGTGTTATATTAATGAATTTCTCAATATTAGACCCCTAAATCTTCCATACATACTATTCTTCTAACACATGCTACATTGTATTTGTATTTTTTTTACCCTGATATTCATATGTGAAATTCATCCCTAGTTTACATTTTTATCATGTTCAGGTAACAGTTATATTGGCTTTTTTAAGGAATTTGCAAATTTTCCTCCATTTTTGTAGTCCTCCATTTTTTGTAGTCTGCAATGTCCAACACGATAGCCACTAGCCATGTGTAACCATTCAAATTTAAATTAGTTGTAATAAAATAAAATTTAAAATTCTGTTTCTCAGTTACACTACCTACATTTCGAATGTCCTCTATATGTACTGCCATTTGGTAGCCACTCCCATCATCATGGAAAGTTCTATTGGATAGCCCAGCTCAAGAGCATTTTAAATAGGACTGGAATTAGCTGATTCTTAAAGTATTAGTACAAACTTTCTGCAAGCCAGTGAAGTCTGAGTTGTTGTTTAAGAGGACAACTCTTTGATTTTTCCTATTTTATGGCAATTGGTTTGTTTAAATTTGCTATAGCTTCTGGAACAATTTCTAAAAACATTTGTTACTGCTTCTTTTCTGATTCTCAAAATGATACATGCTCGGTCTAATAAATTTGGCATTCAAAAAAAAAAATACTAAAAGAGAAGACAAATCACCCATTACCCCATGGAATAGTTAACAGTTGAGTATCTTACCTTTTAGGTTTTGTGACCACCTAGATATATATTCTGTAAATTGTCATTGCATATGTGTCTATGTATGAGACACAAATACGCATGTAAGTTTTGTGTTCTATTTTTCAATTAATTGCTGAGCATTTTCCCCTGTCATTAAAAATCTCTAAAACATGATTTTTAGTGGTTATGCAGTAGTCCAATTCCACCACTTACCAAACATGGGCAAGTTACTTAATCTCTTCATGCTTTGGTTTTCTGAACTTAATGCGAATATACCTTCCTCTTATCGTTATAGTAAAAATTATATGAGTTAATGTATATTATTTTTCAGAGTCTCTGAACATGATGCTAATCACTTTTTAAACTTTCAATGAATAGTACCCATTATTACTATCATGTAGATTCCTTGATGACTACTTAAAAATCCACATTACCACTTTTATTGAATCTTCTGGGATTTAAGTGAACACTTACTACCAGGTAGACACAAGGCAGTGAAAATATAGAACTAATAGGTTCAGTTTCACTGGTTGCTAAAGTTTATATATATAAAGAAATTACACATACATAAATCAGTTATTGCTAGGATACCTAGCTAATTTGATATTGATAAATAAAAATGGTAACCCTATATTTTTGAGTCTATAGATAGTCACATCATCATAAGGCAGTTGAGTCGAGCATGAAATTTTAAGCTTGAATGTATTAGTTGATTACTTATTTCAGTCATCAGTTCACTCTGTGCAGGCAGATTGAGTTTGCATGTCTCTAGGCATATGCATACTCAGTGATTTATGTGGAAAGCTAATTGGAAGTGGATGGTATGGAAGTGGTTCATAGGGTTTCAGTTTTTACTCTGCTCCCATTTTATTAACTTTCCTCAAATTGCAAGATGTTACCCTCAGGGTCACCCAGTGAATTGGGATCATGTTAAAAGTTAGCACTGTTTCCTGATCAAAATAGGCACTGTACTATGGCCCTTTGATGGATGGAATAAGAACATATAATTTCCTTTAGAAAAAAATTTCTCCTTTGATGGAAAGTGCTCCATTCCATTCAATAGAGAGCTTCAGCTGGGCAAGCTATAGCTATAATAAGCCTCAGGTTAACGTAAGTCATTTTTTTAAGTCATTTATTTTTATTAAAGCATTACTGGCCCTTCGGAAAGATTGACTCTCAGGTTAGAAGTAGGCTCACAGCCTAAAATGGAATATCGAAAGCCTTAATGTTGCATTAGTGAAGTATCCAACCATTCAGGTATGTGCAAGAGAAACTGAACTGGAATTAGGCACACGAGCTCTCCAATCTCTGCTTGGCTTTGTGCAGATCACAGTTGAAGGAAAGTCACCATCATCTTACATGATCACTAGCCCTCATGTCTTACTGTACCTGGAGAAGATCATTTCACTGCAGTTTCCCATGGAGGAAGATTTGCTAGATAATCTTTACGTTAGTAGCCTCACACCCCAGGGTCTTTTAGATGGTGACATGGAGAATAAGGGTACAACTGAAAGTGGAGAGATTTGGCTGGTGTGCCACATTTCCTAACGCAGTTAACCAAGATAAATCTAGTGCAAGGTAATTGTCACAGATACCAGCTTTGGAGTTAGACAGGTCTGGATTCCAGTCTGTGCTCTGGTGATTCCTGGTTGTGTGAGTTTGCACAGGTTAGGTCCTTTGCCTTTCTCTTCTGTCCTTCCTCACGTGTAAAGTGAGACTGATCATGTGTCAGCCCCATCCAAAAGGTATCAAATGAGAAAATATGTGTGACGTATTAGACAGTTGTTAGCTGGATCACCTTTAATAGATAAGGCAGTTCTTAGAAAATAGTCTCCCCCCCCAAATTTAAATAGCTCAATTCTATAACTCACAAAGACTGGGTTTTTAGCTCAGATGACACAGTTTGAAACAAAATGGGATCTTTTTTCCATCTTTTCTCCAGAGTTATGGGAAAAGGAAGGCATATAAATAGACTACAGAGTAAGAATCTGACTTTCTTGGGGGATAATTTCCCATGTAGCAGTTTTTAATTAACAATAATAGTGTATGCACACAGGTTTTTTAATAAAGCAAATAAAAGGGTGTGTATTTAAAAGTAAATTTCTTCCCACCTCAGACTCCCTTTATCAACCTCCCTTCCTCCAACTCTCCTCACAGGCAGCAACTCTTTTTTTTTTCTTATGTTATGTTAATCATCATACATTACATCATTAGTTTTTGATGTAGTGTTCCATGATTCATTGTTTGCGTATAAGCTGTCATCATCAAGACAGTATGGTACTGGCACAAAAACAGACACATAGATCGATGGAACAGAATAGAGAGCCCAGAAATGGACCCTCAATCAACTCTGTGATCAACTAATCTTCGACAGGCAGCAACTCTTAACACTTCCCTTTCAAGTCTTCCAGAAGTTTCTGTGCTAGATATAAGAAAAGTTGTTTTCCACATTTGTTACATATACAAGGACTCTGCCTTTACATAGCTTGCATTGTAGTGGTATCAACAAGCAATACACATGAAAACAGATAGAAACCCACTCAGAGGCTAGTCCAGCAGTCAGATGACAGGTGATGGATTTGGACCAGAATAAGCGAGAAGTCAAAAGGAATCCGATTAGGATGGTATTTTAAAATCCTATGGGTTAAATGTAGACTATAAAGACTATATCCTAGTTTATACCTGTTGTACCAACCTAATTATTAATAACTCCCCATTTTGCTCTCAAGAGTGATAGTTTGGATAATAAATTATAGATTTACCATATGTGTGAGAGAAAGAGAAAAATCAAGGATGCAATTAGGTCAGTTTTCATGGCATGAGCTGAAATGGGAAAGACAGAAGAAGAGATCCTGAGGGGCTGGGAACTCCAAATTCGGGTTTGGAGATGTTACATTTAAGAAGCCTATTCTATCTACCAGATACTTAACACATATGCCAAGTATTTTGACATGCAAGTCTGGATGTCAGGAGAGAAGAAGAGCTGGAGATAGAAATATGGGAGCCATCAGAACATAGATGCCATTTAAATGGCCAGGACAGGAGGAACTGCCCTGGAGAGTAAGCATCCAGGAGAAGAGATCTGAAGACAGTTTGATATATGCTAATGTGGCCTCAGGCCCCACTCTCTCTCCCTCTAGCATATTATTTTATGTATTTGTCTTATTTTCTCTCCAGTTCACATCACTATTTAAAGCCATTCCCTCCTTGCCTCACCACCTCACTTTCCCGTGCATGCAGGCACCCAGAAGGGGAAGGTAAGCGAGGAGGCTGGTTTGCAGAGACCAGCCACAGCCTCGTGCTCCATCTGGATCCACTGCTCCTCTGCTCAGGGTCCACGGGTCTGCAAGGACCTTCTTCACTCGTGAAGCCCTGTCCTCTTTCAGTCCAGCATCCTTTGAGGACCCTGGTCTGTCCACCGGCCTATGTGTGTCTGAGTCCAGTGACTAATTGTTTCTGCAGAACTGAAGGAGGTGGCCATTCACATCTCCTGATTCCCATTTCTGAACAAGCCCTGTGATGTGTAAGAGGCTGTTGAGGCAGCCCATATGGGTTAGGACGCAGGTCATCACAGAGCACACAGAGGACCTCGAGCGGACTGCTTTTCATAATGTCACATTCCAACCCACTGGAGCCTCATCTCTGATGAATCCCAGAATGCTCTGTTGCATAATCAGACATAAACCCAAACATAAATGTGACTCTCCCAGGCAGTTTAGGTGAGGATCTAGAGTACTGTCAAATCTGGGTTATCTTTCAGGAGCTGGGACCACTTAAAAGCAAATAGAGTTTGTTCTGATCTATAAATCTAGATATACATATACTGCTTCTTAACAACTCTATGATGAAGGCACTGTATCACCCCACTCTCTAGGTGAGGAAACAGAGAAGGTCAACAATTGCCCAAGGACACACAGCTTGGCAGTTTTAAAGCTGGGATCTTTAACATCTTTGAAATGCTCTGTCCTGAGAATGTCTTTGGCACCTGCTGGTCTCCTCCTGGAGAAGCCATTCTTCTCTGGCTCACAGAATAAGCACCAGAAAAGTGCTCACTATTGTTGATTATCATTGTAGATGTAGCTGTATTCAGGACTCCTGGAAAAAAGACATCTCCCCTCTTGCACAGGACCCGAAAATGAAAATGGTGGGAAGCCTGCTGTTCCTTTTAGACCTTTTTCCAGGGACTGTGAGAAATCCCTAAGAACAGCTGATAGTTCACATTTCTCCAGGTTCACTCCTGTCTCTCTGGCAGCTCAACACTGCACCTGCCACATGCAGATTTTACACATCCATTTAAATCTCCCATGTGTGAAAGGAACTCACTGACATTAAAAGCATTACCAACACTTATGGCAAATGCAAAAGGTGAATTTCTTTGATAGAGAATGTGTTCCTGCAATGAACAAAAGCTCCACAAAAGATGTTAAGATAATACTCGATCTAAGGAGGGCAGGTGGTGTTTGGGGGAGACCACAGTAAGGGTAAGCACATTAAACAATCAGATATGATTTTATTTTGCCTGTAAATTTAGGAAAAAACAAACCTGCTAAAAATCAGTCCTGGGAAGGCAAGTGTGTAGAGGGCTCTGTACTTAGGGTTGGGGGCTTCATAAATTGGTATAATCCTTCCTGAGCATGGTTTAGCCGTCTGATTGAATTTGCTCTATTATGCTTAAATATAAATTTTGAATAAATAGTATGTTCTCATGGTTCAAAATGCAAGGAGTATAAAAAAGTTATGCACTAAAAATTCTCCTTCCCACCCTTCTCCTCCAGAAACCCAGATACCCATGGTAGTGATTTCTGGTGCATTCAACAATATTTTTTTGAACGTACACAAATATGTACATGTCCTTTTCATCCTTTCTTATGCAAAGTATAGCATATGATAATTTGGAGTGTTAGGTTTTTTGCATCTTAGAGATTTTCCCATGCCATTTCATAAAGAGCTCTCTCTTTCTTTTTATGGCTGAATATTAGTCCATTGCATGGTGTTATGGGTTGTATCATGTCCCCTTGAAAATTCGTATGTTGAAGCCCTAACCCTGAGTACCTCAGAATGTGGCCTTATTTGGAAATGGGTTATTACAGGCATCATTATTTAAGATGAAGTCATTTTGGAGTAGGTTGGGATCCTGATCCAATATGACTGGTTTCCTTATAAAAGGGGGAAATTTGGACACAGACATGCATACAGGAATGCTGTATGCAGATGAAGGCAGAGATGAGACGATACATATACAAACCAAGGAATGCCAAGGATCGCCAGCAAACCGCTAGAAGCTAGGCAAGAAGCATGGAACAAATTCTCCCTCACCGCCCTCAGAAGGAACCAACCCCGTGGACCCCTTGATCTTGGACTTCTAGCCTCCAAAACTTTGAGACAATAAATTTCTGTTATTGAAACCAAATAATAATAATAATAATAAGTAGGTAGGGTTTGAGTCTAACTGTGATTTTAGAGCAAAGTAGAATCAGGATCTTGAGCAGAGCAGGACCATGAGGCAGGACAATCCAATGTAGGAAGTGAACAGAAGCATTGGAAGTCAGGAACCAGATCTGAACAATAAAGATAGGAACAGTGGCTAAGCTAGCTAGAGCAAAGAAAGCCAGGCCAGGAGAGGAAGCTGAGGGAGGGGGGCTGAGGAAAGGACTCACCTGCAGAAGGAAGCAGGCCACTGGTAAAAGCACCAGGATGGTATGAGAAGGGAAGATGCAAACCACAACCTACTTTTCAGTGATAGAAAGGTCCTATAATGATTAGGAAAAACATTTTAGTGGCCATTTGATACACGTCGGGGTGACTTCTAAATACTGTGACACATTCTCTTTCTCTCTTCACAAGTCTTCATGATGCCCCTGGATGAGTACTTTAAGAAAATAGCCCACTGATGGCAGCAGGGTGGGCTTCTCGATGCATAGCCTGGACACCTCTCACCCTGTGAACCCCCATTCCCAGAAGGCTGTGGAGGAGAAAGTACAGTTGTAGGAATTGGGAGGAAGAAGACACCTGGCCATGATTCTACTCATGCAGTTGAGAATGCTGACCACCTGACCCCAGAATCATAGTTTTTAGAACTTAAAGGAATATTAGGTATAATGAATTTGAGAGAGAGAAATGTTAAATGATTTTTTTAAGATTTTATTTGTCAGAGCACAAGAAGGGGGAGTGGCAGGCAGAGGGAGAGGGAGAAGCAGGCTCCCTGAACCGGGACTTGATCCCAGGACCTGGGATCATGACCTGAGGTGAATGCAGATGCTTAACTGACTGAGCCACCCAGGCATCCCTGGTGATTTTTTTTTTTCATGGAGATGCAACGAGGTTGGTGATTTCAAGTCAGAGTAGTTTCCACAAGACCAAACGACCTCCACAGTACTGAGATACTGAGGAGACCTGACCCACAGGGAGGTTGCCAGCCCCACCTCCATCATAGCAGTAAACGGAAGGACTCCTCACCTTTCTACTATTTGAACATTGGTCCTTTTTGGCATTAGAAGTAAGGATTGATTAAGTCCTTTCTACTGTGTAGTTTAAGATTCTCTACCTCAGCGGGCCTCACAGAGGATACTAAGGATTCATCTTCATTCTGCCCATCTAATGACCTCCCAACTTGTAACTTCTTGAACTCTGAGGTGGGAGGGCTGGATTCTTAACAGACTCCTGATCCTGAACACCACTGTGCAGTATGGGCTGTCTCCACCTCCCCATCAGGAGGTTAAGGTGCCATATGTCCCTCATGGTGCCATTTTTGCTGCCATGTACTAATTCTTACCCTGCTTGTAGAAACCCTACAAGATGGCAAGGCAGAATCAGCAAGCAGCATTTTTGCCATGGTTGTGGCAGCTGAGCCTGCCTTCTGGTGATGCTCTGGCACATTGTCTCACTGTCTACTAGGACATCCCATCTGGGACACAAAGACCGGGTCTGTGGCCTGAAGCCACAGGACTCCCAGTAGATGGCGGCTCTTTCAAATACAGGCAGATAAGAGAAACTAAGCAAGGTTCTTGTTTTTCACAAGCAATATTGCCTTTGAGGCTAATCCAAGGAAACCAGACCTGTCTTATTTTATGTGAGGCCTGGTAATGACATTCAAACACGTTTTCTTGAAAGAGTTACCTCTTTCAAGATGTGAATACCTTTTCCTGTTATTTGCATATACATGGCCCAGGTCCCTTTGATTGCATTTGCACATATCAGTGCTGAAGCTATGTTAGAACAAGAAAAGTAATGGAATGGAATGCAAAACAAATTTGAATTTTACAAGGAGAGCAAAAGGGAAGGGAATATGCTGGGTGTCAGCCACCAGGGAGGGGAAGGTCTCCAGGCAGAGATGCTTCTGTCCCCTAAAGAAAAAGGACCAAAATGGTCCCTGATGTTGATCTGGAGAAAGTGTGGAGCCCTCAGGGGGCAGGATGGGGGGGTAGGGTGGGAGCCCAGAAAATCAAAGTCTATGTTTTATCCATGAAGTATTCACTGAAGTAATTAGCCATGGATTTGCTTGCCCCCCCCTTTTTTTTAAGGTAATTCAGATCTGAAAGGATCTTTGATCCCCAGTTCTGTTCTGCATGGATACATTCCTAAGCTGGTAAAGCCGAAAATGACATTATTTTACATACATCCTTTTACTAATAAGGGAAACTAAGGCCCATGATGTTTAAGTGACCTGGCCAAAGTCACACAGTGAGTGACAGAAATAGGACTAAAAATCGAATCTTCTAACTTCCAAGTCATTGCCTTCTCTTCTATAACAACCTCCCACAAAAAAAATAACCCTGATGTTTTTACCTCATGTTGTATGCCTTAAAACACTGCTCCATTAGGTCACCATGGCCGTCAGAATAGTCTAATTCTTTATCCATTCTTCTAGATTTATGGAGCAGTGACTTACATCATAGAAACTGGACTAGCTGTGCAAAGATTTCTGTCATATCAACCAGGCCTGGAAGGATTATTATGTATTAGAGCAAGGGAGGAAGCTTGTGGGTCACCTGTGGCCATGTGAGGTTCCAGACAACTGGGACCAACTCTGTTTATGCTTACAGTGCGTTTCCTTCACCTAGAACATAAGAGCAGCTAGTTATTTTTCTACTTGGTGGTAATGATAATAATCATGATTATAAAATAAAGCTGTCAGGTAAAAGGAACAAATAAAATACAGAATTATCCAGTCAAGTGAAACAGAAAAACATAAACTTGATTTTGATGCTATTCTTGGCATCCTTATTCCTAGTTTTTTTTTTTCTTTCTTTCTTTCTTTTATCAACCTCACTGCATTTCTGTGTTACACACAGAGGGGAAGAAGAAGAAAGTATCTTATTTTTCTCAGTTTCTTAAATATCTAGGAGATAACTATAAGTTTTGGGTTGATTGGAGTATGTTGTTTACCATCTTTGTTGTGTGTATGTAGGAAGGACTTTGTTCTGTTAATAAATAGTTCTGTATTTATTTTCTATATAGCTGTTTATCTTCACTGTTGTCAAGGAACCAGTAATCCTGGTAAATATTTTCTTATACCTGTTCCAATCACATTGGTGGATAAATCTAATTACCAAGATGGTCCCACTCCTGACAGTCTTTAGTGAATGGTATGATTGGGTCCAGCTGTGTTAGAGAATCCATAGGAGCGCCCTGGTGATGGGGGAGGAACCCTGCCTAAAACAGACCTGTACAAATGTAGGATGGCCCCTAGGTCTCATTTATACTTGGTACAGTTAAGAAACACAAGACAGAAAGAACCAATTACAAAAGCAACTACCTTGTTTGGGCCATTTTATTAAGAATGTTGATGTTTTACTCATTATCTCTTATAGTTTATATTTTAGAAATCCAAAAATACTAGTCTGACAGCCATTGAAAGTAGGACAATTTTTTTTAAAATTCGGAAGTCAATATTTGTGTAATTTTCATGTCACCTAAAAAGAAGAGACATGTACATACTAACAAAATTTAACTACATGCAAATGGCCATAGCATTTTTAAAACTTTATGGTGCTTTGTCCTTTATTTTGTTAATCTAGAACTCCTACAGAAAAAAATCTAGCACTACATGGTTGCATAATTTTCATATATATATATCTCAGAGTTTGATTTTTTATGTATTCTCCAGGAATCAAGAGCATCTGTTCCTCCACTGGCAGGGCAGACTTTCATATCCTCCATCAGCCTCTGCCAAAATGCTATCCTTTTCTTCTTCAAAAGAGGTATATGTGTATTGTCTCTCAATAACATATGGAATGAGGTTTGACACAAGGAACTCCACAGGAAAAAGAAAGGAAAAGGACTGCCATTATACCATTTTTCAGAATAATTATAGAAAACATGTTTTCCTACCTTTGTGAATCACTTGATATCTTGGGGCTTCCAGGGAGGAAGGCCTCATAGAACCTTGAAGATGTTGAAAAGGACTTGATTATTTCCCTTTTTACTCTCATTTCTCCGTCTGTTAATTCTGCTAATTTGGGAACTCCCAAATGACTTTATCCTCCACTGAACTCCTTAACCTCATCAGCCCTCAGCCACCAGAATGCCAAAAATGGGATTTGTCTGATTCCTTAACCATTACCTCTGCTGTTAGCCATAATCCCTGACACCTTAATGTCCACCTGCTTTCCATTTCCTGAAAAGACACTTTTTTTCCCCTTAAATAAAGGCAGCTTGCATTTTCCTTTAAAAGGGCACGGGAATGGCTTTTTCTGGAAGGGAGAAAGGGGATGTTTTTTAAAAGACACCTCCTCTTTATTCAGATATAGCCAAAAGTAAAGTTAAATGCATGGCCAAAATTTAAAGCAATCTTTGAATTTACCTTGCATGCTCACATTTAAGAAGAGCATATTTCATTTGCTAAAAAAATTGTTTTAAATAGAGGACTGGAGGGGAAGATGGCAGCAGAGTAGGAGGACTTAGGCTTGCCTTGTCCCATAATTAAAATTAGATAACTCTGAGATCATCTTGAATACCCCAGAAATCGATCTAAAGATTGGCAGAACAAACTCCACAACTAAAGGTAGAGAAGAGGCCATATCAAAGACGGTAAGAAGTGTGGAGACACAGTTTGGGAGAGAAATGGATTGTGACCAACATGGTGGGGAGGGAGCCATGGTCAAGGAGAAGGGCAAGAGACAGACTAACACACAGGAGCTCACTGGGAAAATGAATCTCTTGAGCAATTGGCTTGGAAAGCAAGAGGGCCCGAATTTCATGAGTTCTTGCAACCAGCGGGGCTTAAAGCCTGGAGTTTTAAAGGTCAGCATGCTTGGCTCTGGGGGAGCTTGGAGGACTTGGGGACACTCTTGGAGAAAAGACAGGGCCAACAGCCTATGGACATATAGCGTGGAAGCAGCGATCTAAGGAGGGCCTGGGGCACGCCTTGGGCAGGTTAGTTGTTCATCTCGGAGCACGTCCCAGAAAGGCAGTGTTCAAGGAGAGACACTTCTGGGGACAAAGGAACTGGCAGGCACCATTTCCCTCCCCTGCCCCACAGCATAAATAATGGCCACGTGCAGGTAGCGGAGCAGCACAGAGATTGGCTCCCTGACTTGCTTACACCAAGCCCCACCTCCCTGTGCCCTGGCAGAACTGCCCTTCTGAGTCATGCTTGCCTCAATCCCAGTGCATCAGGCCTCCTCCCCCAGAAGCCTGCTCCAAACTCCTGCCAGCACCAGGTCTCCCAAACTGGGAGTTCTGCGAGGCCTTGGTTCTCGGGGCAGCAGTGACAGGTCCCGTTTCACAAGCAGACCAGAGCACACCTACTTAAATTTTGCCACATTCAGGCCAGGAACCAAATACTGCCCACAACAGGCAAAGAGAGCCTCTGCAGACACCTGGACTGAAGGATAAAGAGGTCAGGACACAACAGCAGAGCACACACAGCACACCTGGGAGATACTCCCAGAAGCACCAAGCCCTGGGGAGTAGGACACCACACTACAGGGCACTACAGGACCTCTTCTTCATAAAGCTATTACCCTCAAGAACAGGAGACAGAGCTGACTTTCCTAACACACAGAAAAAGGCACAGAGACTTAGGTAAAATGGGACAACAGAGGAATCTGTCCCAAATGCTAGAACAGGACAAGGCCATGGCTGGAGATCTAAGTGAAATGGATATAAGTAACATGCCTGATGGAGGATTTAAAGCAGTGATCATAAGGACACTCACTGGACTTGAGCAAAGAGTGGAGGACATCAGTGAGACCATTAATACAGGGATAAGAAATAGCAGAGATAAAGGGCTCAATAAACAAAATGAGAAACATGCTTTATGGAATGAACAGCAGGCTGGAAGAAGCAGAGGAACAAATTAATGACCCAGAAGACAAAGCAATAGAAAGTAATCAAGCGGAACAAAAGAGAGAAAAAAGAATTATGCAAAACAAAAATAGACTTAGGGAACTCAGTGATTCCATCAAATGTAATAACATTCATATTAAAGACGTACCAGAAAAAGGAAAGTAAAGGGGGCAGAGAACTTATGATGAAATAATAGCTAAAAACTTCCCTAATCTGAGGCAGGAAACAGAGATCTCCTAACAAAATCAACCCAAGGAGGTCCACACCAAGACACACAGTAATTTAAATGGCAAAATATAGTGGTAGAGAAAAAATATTAAAAGCCGCAAGAGAAAAGAAGACAATTACATACAAAGGAAACCCTATAAGGCTATCGGGGTATTTTTCAGCAGAAACTTTCCAAGCCAGAAAGGAGTGGCATAATATATTCAAAGTGCTGAATGCAAAAAACCTGCAGCCAAGAATATTCTATCCAGCAAGTCTATCATTCAGAATAGGAAGAGAGAGAGTTTCCCAGACAAACAAAAACTAAAAGAGATCATGACCACAAAATCAGCTCTGCCAGAAATATTAAAGGGGACTTTTTGAGCAGAAAGGAAAGACCCAAAATAACAGTATGAAGGTAGGAAACACAGAAGCACTAAAAATATTTCTGTAAGCAAATCAGTCAAGGAACTCACAAAATAAAAGGATGAAAAATATGACATCATATACCTAAAACATGGGGAAGAGAAAAGAATGGGTTCAAACTTAAACATCAGTCAAATTTAATATAGACTGCTTTATGCAGAGGATGTCATATACAAGCCTAATGGTAACCGCAAATCAAAACTAATAAATATGCAAATAATAAAGGGAAAGGAATCCATATATATCACTAAAGAAAACCAGAAAACCATGAAAGAAAGACAAGAAAGGATCAGAGAAAATCTTCAGAAACAACCACAAAACAAGTAATAAAATGGCAATAAGTACATATCTATCAATAATTACTTTGAATGTAAATGGACTAAGCACTCCAATCAAAAGACATAGGGTTACAGAATATCTAAAAAAGCAAGACCTTATCTGTATGCTGCCTACAAGAGACTCATTTCAGACCCAAAGACACCTGAAGATTGAAAGTGAAGGGATGGAGAAACATTTATCATGCAAATGGATGTCAATAAAAAACTGGAGTAGCAATACTTATATTGGACAAAATAGACTTTAAAGACTGTAACAAGAGACAAGGACACTATATAATAATAATGGACAATCCAACAAGAAGATATAACAATTGTAATATTTATGCACCCAACACAGGAGCACCCAATACATGAAACAGTTAATAACAAACATGAACTAATCAATAATATAATAATTGTAGGGGACTTTAACACCCCACTTACATCAATGGACAGATCATCTAAACAGAAAATCAACACGGAAACAATGGCTTTGAATAACACACTGGAACAGATGAATTTCACAGGTATATCCAGGACATTCCATCCTAAAACAGCAGAATACACATTCTTTTCAAGTGTGCATGGAACATACTCCAGAATAGATCACATATTAGGCCACAAAACAAGCCTCAACAAATCCAAAAAGATCAAAGTCATACCACGCATCTTTTCTGGTAAGAGCCTTACGAAACTGGAAGTCAACCATAAGAAAAAATCTGGAAAGATCACAAATACATGGAGATTATTTAACATGCTACTGAACAATGAATGGATCAACCAGGAAAAAAAAGACAAAATAAAAAGTATATTGGAAAACAAATGAAAATGAAAACACAACAGTTCAAAAAGCAGTTATAAGAGGGAAGGAGAAGCAAGAAAAATCTCAAACAACCTAACCTTACACCTAAGGGGCTAGAAAAAGGAAAACAGGGGCACCTGGGTGGCTCAGTTGTTTAAGCATCTGACTCTTGATTTTGGCTCAGGTCATGATCTCATGGGTCGTAAGATCAAGCCCCACACTGGGCTCCGCGCTAAGCAGAGAGTCTGCTTGAAAATTCTCTCCCTCTGCCCCTTCCCTCACTCGTGCTCTCTCACTCTCTCTCTAAAATAAATCATTTTTTAAAAAGACGAAAGAAAAACAAAACCTAAAGCCAGCAAGGAAGGAAATAATAAAGAGCAGAAATAAATAATATAAAAACTAGAAAAACAGTAGAAGAGATCAATGAAACCAGGAGCTTGTTCTTTGAAAAAATCAATAAAATTGATAAACCTCTAGCCAGACTTATCAGGAAAAAAAGAGAAAGGATCCAAATAAATAAAATCACAAATGAGAGAGGGGAAATAACAACAAACACCACAGAAATACAATTATAAGAGAATATTATGAAAAACTATATGTCAACAAACTGGACATCATTTAACGTCAATGAAGCAGAAAGAAATAGAAAATTTGAACAGACCAATTATCAGCAAAGAAATTGAATCAGTAATCAAGAAACTCCCCCAAAAATAAAAGTCCAGGACCAGATGGCTTCACATCTGAATTCTACCAAACATTTAAAGAAAAGTTAATACCTATTCTTCTTAAACTATTCCAAAAAAAATAGAAAAGGAAGGAGAACTCTCAAATTCATTTTATGAAGTCAGCATTACCCTGATACCAAAACCAGATAAAGACACCACACCAAAAAAAAAAAAAAAGAACTACAGGCAAATATCTCTGATGAACATAGATGCAAAAATCCTCAACAAAATACTAGCAAACTGAATCCAACAATACATTTAAAAAATCATTCCCCATGATCAAGTGGGATTTATTCTCAGGATGCAAGTGTGATTCAGTATTCACAAATCAATCAATGTGATACATCACATCAATAGGAGAAAGAATAAGAATCATATGATCATTTCAGTAAGCAGAAGAGGCATTTGACAAAGTACGAAATCAATTCATGATAAAAACCCTAACAAAGTGGGTCTAGAGGGAACATACCTCAATATAATAAAGGCCATATATGAAAAACACACAACATCCTCCTCAATGGGGAAAAACTGAGAGCCTTTCCCTTAAGGTCAGGAACAAGACAAGGATGTCCACTCTCACCACTTTTATTCAATGTTGTACTGGAAGTCCTAGCCACAGCAATCAGACAACAAAAAGAAATAAAAGGCATCCAATTCAGTAAGAAAGAAGTAAAACTTTCACTATTTGCAGATGACATGGTACTATATATAGAAAAGCCAAAAGACTCCACCAAAAAACTGCTAGAACTGATAAATGAATTCAGTAAAGTCACAGGATACAAAGTCAATCTATAGAAATCTGTTGCATTTCTGTACAGCAATAATGAAGCAACAGAAAGAAATTAAGGAAACAATCCCATATACAATTGCACCAAAAATAATAAGATAACTAGGAATAAACCTAACCAAAGTGGTGAAAGACCTGTACTCTCAAAACTATGAAAGACTGATGAAAGGAACTGAAGACGACACAAAGAAATGGAAAGACGTTCCATGCTGATGGATTGGAAGAACAAATATTGTTAAAATGTTTATACTACCCAAAGCAATTTACACATTCAGTGCAATCCCTATCAAAATACCAACAGCATTTTCTACAGAGCTAAAACAAATAATCCTTAAATTTGTATGAAACCATGAAAGACCCTGAATAGCCAAAGCAACCTTGAAAATGAAAAGCAAAGCTGGAGGCATCACAATTCCAGGCTTCTAGTTATATTACAAAGCTGTAGTCATCAAGACAGTATGGTACTGGCACAAACAGAGACACACAGATCGATGGAGTAGAACAGAAAACCCAGAAATACACTCCCACAATTATATGATCAATTAATTTTTGACAAGGCAAGAAAGAATATCCAATGAGAAAAAGACCATCTCTTCAAAACCAGACAGCAACATGCAAAAGAATGAAACTGGACCACTTTCTTACACCATCCACAAAGATAAAGATGAATTAAAGACCTAATGTGAGACCTGAAAACATAAAAATCCTAGAAGAGAGCCCAGGCAGTAACTTCTCTGACATCAGCCTTGGCAACTTTTCTCTAGATAGGTCCCCTGAGGCAAGGGAAGCAAAAAGCAAAAACAAACTATTGGAGCTACATGAAAATAAAAAGCTTTTGCACAGCAGAGGAAACAGTCAATGAAACTAAAAGGCAACCTATGGAACGGGAGAAGATTCTTGCAAATGACATATCTGATAAAGGGTTAGTATTGAAAATATATAAAGAACTTATAAAACTCAACAGCCAAAAAACAATTCAGTTAAAAATGGGCAGGAAACATGAACAGACATTCTCCAAAGAAGACATCCAGATGGCCACCAGACACATGAAAAGATGCTCATCATCACTGATCATCAGGGAAATGCAAATCAAAACTACAATGAGATACTGTCTCACATCTGTTGGAATGGCTAAAATCAACAACACAAGAAACAACAGATGTTGGTGAGAATGTGAGAAAAAAGGAACCCTCTTGCAGAGTTGGTGGGAATGCAAACTTGGTGCAGCCACTGTGGAAAACAGTATGGAGGTTTCCAAAAAGTTAAAGTCGAGCTACCCTACGCTCCAGGAATCACACTGCTAGGTATTTCTCCAAAGAATACAAAAACACTAATTCAAAGGGATACATGCACCCTGTGTTTATAGCAGCATTATATACAGTAGCCAAGATATGGAAGCAGCCCAAGTCTGTGGATAGATGAATGGATAAAGAAGATGTGGTGTATAGATGCAATGGAAATTTATTTAGCCATAAAAAAGGAAATCTTGCCATTTGCAATGACATTGATGGAGCTAGAGAGTATTATGCTCAGTGAAATAAATCAGTCAGATAATGACAGATACCATATGATTTCACTCATATGTGGAACTTAAGAAACAAAATGAGCAAAGGGAAAAAAACGAGAGAACAAACAGATGGTTACCAGAGGGGAGGTTAAGGGGATGGGTGAAGTAGGTGATAGAAATTAAAGAGTGCACTTGCTATGATGAGCACCAGTGATTAAAATAAAAACTTCTTTAAAAAGTGACATTCCTCTTGGGTTGTGTCAAAAAAAAAATAGCTACTATATAATGAAGTAACAGAATACTAAGAGATAGTCACGTGAAAAAATGAATATTGAAAGTGTAAGTTAGTATAAGCCACACTACCGATTTTCTAATAAAATTGAGGACGTGCCTCGCTTCACTTTTTTATCCATATCCTTCTTCAGAACCATATAAGTTGTCTTAAAAATTATTTTAGACAGTTTTAACAAACTCTTTCATCTCTCTCCTAAAGCAGTAACGCTATACTATATTTATTAAGGTTGCTCTCCCACTGCAATGGTAATTTTACAAATAGATTGTAAATTCCATAAGAACAGGGGTTATGCCTTATGTTTCATTATTTTTCCCTTGTAATATCACACAGAATTATGCATAGAAAACAATGTAATCAGTATGGTACATAAAACCTCATTACAGATCAGCAAGTGATTCTGATAATAGGAAACACTAACTCTGAACCCCAGTTAAAGGAAATGTTATTCCCACCAAAAACAATTCCATTCTCTTCATTAGTAGGCTTATACTAAAAAAAACCTGTACTCAATTATGTTTTGAATTTCAATAAAAATTTATGAAAAACTTTTAAAAATGTTTTAGATAAAATTAAACTTTGAAAAAATAATTTCTGGTTCACCTCCTTAAGAAATGTTGATCTTCCTTTGAGTATACTCTGTGACCGTTGTTTGAAAATAAAATATTTGCCACTTAATTGCTCTGCTTTGCCTTGGAAAATAAAAAATAGTTGAAGTGATTCTGTTGGGGACAGATATTATATAATTAAACACAATTGCAGGGCACCTGGGTGGCTCAGTCAGTTAAGCGTCTGCCTTCGGCTGAGGTCATGATCCCAGGGGCCTGGGATTGAGTCCTGCATGGGGCTCCCTGCTCAAAGGGGAGCCTGCTTTTCCCTCTCCCTCTGCCAGACGCTCCCCCTGCCTGTGCTCTCTCTCTCTCTTTCTCTCACTCTCTGTGCAATAAATAAATAAAATCGTAAAAAATAAATAAACACAGTTGCAAAAATACATGAGCTCTTGACTGAAAAACAATCAACATGTGTTTATCTGGGTCCAGATTTCTTATTCTAAACGTAATGTTTTGCAGGTTTGTTGCACGTAATTCCTGGTAACTTACTCTTGGTAGCCCTTTCTCTATTCCTTTTAATTCCGGCTCCAGGCTTCTTCAATGAAAAGCAACTCTTGGTTGAGACTGACTGGTTTTGCCAAGGCCAAGATCACAGCTTTGCTTATCTTACCACATGTATTGCTTATAGTTTGTCCATTAATTTTCCCGTTAATTGGCTAAATCTCATAGATGGTTTTCCATGCTTTAAAAAAAATCTTTTGGTTTAAAATTTTATTCACTCATCAACCATTTATGGCTTTGCCAATAGATTGTAAGCTAAAAGAACAGGAATTTATGTGTGTTTTTTCACTACCATTTTTCTTAAAAGATTTAAAAAAAATTTTTAAGTATTCTCTTATCCCCAACATGGGGCTCAAATTCACAACCCTGACATCAAGAGTTGCATGCTCTACCGACTGAGCCAGCCAGACTCTGGCCTCCTTTCACCACCATTCTTTCCATAACGCAGAGCTATGCCTGGGACAAAATACGTGATCCAAAATACGTATGGAATGATTGACTGTCGGTTATCAAAGGCAGCTTTATTCTAGGTGCTGGGACACAATGAGAAGCAAAAATAAACACAATCTGGCCCTCAGGGAGTTTAGATGAAGGAAATTTAACAGAGATCGATCATCAAAACAAATGTCAAATTGTAAATTTTTGACAGTGCTATGAAGCAGGGGGACCAGGTGCCATAAGGTATAGACTAGAAGGATCTTCCCTCTTGGGAGACATGGGGGAAGAGCTCCCTGAAGAAGTGGCCTGAGTTTAGATCAAAGGATGATCATGCAGGAATTAGAGGAAGAGGAGAGGACAGAGAGTTCCATCCTTCTTTAGTTTCATCTCCGTGTTTTTCCCTCTCACTGTCCACCCACCACCATGGTATTTATCATTACAGACTCTCCCTGTTTTTCCTGCAACCTTAGTTTGCTAGCTTCTCATGGACTTCTGCATAAATCTTAAGTGTATGTAGGTCTCCTTTTGGGTCAGAACCAAACTTACGTTTTTGTTAAAATTGCCAGTAATCACTTTAGAAACTAATGACAAAATATCAAAAAGAAAATGAATTAACAAGGAGAATACCTCTCTTCTACTTATTTACTTTAACTGTTGTATGCTCGAGGAAGTGCCATATGATAAATACTTAATAGATTTGGGTTGGTTAGTCGCTTGGCTGCCTGGCTGAATGGCTGGTTAACTGGTTAGCTGGCTGGCCAGGTGTTGGTTGGCTGCTCAGTGATTGGTAGGTTGACTGGCTAGCTTGGTAGATACTGGTTGGTTGGCTGGTTGGCCAAATGTCAGTTGAGTGCTGGCTGGCTGACTGGGAGGATGTTAGTTGGTTGGATGACTGGCCAGTTTGTTGATGAGGTGGTTTAGTGAATAATTAGAGTGGTGGTTTATCTCTGGCTTTCAAGTCAGACTTAATTTTATTCAGATTCTGACTGACCATTCACTGATTATGATCAACGATTTACTTAAGCTCTGTAAGTCTCAGTTCATTCTATAAATTAGTATTTTTTTTTCTCACAGGGTTGTAAGAATAAAAGTGATACTGCATATAAAGTTTTAGCATGGTACGCAGGGTATGTTCACCGTTCACTAGGATATGTTCACAATTTTAAAGAAAAGAAAGAAGCTTGAGTGTTGTTCCTAAAGGGAACAAAATTAGTGAAAGGAAGTGATTATTCCATGTAAATGTTTGTCTCATTTATCATAGCCTTCAAATATGTTTCACTGCTGCAAATACGTGTCTATTACAGGGTCATAGTACACAAACCTAAGAAGGAGCTGCTACATGTAGGAAGCTCAGAAGCACACAAGCAAATGTTGACAGATTAAAACTTAATTCACCACCCTCCCCCGCTCCCCTTCTTCCTGACTGCCCTATCATCACATGATTGCAGGGCTCATTAGGATAGCAACTTTCTCTATCAAAAAAAAAAACTTTTAAAGGAGTGCTAATATATTATTTGACATGAGTGACTGGTTACATAGGTGTTTGCTTTATAATTATTTGCTAAGCTGAACATGTATGTTTTATGTATTTTCCTATAGGCACACCCACATTTAAACATACACAGAGGAGGTGAAATTGGCATGGAAGAATGTGATGGGATAGGATAGTACAGATGAAATAGATAAACCTATGCTAGGTCTGTAAAAGCAAAGGAAATTCCTTAAAATTCCATATGGAAAGAAATCTACAAGCAGTAAGCAGTAAACCCTGATTGTGAAAAAGAGAACATGAAATTTATTCCAACTGCTCCAGACTGGCTATCTCCTTGTCACAAATTAAATGGCTAGAGTGGCAAATTACTAAACTTCTGTGTGTGTGCGCTAGTCTGCATAAATGTAATCTGTGCTGGAGTCACTGCAGGGCAGGATTTTTCCAGGCCATTTGCCACTTGCTTAACATTGGGCATGAAGAGCTCCCCTCGATGACAGCGCTTTAATAGACCTCAATTACTAGATCCACTTTGCACAGGTATCACCGCCCCATTTCTTCCAGCCATTGTCCTTAACATTCGTGCCACTTGTGCATTTCAGAGATAGCTGCCCCCGGTTTATTAAATGCCATCAGAAACAAAGTCAAGAATTACACATCTTTATTACTAACAAGCAGCTTTTGGTTTTTTTTAGCGCCGACTGGGAGATGCAGCAAAGAAAGCTATCAGCAAGCTCCAGGTCAGAACCATCAAGAAGGGTGACAAGGTAACAGGAGCCTCTTTTCTTTTTGATGAGGGACTATTCAAAAAAGTTGCTGACTTTTCCAGCAGCCAGGGTAGAAGAGAGGGGATGAAGGGAGAAGGGGAATACGTGAAGATAGTTCGCCTGGGTCTGGTGTTATACCCATCTGTATTAAATATAATTTAAAACAATTTATAAAATGCATACAGTAGGACAACAAAGTAGTTGGAAAGAAAATGTAAGAGATTGAAAGGTAAGTATAGGAAAAATAGATGAAGCTAGGATAAAATTTGTACCTAAGTACATTACCTGAAATGTGTAACAAAAATGGATCCCAGGGGCGCCTGGGTGGCTCAGTCGTTACGCGTCTGCCTTCGGCTCAGGTCATGATCCCAGGGTCCTGGGATCGAGCCCCGCATCGGGCTCCCTGCTCAGCGGGAAGCCTGCTTCTCCCTCTCCCACCCCCCCTGCTTGTGTTCCTGCTCTCGCTATCTCTCTCTCTGTCAAATTAATAAATAAAATCTTTAAAAAAAAAAAAAAATGGATCCCAAACTTAGGTTGGGGCTTTCTAGCAGCCAATGCAATGGAGGAAGAAATATTCAAACAGTATCTGATTACTTCATCCCAGTCCACAAGGTGAAAACAAAATGGTTGCTCCTAGTATTAACAATTTGAGAAAATTTTTCCATAAATCCTTGCAAGGAGGAAAGTGTTATATGTTGTGTGATGTCCTCCACTGATAATTGCAGTAAATACAGGAAGTATATTCAGTCCCTCTGAAATCTGGCATCTACAACCCCAAAGTCATTACAGCGCCTTCCTTTGCTGGAGAATGAGGACTTAAAGCCAAGAGCAAAGCCTATCTTTTTTTTTTTAATTCAGGTATAATTAATATAGAGTGTTGTATTAGTTTCAAGTGTACAACATAATGACTCAACAATTCTACACATTCCTCTGTACTCATCAAGATAAGTGTATTCCTAATCCCCTTTATCTGTTTCACCCATCCCCCCCACCCGCTTCCCCTCTGGCAAGCACCAGTTTGTTCTCTGTGTTTAAGAGGCTGGTTTTTTTTGTTTGTTTCCTTTTTTTTTCTTTTTTCATTTCTTTCTTAAATTCCACATATGAGTGAAATCATATGGTATTTGTCTTTCTCTGACTGGCTTATTTCACTTAGCATTATACTCTGTAGATCCATCCATGCTATTGTAAATGTCAAGATTTCATTGTTTTATGGCTGAGTAATATTCCATTTTTTATATATATATAATAATATATATGCGAATATATATAAAATAATTTCTTTATATGTATATATGCCACATCTTCCTTATCCATTCATCTATCAGTGGACACTTGGGCTGCTTCCCCATCTTGGCTATTGTAAATAATGCTGCTATAACCACATCAGAAGCAGAAGCATATCATGAGAAGGAACAACTAAGCAATGCAGTCCAAGGCCTGCAGACCTCTAAAGGTCTTTCTTCTCCCCAGAAGAAATATTAGAGCAGTGGATTGCGGTACATGTACTTGGAGCTCCTTGGGGCATTGTAAGGGATTCACAAGTCTACACGTATACCAGGTGTTGTCTCTAGTCCGAATACTTGATTTGTTTCACTGTGAGCTGCTGTTTTTCAACTATATAAAAATACTATTGAGTTAACTTAATAAGATGAAATTCATTTAAAAGCATTACTAAATTGGGGCGCCTGGGTGGCTCAGTCGTTAAGCGTCTGCCTTCGGCTCAGGTCATGATCCTGGGGTCCTGGGTTCGAGCCCCGCATCGGGCTCCCAGCTCAGCGGGAAGCCTGCTTCTCCCTCTCCCACTCCCCCTGCTTGTGTTCTCTCTCTCTCTCTGTCAAATAAATTTTTTTTTTAAATCTAAAAAAAAAAAGCATTACAAATTTAAAGTATATTTTTCATTACTTTTTTCCCCTCAACAGAATATAAAAGAACAGGGACTACCACATAAGGAATATATGTTGGGGTATTGAAAGAGATTGAATAAAAAGTTAAAACCATTGTTCTAGAGTTGTATACATAAGATTCCCAAGGAATTGATAGATTAAGTATCATTCCGACAGTTCTCCATAAATAGTTTTTCTCATCCTTGAGATTTTGATGTCACCTCTTGTTATAATAAATAGCATTCCTAGTAATGGTATATTTAAAAATTGCTTTCTCACAATCATAATAAATATCATTATTAGTAACAATACATTAAAAAATTGTTCCCTCATGAAAACACTTGCAGTGGAACCCAGAAACAAAAAGTGGAGGTTGGAAGGAATGGAAAATGGGCCCAAATACAGTCAATTATTGATTAAGAAAACTGGCACGTAGACGATTGAAAGCCTTGCTCCAGGCAAGCTCTCCTTGCTTGTTTGCGTATTTACACAAGAGTTGAAGCGACGCAAGTCAACTCATCTGTACTTTCTCTGTTGCAGGAGACAGAACCCGATTTTGATAACTGTGCAGTTTGCATTGAAGGGTACAAGCCCAATGACGTCGTGCGGATCTTGCCCTGCCGGTGAGTCCCTGGGCTGCCTGCTTTTGAATGGGGTGTGTGTGGAGAGAGCCTGCTGGCCGCACTGGCTCAGACCTGCTTGGCCTCTTGGCCTAGCCCTGCAAGGTCAATCTGCCCAAACGTTTCTGGGTTTAGATGGTGAACAATCAAAAAGCTTGCTCTTTTTGTGTAACCTTCCTCCTTGAAAACATGTTTTCTTGTGAAATAAATATTTTTCTGATCTTTTTGTACCAAAGGAAGCATACTGCTATGAACTAGAACCTCATGATATGGAATTTGATGACGTGACTCCAAGTATGAGTTTTCTTTAACAACAAAATTATGATATTCAGATTCAGTTCTTACCTTCACAAGTGCTGTTTTAACTTAATTAATGAACTCATAAAATTATATCATGATTTGGGGCACCTGGGTGGTTCAGTGGGTTAAACGTCTGACTCTTCATTTTGGCTCAGGTCATGATCTCTGGTGTGAGATCGAGCCCCAAGTTGGGCTCCATGCTGGGGATGTGGAATCTGCTTAAGATTCTTTCTCTTCCGGGGTGCCTGGGTGGCTCAGTCATTAAGCGTCTGCCTTCGGCTCGGGTCATGATCCCAGGTCCTGGGATCGAGCCCCACATCAGGCTCCCTGCTCAGCTGGAAGCCTGCTTCTCCCTCTCTCACACCCCCTGCTTGTGTTCCCTCTTTCGCTGTGTGTGTCTCTGTCAAATAAATAAATAAAATCTTAAAAAAAAAAAATTCTTTCTCTCCCTCTCCCTCTGCCCCTCCACCCCCCTCTATCCCTCTCTCTCTCTAAAAGAAAAAAATGATATGTTGTGAATAATCATGAAGAGATCAACAGCCAGAATATGGTCAGGAGTGAATGGGAAGCCAAAAGCAAATTCCATTTCCTTTGGGGTTTTTTTTTGGGGGGGGGGGCGGTGTTGTTATTTTTTTATCAGCAGGAAGGAAATGTGACAGTCACCCCAAAATTTCTAGAATCTAGGGGAGGATGCCAACATGTGTAGTTGGAAACACTTCCCAAGTGATTTTCATATAACCCTAACCTTTCTCCCTAATTGAAATTTACCATTAAGGTATTTGAGTTTTTTAATATAGTTAAAATTAAATAAGTTTAAATACTTCAATAAAATCAGATATTTTAAAGTTGCATAAAAGTTGTCTTCCTATAATTGAAAACCTCTTTTTTTAGTGTTGTTGTATCTGTGAAGTATCCTAAAAATAAAAAATTATCCCTTGAAGAAAGGTTCTTCAATCAGAAAGATGAGCTTTAAAAATTCTTAAGGGGCACCTGGGTGGCTCAGTTGGTTAAGCACCCAACGCTTGGTTTTGGTTCAGGTCTGATCTCAGGGTCGGGCTCCACGCTCAGCATGGCTTCTGCTTAGGTTTCTCTCTCCCTCTCCCTCGGCCCCTCCCTCCCTAAAATAAAGAAATAAAATCTTTTTAAAAATTCCCAAGAGTACTTAATAAAGTAGATAAAATACACAAAGATATAAAGCAATGCACCTTTAAGAACTATTTCTTAAAAATAAGAAAGAAATAAAATATGCCTGTAGAGGAATTAGTTTAATAAACCCAAAATGACAAAGAAGTGTCAAAAAAGGACAGGATACGTGAATAGATGCAGAAACTCCCAAGGGGGATGGATCTTTCTTGAAATGCTTTTAGGCAAATTGATCATCAGGAAACAGCCCTGGGGAAAGTGCACTGTGCTGGCCCCAGCCAAAGCCTTCAACTGAGATTCACTTTCCTTAGGTTCTAGATGCTTGATTAGCTCTAAGACAAAATCATAAATTGGGACACATCAAGACTTGGTGGTTTTCTCCTATGAGGGAATATATAAATTATTATTTCATTACACTTGGTATTTACTTGGTGACTTCTAGAAACCTGGCAAAGAATCACGGGCAGTGTGTGAGCCACAGAGAGCCTCTCAGGGTAGCGTCTATTATCTCTGCAATATTTTACTAAGGGTTTTATTAACCCTCATAGTTAAAAGCAAGGAACCTGCTTTCCTAGAGACTGTTTAGAGCCCTGTGAGGGTACTACTAATAAAAAATATTCAAAGCAAATTTAAGTTGAATTGCAACTTTTTCCTGAGAATCTAAACGTAATTAAGAAAATCTGTTTTTAAAACTATATATAGCATTACTTTAGCTCCGTAATCCATACTGTATAAAATAACTTATTCATTTGGAGCTCTGTCATGCATCTATTCCACATTACTGCATTGAATTACTAGAAGCTGCATAATAACCAAGCAATAGATGTGCCACAATTCAATTTACCATGCCCCTGTTGTGCAACATTTGGCTGGTTTCAGTTCTTAATTATGACAAATTACATTGCTTTAGCAGTGTTTAGATTGGCATGATGTATTTTTCCAGAACTCTTACAATATAATTTTTGGAAATATTAACCAAGGAAATAGCTTTTTAATATTAAAAACAACAACTTCAGGAACTTTAATTTTATTTATACTATAGCCCTTGCCCTAGGCCAGTTCAGTGTGGCCTAAAACTCTTCCCTTTTTACATTATTATTTGGTTCTCGGCTCATTTCTTGATACTTTTTGCTTCAAGCTTCTTGCTGTCCATCTGCTTTTATTTCCTTATTGTAGGCCCGGCTTTAAATAACAAAATACATTGAGAATTACCAAGCACAACTTAAGAGTTATTTCTTATTTGATCTTAGATGAGCCATATCTATACTTACTCTTTGAGGAGCTCATCCATTTTTTTTCCATGCTGACTTTAAAATCGAGATATTCTGATGCCTGTTGCTTGTTTCTGCCAGACGGTTTGCACTAATGGATGTTATCAAACAAATGCACTGGCAGTTGCTTTTTGCTACGTAATTTCTTCTGGGGTATTATTAAGCCCTAGCTCCTATGAGCTTTGTAGACTGTCTTTCTCATTATTTCCAGGCTGACTCACCCACAGAATTTTTTGCATCTCCTTGGAGTAGAAACCATTTCAAAAAAAATGATCCCATTTTTGTCTTCCTTCTTTTATACTCTTTTCTGTGGCCTCCTAACTCCTCACCCGCTGGGTGTATCACTTCTCTGTTGTGGCCACTTCGGGTGTCTTTCCAAATCGCTTCAGGATATTCTTGTACCGTGATTTTTTTCAGAATCATTCTCTTGTTTGCCTCTTTTAGAAACCATTGCACAAATTAGGATGAATTGATAAATGATTTCCCCTCTTCCTTTGTCATCATGGCGATTACTAAAGTTAAGTCATGCTCATACACACTTACCGTGTCCCCCTTGCTCTGTCTCCCCCAGGGGCCTTCTGCAGCGCAGGCCGGGGAGGCTCCCCACGCGTGGGGCCCGCTGGGCATGCGCGGCCGCAGCGGTTCGCAAAGCACCTCAGGGTCAGCCCGCGCTAACTTTTGTGGTTTGGGTTTGATCCTAATACTCCGCTGGGTTACTTTCCAAAGAACTTTGGTTTTTGCTTAGAGCATAGATATGTCGAAATCTACATGATACGTATTTTAGGGCTGGTTTTGTGAGTCAAGTTTATACTTGCAATTATCATTTTTAGCTACAGAAGATATTTTACTGAAGCATACAATTGAAATCGTATCGTCTTCCCTTGTCCAGAGAGTAAGTTGAGCTCTCAGATTTTTCCAGAGCTTTTATCCTGTGGTGATTCTACTGTTCTTCAGTGGTTACTCATTTCAGTCTATTTACCTACCCAGTTTCAAACACTCCTGCTCAGAAAGAATATGCCCTCCTTGGGCAGGGCAAAAGTCTTTGTTTGCCATTTAAAAAAAAAAGACAATGTATGCATCCATACCCTAGGTGCCTGTAAAATTCTTTCCTTTCTCGGACTGATTGATCCCTACAGCATTATCGCTAATTTAGGAGGATATTAGTTTCTACTACTGTCTTTTCCTTTGACTTTGGGAACTCTTTTATGATGTAGGAAGAATTTTAAATCTCCTTGGTAACAAGCAGACCCTTGTCATAAACGTTTTACTAACTAAATGCTTCATTTGCAACAACAGACATTTATTTTGTAGCAACTGTGTGCCAGGAATAGTAAGAAGTACCAGAGTTGAAAAGATAAATGGCCTGATCCCTGCTCTAAAGGCAATCAGTCTGGTGTGGGAGAGAGATGGGAATTTAAATAAGTAATCACAACACAGAGTGAGATGTGCAACAACAGAAAATGGATTTTTAAAAACTGGAGGAAGCGATACCAGGCACAAGAAAGGCTCCCCAGAAGAAAGGACATCTTCCTATTCTAACAATGGTTTGCTTTGCCAATCGCATCCTCATTATAGAAAATTTGTATGATGGATAAATATGTAATTATCTACCTAACTCCCCCATGCAGATAACTACTGCTAATATTTTTGTATATTTCCTTGCTTTTATTTGCTATACTTGTTTTTATAAGTTTGAGATACTACTGTCAACATCATTTATTATCCTACTCTTTTCACTTAATCTAGAACTAAGTTAGAAATGGTTCTAGGGCACCTGGGTGGCTCAGTTGGTTAAGCGACTGCCTTCGGCTCAGGTCATGATCCTGGAGTCCCTGGATCAAGTCCCACATCGGGCTCCCTGCTCGGCAGGGAGCCTGCTTCTCCCTCTGACCCTCCCCCCTCTCGTGTGCTCCCTGTCTCTCTCATTCTCTCTGTCTCAAATAAATAAATAAAATCTTTAAAAAAAAAAAAAGGAAAGAAATGGTTCTAGATTATTAGTGGCGCATCTTGAGCTTCCTTTGGCCTCTGAGTCCATAGGCAGATGCTGATCAAGGTCTAAGTTAAATAAACCAACCAAAGCCCCTGGGACGTTGGTGCTTATGTAGAACCTGCTCCTCAGGAGTCAGGACATTTTCGCAAGCCAGGCAGAATTTTCTACTGAGGTTAAACAGGAATGTGTCCTGGCTCCCTTCAGCTTATTACTTAATAATCCATTGATGCGCAGTTCACACTTCAGCATTCCACCCCACTAGAGAAGACAGACAAAAGCAGTGTTTCATATACAACCCCCATGTCAGTATCATCTGGGTGTGTGGAAGTGGCCCCCGGAGGCAGCATGCCCTGCTGGCTTCCTGTCATTACAGTTGGATTGCAAATAAAATCCTCTAAAACTCAAGTTATTACCTTCAGTAGATGTGCCTTGCTCCTAAACAAAGTTCCCAGACGACAAATGCCCTCCTGGAGCTACATTTTGTAAACAGTGTTTCCTGGAGGACATTGTAGGAGGCATTGTGACAACTGCCTGTACTTTGACTGAGGTCTTTGTATTTTATGTTTTAGACCAGGGGGTAGTGTTTGGATAAAGAAGCAACTAGTAACACCTGTTCTGAAATAGTTCTGGCTGGGAAGCATTGCACTCGTACTGTTTAGTGTTGGAGCTTCAAGCCAGCTTCCAATGTTCGAAGGCGAGCTATGGCCATGGCCGCTCTAAGCAGCCTCTGAGTCAAGGTCAGTGAGTGGTCTGTGGGTCCAGGCTTGTCAGGTTCCTCATTCTTCACAACAGGATGTCCGTTTTGTCCTGAGCAAGGTTATCTGTTCACATAGATGATTCTGGAGGGGGAAGGGGAAGGGTGGTAAAATATACATAACATAAAATTGGCCTTTTTAACCATTTTTAACTTTACAATTCAGTGGCATGAGGTACATTCACACTGTTGTACAACCACCACCAATATCCTTCTCCAGAACTCATTTTCTCAAAGTAAAACTCTGTGAGCATTAAACACTAACTCCCCATTCCCCTAGTCTGGAGGTTGTGAGTGTGTGTGCATGTTGTGTTTTTAATTTAGCCTTGACTTTTATTAAAAAGAAAATGTCAGTGAAGAAACTTAAGATTTTGATTTAAGCATCTAATTTAAGCTGGCTAACTAAAAATTGGTTTTTACATATTCTTTTTTTTTGAATGCAATTAACTAACATGTAATGTATTATTGGTTTCAGAGGTAGAGGTCAGGGATTCATCATCAGCCTTATATAATACCCAGTGCTCATTACATCACGTGCCCTCCTTAATGTCCATCACGCAGTTACGCCATCCTCCCACCCCCCCTCCCCTCCATCAACCCTCAGTTTGTTTCCTATGATTAAGACTCTCTTATGGTTTGTCTCCTTCTCTGGTTTCATCTTTTTTTTTTTTTTTTTAATTTTATTATGTTATGTTAGTCACCATACAATACATCATTGGTTTTTGATGTGGTGATCCACGATCCATTGTTTTCGTATAACACCCAGTGCTCCATGCAGTACTTGCCCTCCTTAATACCCATCACCGGGCTAACCCATCCCCCCTCCCCTCTCCCCTCTAAAACCCTGTTTGTTTCTCAGAGTCCATAGTCTCTCATGGTTCATCTCTCCCTCCAATTCCCCCTCCCCATTTTTCCCTTCCTTCTCCTAATGTCCTCCATGTTATTCCTTATGTTCCACAAATAAGTGAAACCATATGATAATTGACTTTCTCTGCTTGACTTATTTCACTTAGCATGATCTCCTCCAGTCCCATCCATGTTGATGTAAAAGTTGGGTATTCATCTTTTCTGATGGCTGAGTAATATTCCATTGTATATATGGACCACATCTTCTTTATCCATTCATCTGTTGAAGGGCATCTCGTCTCTTTCCACAGTTTGGCTATTGCGGACATGGCTGCTATGAACATTGGGGTGCATATGGCCCTTCTTTTCACTACATCTGTGTCTTTGGGGTAAATACCCAGGAGTGCAATTGCTGGGTCATAGGGTAGCTCTATTTTTAAATTTTTGAGGCACCTCCACACTGTTTTCCAAAGTGGCTGTACCAACTTGCATTCCCACCAACAGTGTAAGGGGATTCCCCTTTCTCCACAACCTCTCCAACATTTGTTGTTTCTCTCCCTGACCATTTTTGCCATTCTAACTTGTGTAAGGTGGTATCTCAATGTGGTTTTGATTTGGATTTCCCTGATGGCTAATGATGATGAACATTTTTTCATGTGTCTGTTAGCCATTTGTATGTCTTCTTCAGAGAAGTGTCTTTTCATATCTTCTGCCCACTTTTTGACTTGATTATTTGTTTTTTGGGTGTTGAGTTTGAGAAGTTCTTTATAGATCTTGGATACCAGCCCTTTATCCATAGTGTCACTTGCAAATATCTTTTCCCATTCTGTGGGTTGCCTCTTTGTTTTGTTGACTGTTTCTTTGCCGTGCAGAAGCTTTTTATCTTGGTGAAGTCCCAGAAGTTCATTTTTGCTTTTGTTTCACTAGCTTTTGGAGATGTATCTTGAAAGAAGTTGCTGTGGGCGATGTCAAAGGGGTTACTGCCTATGTTGTCCTCTAGGATTTGGATGGATTCCTGTCTCACATTGAGGTCTTTCATCCACTTTGAGTTTATCTTTGTGAATGGTGTTAGAGAATGATCGAGTTTCATTCTGCATGTGGCTGTCCAATTTTCCCAGCACCATTTATTGAAGAGACTGTCTTTTTTCCATTGCATGTTTTTTCCTGCTTTGTCAAAGATTATTTGACCATAGAGTTGAGGGTCCATATCTGGGTTCTCTATTCTGTCCCATTGGTCTGTATGTCTGTTTTTGTGCCAGTACCATGCTGTCTTGGTGATCACAGTTTTGTGATATAGCTTGAAATCGGGCAACGTGATGCCCCCAGCTTTGTTTTTCTTTTTCAACATTTCCTTGGCGATTCAGGGTCTTTTCTGATTCCATACAAATTTTAGGATTGTTTGTTCCAGCATTTTGAAAAATGTCATTGGAATTTTGATCGGGATGGCATTGAAGGTATAGATTGCTCTGGGTAGCATAGACATTTTAACAATATTTATTCTTCCGATCCATGAGCATGGAATATTTTTCCATCTTTTTGTGTCTTCTTCAACTTCTTTCATGAGTGTTCTGTAGTTCCTAGAGTATAGATCCTTTACCTCTTTGGTTAGGTTTCTTCCGAGGTATCTTATGGTTTTTGGTGCTATTGTAAATGGAATCGTTTCTCTAATTTCTCTTTCTACAGTTGCATTGTTAGTGTATAAGAAAGCAACTGATTTCTGTGCATTGATTTTGTATCCTGCCACATTACTGAATTGCTGGATGAGTTCTAGTAATTTGGGGGTGGAGTCTTTTGGGTTTCCCACGTAAAGTATCATGTCGTCTGCGAAAAGAGAGAGTTTGACTTCTTCTTTGCCAATTTGAATACCTCTTACTTCTTTTTGTTGTCTGATTGCTGTTGCTGGGACTTCTAGTACTGTGTTGAACAATAGTGGCGAGAGTGGGCATCCTTGACGTGTTCCTGATCTTAAGGGAAAGGCTCTCAGCTTTTCTCCATTGAGGATGATATTCGCTGTGGGTTTTTCATAGATGGATTTTATGAACTTGAGGAATGTTCCCTCTGTCCCTATACTCTGGAGAGTTTTAATCAGGAAAGGATGTATTTTGTCAAATGCTTTTTCTACATCAATTGAGAGGACCATACGGTTCTTCTCTCTCCTCTTATTAATGTGTTCTATCACATTGATTGATTTGCGAATGTTGAACCACCCTTGCATCCCGGGGATAAATCCCACTTGGTCGTGGTGGACGATCCTTTTAATTGTTGGATCCTATGAACTAGGATTTTGTTGAGGATTTTGGAATCCATATTCATCAGGGATATCGGTCTGAAATTCTCCTTTTTGATGGGGTCTTTGCCTGGTTTGGGGATTAAGGTAATGCTGGCCTCACAGAATGAGTCTGGAAGCTTTCCTTCTGTTTCTATTTTTTGAAACAGCTTCAGTAGAATAGGTATTATTTCTTCTTCGAATGTTTGGTAGAATTCCCCAGGGAATCATCCATCAGGCCCTGGACTTGTTTTTTGGGAGGTTTTTGATCACTGCTTCAATCTCCTTACTGGTTATTGGCCTATTCAGGTTGTCAATTTCTTCCTGTTTCAGTCTTGGCAGCTTCTAGGTTTCCAGGAAGGCCTCCATTTCATCCAGATTGCTCAGTTTATTGGCATATAGTTGTTGATAATAATTTCTAATAATTGTTTCTATTTCCTTGGTGTTAGTCGTGATCTCTCCCCTTTCATTCATAATTTTATTAATTTGGGTCCTTTCTCTTTTCTTTTGGATAAGTCTGGCCAGTGGTTTATTGATCTTATTAATTCTTTCAAAGAACCAACTTCTGGTTTCGCTGATCTGATCTGTGTTTCTGGTTTCTAATTCATTGATTTCTGCTCTAATTTTAATTATTTCTCTTCTAGTGCGTGGCTTAGGCGTCATTTGTTGCTTTTTCTCTAGTTCTTTAAGGTGTAGAGTTAGTTGGTGAATTCGGGATTTTTCTATTTCTTTGAGTGAGGCTTGGATGGCTATGTATTTCCCCCTTAGGACCGCCTTTGCAGTATCCCATAGGTTTTGGACCGAAGTGTTTTCATTCTCATTGATTTCCATGAATTGTTTAAGTTCTTCTTTGATTTCCTGGTTGACCCAAACATTCTTGAGCAGAGTAGTCTTTAGCTTCCAAGTGTTTGAGTTTCTGCCAAATTTTTTTTTGTGATTGAGTTCCAGTTTTAGAGCATTGTGGTCTGAGAATATGCAGGGAATAATCGCAATCTTTTAGTATCGGTTGAGACCTGATTTGTGACCCAGTATATGGTCTATTCTGGAGAAAGTTCCATGTGCGCTCGAGAAGAATGAGTATTCTGTTATTTTAGGGTGGAATGTTCTGTAAATATCTATGAGGTCCATCTGGTCCAATGTATCATTCAAAGCTCTTGTTTCCTTGTTGATTTTCTGCTTAGATGATCTGTCCATTGCTGAGAGTGGAGTATTGAGGTCTCCTACAGTTAACGTATTGTTATCAATATGACTCTTTATTTTGGTTAACAGTTGGCTTATGTAGATGGCTGCTCCCATGTTGGGGGCATAGATATTTACAATTGTTAGATCCTCTTGTTGGATAGACCCTTTAAGAATGATATAGTGTCCTTCTGTGTCTCTTATTACAGACTTCAGTTTAAAATCTAATTTGTCTGATATAAGAATTGCTACCCCAGCTTTCCTTTGAGGTCCGCTGGCATGGAAGATGGATCTCCATCCCTTCACTTTCAGTCTGGATGTATCTTTAGGTTCAAAATAAGTCTCTTGTAAACAGCATATGGATGGGTCCTGTCTTTTTATCCAATCTGCAACCCTGTGCCGTTTTATGGGAGCATTTAGGCCATTCACGTTGAGAGTGATTATTGAAAGATATGAATTAATTGTCATCATGTTGCCTGTGAAGACGTTGCTTTTATAGATTGTCTCTGTAAATTTCTGTTGTAGATCACTCTTGGGGTCTTTCTCTTTTTATAGAACCCCCTTAATATTTCTTGCAGGGCCGACTTAGTGGTCACATATTCTTCCAGCTTCTGCCAGTCTTGGAAGCTCTGTATCTCTCCATCCACTCTAAATGAAAGCCTTGCCGGATAAAGTATTCTTGGCTGCATGTTCTTCTCATTTAGTACCCTGAATATGTCTTGCCAGGCCTTTCTGGCTTGCCAGGTCTCTGTGGATAGGTCTGACGTTATTCTGATGTTCCTCCCTCTGTACATAAGGAATCTCTTCCCCCTAACTGCCCTTAAGATGGTTTCCTTGGTTCTAAGATTTGCAAGTTTTACTATTACATGCTGGGGTGTTGGCCTGTTTTCCTTGATTTGGGAGGGGTCCTCTCTGCCTCTAGGACTCGAATGTTTGTTTCATTCCCCAGATTAGGGAAGTTCTCAGCTACGATTTGCTCAAACACATCTTCTAGTCCTCTCTCTCCCTGCACTCCCTCCGGGATTCCAATTATTCTGACATTGGAACGCTTTATGGTGTCACTTATTTCTCTGATTCTATTTTCATGGATTCTGAGTTGTTTTTCCCTAGCCTCCTCTTTTCCCTTTTTATCTATTATATTGTCTTCCGGGTCGCTTATTCTCTCTCCTGCCTCAGTTACCCTAGCTGTTAGATTATCTAGATTGGATTGGATCTCATTGATAGCATTTTTAAGTTCTGCCAATTCACCTTTTATTTCTGCCCTTAGAGACTCTATGTTGCCATTAATTGATTTCTCCATTCTAGCCATTGTCTTCACAATTGCTAGCCTGAATTCCATCTCCGACATCTTGGTTATATCTGCATCCATTTGTAAATCTGCAGCATAAGTCATAATCTCTGAGTCTTTTCTGTTTGGGGGGCTCCTCCTCCTAGTCATTCTGTTGATGGGTGTTTGAGGGAATGTATAGAGTCCAAATTATTGACCAGAACCCAAGCAAGATGCACCTGTTTCCTTGGGACCTTAGGGGTGGGGGCCTCTTGTTTTCCCAGCCTGTCTTCTGCGGGAGGGGCCTGCCGCACTGTTACCTGTTGGGCGGAGTTGCCCTGCACCCCTGTGGCAGGGCATGGGCTCAGCGGGAATCAGTTTTTGGGGCTTTTGTTCTCTGGCGCCTTTCCCTGGCGGCTTTCCGCGTCTCTTCTGCGAGTCAGAGCAGAAGAGACCGTTTCCAACCCTCTGCCTCAGAGCGGAGAGATCACAGTCTGTTCTTCAGTGAGCTCTCCAGGCCACACTGTGTCGTTTGTCGTTTCTGTCCGTGCTGCTATAAACTGCAGCGTCCTGGGTTGTGCGCCCCTCCGCGGTGCTCCCAGTCCTGCCTCCAGGTCAGGGCACGTCTCTGCCCTTTGTGCTTCTAAAACCGCCAGCCGCTCCCAGTTCGCGCGCGCGACTCCACCGCTCTGGGTTCCCGTCCTGGGGGCTGCAGTTCGCAGGCGCAACCCGCCGCTCTGGGTTTCTGCCCCGGGGTGCCCTAAAGTCCTTTCCCTACGCTACCGGTCTTTGAGTCTGTGCCCCGTCCCCAGTGCGCGAGGCTGTCACTCACCGGCGGTGCAGGATCCCCATGGCCAGACACCCTCCCGCTGCCGTTTATCCTCCGATATCTGCCCGTGGAATCACGGCTCTCCGCTTTGTACCTCAAAACCAACCGCCTGCGATATTGTTTGTAGAGATCCAGATCTTCTTACACCTCAGGCTGGTTTCGTGGGTGCTTAGAGTGGTCTGGTGGATATCCAGCTCAATTCCGGGGACCAGTTGAAATAGGGTCCGTCCCCTACTCCTCCGCCATCTTTCCCCCCTCTCTCTGGTTTCATCTTGTTTTATTTTTTCTCTCTTCCCCTATGATCCTCTGTTTTGTTTCTTAAATTCCACATATGGTGAGATCATATGATAATTGTCTTTCTCCAGTTGACTTATTTCGCTTAGCATAATACCTTCTAGTTCCATCCACATCATTGCAAACGGCAAGATTTCATTTTTTTGATGGCTGAGTAGTATTCCAGTGTGTGTGTGTGTGTGTGTGTGTGTGTGTGTGTATCTTCTTTATCCATTCACCTGTCGATGGACATCTGGGCTTTTTCCATAGTTTGGCTATTATGGACATTGCTGCTGTAAACATTGGGGTCCAGGTACCCCTTCATTTCAATACACCTGTATCTTTGGGGTAGATACCCAGTAGTGCAATGGCTGGGTCGTAGGGTAGCTCTATTTTCAACTTTTTGAGGAACCTCCATACTGTTTTCCAGAGTGGCTGCACCAGCTTGCATTCCTACCAACAGTGTAGGAGGGTTCCCCTTTCTCCACATCCTCACCAATATCTGTCATTTCCTGACTTGTTAATTTTAGCCATTCTGACTGGTGTGATGTGGTAGCTCATTGTGGTCTTGATTTGTATTTCCTGGATGCCGAGTAATGTTGAGCATTTTTTCATGTGTCTGTTGGCCATTTGTATGTCTTCTTTGCAGAAATATCTGTTCATGTCTTCTTCCCATCTCTTGATTGGATTATTTGTTCTTTGGGTGTTGAGTTTGATAAGTTCTTTATAGATCTTGGATTCTAGCCCTTTATAAGGCATTTGCAAATATCTTCTCCCATTCTGTCGGTTGATTTTTGGTTTTTGTCGACTGTTTCCTTTGCTGTGCAAAAGCTTTTTATCTTGATGAAGTCCCAACAGTTCATTTTTGCTTTTGTTTCTCTTGCCTTTGGAGACATGTCCAGCAAGAAGATGCTGCAGCCGAGGTCACAGAGGTTGCTGCTTATGTTCTCCTCTAGGATTTTGATGGTTTCCTGTCTCACATTAAGGTCTTTCATCCATTTTGAATTTATTTTTGTGTATGGTGTAAGAAAGTGGTCCAGTTTCATTCTTCTGCATGTTGCTGTCCAGTTTTCCCAGCACCATTTGTTGAAAAGACTGTCTTTTTTCCAGTGGGCATTCTTTCCTGCTTTGTTGAAGATTAGTTGACCATAGAGTTGAGGGTCCATTTCTGGGCTCTCTATTCTGTTCCATTGATCTATGTGTCATTTTTGTGCCAGTACCATTCTCTCTAGATGATTACAGCTTTGTAATAGAGCTTGAAGTCTGGAATCGTGATGCCACCAGCTTTGGTAAGATATACATAACATAAATTTGACCTTTTAACCATTTTTAAGTTTACAGTTCAGTGGCATGAGGTACATTCACATTGTTGTACAACCACCACCACTGTCCCTCTCCAGAACTTCATTTTCTCAAAGTAAAACTTGGTGAGCATTAAACACTAACACCCCATTCCCCTAGTCTGGAGGTTTTGTGTGTATGTGTTGTGTTTTTAATTTAGCCTTGACTTTTATTAAAAAGAAAATGTCAATGAAGAAGCTTAGATTTTGATTTAAGCATCTAATTTAAGCTGGCTAACTAAAAATTGGTTTTTATATATGCAATTCAAAACCTAACAAAGAATGATAATTCTACATATTTCTGGTACCATTATTCTTGTTGCTATTACTATAATACTAATATGATGTTACTCTTATGATTAGAAGAACTCTCCCTGCTCCTGTTAACCATCGCTAACATCAGTACCACCATCAATTCTCCCCGGCTTTCTGCAGCAGCTTTCTCGCTAATCTTCCTGCTTCAACTCCTGCCCCTTAATTATTCATTCTGATAAGCCTATTTTTAATTATCCAGCTAGATGAGCTGGACTCCAGGTACTTTTTCAGCAAGTCCAATTTAAACTCATTAAGTATATCAAAAGTGTGACTTTTAAAAAGCTATTCTTTGGGAAGATTAATTGAAATAGAATTCAGTCCTTCTGTTTCTCTAAAAGGTACCTCTGTAAGAAGGTAGGTTCACAGACAACTGAAAATCATGCCCTAGTGCATATTAGCTCCTTCCAGGAGAGTTGAGTTGGCTGGTGCCATTGCCATCACTTTTATCGGGGATTGCTGTAAGAAGCAATCTTCAGAAACTTGCCGTTGTGTCTCTTAATAGGATTTTATGCTGTGACTTCTTCATGGGGGCTTGACAGAGCAGTTCATGTACAGCATAACCACATTTCTTCCCAGCAGGGGAATGTTTTTATACTGTGAGTACTGAATTATGATACCGTCCAGATTTTTTTCTATGTTTGTTGATGGGAAGTCGAGAGCCAAATCTGTCGCCCGCCCCAGCCAAAAGGGACTTTTTTTAGCTTCAGCCCTGACTGTTTTATGTCTCCATTCTTTTTTTTTATTAACAGATAAATGTATTATTTATTACATATAAACAATACAAATAATGTATTATTTGTTTCAGGGGTACAGGTCTGTGATTCAACAGTCTTACACAATTCACAGCGCTCACCATAGCACATACCCTCCCCAGTGTCCATCACCCAGCCACGCCCTCCCTCTCTATGTCTCCATTCTTGTTTTAATTTCTTCTTTTGCTTTTATGATGCTTTTTAAAATTAACAGTGCTTATCCCTTTATTTAAAAAAAAATAATCCGAACATACTAAGAGGTGCCATAATTATGTAACTATGGGAAAGGCCAGTCCAGTTTTAGGGGACCTTTCAGTGGTACGCATCTTTACCTTCCCTGTGGCAGAGAGAGTAACTGTACCCCAGATATCGATATGCACCCCCATGTTACTCAGCCTCTTGCTCACAGGAGGGCCATAGCACTGGTTGCAGCCCTCAAAGTACACTCGAAGGCTGAGGAAAGGCCCTCCAGCTCACGCTTCCTTTGCCCCAGCAGCCAGAGACCCGTGCTGAGTGGATGGAACCATGGGCAGGAAGCAGCCTGGGTCCCTGAGTCACCACATGGAAGACAGCTGCTCCAGAGTCAGCTAAACTACATACAAATTTGTGTGAGGAATAAACCTTTGTTGGGCAAGTCACAGAGATTTGGGGTTTAATTTGTTATCCCAGCAAAGCCTAATCGATCTAACACACTGGGCTGCCAGAGAAGAGGTGAACCCTGATGAAGGGGTCATGGAAGGCATTCTCCTCTCAGACCTGTCAATGGCACCTTTTTGGATATCTGCATCTCCTAAGTCACCTTAAGTCATTTCTAGGATAAGCATTTTCCATATTTTTAAAACTTGGTCGACATCATTTTCGATTAATATATCTCATATGCCATACTTTGAGTATTTTTGGACATTTAACCTGCTCCCCGCACATGTAGATTTTTTGCTGTTGTAAATAATGCTGTGATAAATAGCTATGTATGTAGACCTGAGGTCACATTTCAGATTATTTTCTTGTTTCTGAGGTTATGAATTTAGATTGCCTAAATGTTTTCTATAAAGCTGTACTGAAGGAGTTTTCCAATTAGTCAGAGGTAAGACTATCTCAAGCAACGATAACTAACGGTAACCTGGAATCAATAGAGTGTAGTGCACAAGCCAGGGATAATGGTATAGAGGTGGGCAGGCCCAGATCATATAGGACCTGAATGCCCACCTGGGTTATAGCCAGGAGCTGGGGGGCCTGCTGTGGGGTTCGGCATTTGCTGTATACATAGCATGCTGCTGGCACCATGCGGAATATAGCTCAGAAGGATCTGACAGGAGCCTGGGGGCCAGTTAGGACACTATTGCAAAGTCAAGATAAGAAATGCTGAAGGCCTGAACTGCAGTGTTGGCGCTGGGAATGTAGAGAGGTGGATCTAGTCAGGAGACATTTGGGAAGTAAACCCAGCATGAGACAGCATTTGGAGGAGTTGAAAATGGGTGCCCATATCAGCTGGTGACTGATGGATGCATCTGTATTTGTTTATATCTAAAACATGCCCAGGGCGCCTGGGTGGCTCAGTCGTTGGGCGTCTGCCTTTGGCTCAGGTCATGGTCCCAGGGTCCTGGGTTCGAGCCCCATGTCAGGCTCCCTGCTCAGCGGGAAGCCTGCTTCTCCCTCTCCCACTCCCCCTGCTTGTGTTGCCTCTCTTGCTGTGTCTCTCTCTGTCAATTAATAAATAAAATCTTTAAATAAATTAATTAATTAAATAAAATAAAACATGCCCATATCTTTCCATTCTGATTCTAAACAATAGGAAAAAATCCAGCAAGTAGCATAGTTATTCAAAAACGGTAAGATTCAAGAACTGTAACAGAGGAAACAGATTTCAAGCACTGAAACAGATTTTATCACTCAAAAACCAAAAACAACAACAACCAAAAAAAACCCCAACCTTGAGGACCAGCTTTGGCTTATCTTTTTAAGAATTTCTTCTGAGTTATTGGTCCCAGAACATGCTCATAACTTGGTCATTTAGGCAAAGTTCCATCTTGGATAGATAATTGTTGGTAAGGGCTATGCTGCCCTGCCTCTTTCTCTTCTCTCCATTTTAGGAATGAGACTGAATTTCAATTGTATCAGTTTAAGAGCTCTCTTTAGTACTAGGGAACATAGAATATATTATACTGTCTTTTTTTTAAAACATAAATCTACACTTTTACAAAGATCAGAGCACAAGTAACAGCATTTGGTTTGAAAGAGATGAAATGGAGATTTAAACACAATAATATGCCAAATTACAAATCAAAAAAGAAGACATGGTTACTGTTAGAGTGTAGAATAAATTTATAATGAAGGACAAATGAAGCTTAAATGTGCACATTGGGGCAATAGATACCCTAAGTTACAAAGGAATTTCTGGTGACATTTCAATATCTGAGTCAGACAGAACCTAAAAGGGTTAGGCCTGGAGATTTGGAAAAGGAATGTTTTTGAGAGCTGTTACAAAGTCATGCTGAAATTTGTTCTACGAGTTTGGATGAATTCTTTGAAAGGCCTGTTACAGATGTCTACAGTTGACAAGGTGCTCATACACCATCCCTGTCCGTCTAACCAATTAGACAGCCAGCTGCTTTCCTTTCTCAGTTAATGTAACAGATAGATATTTTTAACATGGACCTAATTATTGACTCCTCAAATATTACAATCCATTAACTCCTGTGCTCTAGGACAGGTGACATTTTCCTCTACCAGAGAAGCAGCTCTGGGAGACATCTAGTATAAAGTACATGGCAAACAGTAGAGGGATCCATTTGTAAAGATTTCTGAACAAGCTTGTATCCTGTGACTTCCAGACTGACTTGCCTGGCAAGTCCCAGACTCCTTAAAGGCAAATTAGTAAGATATACTGAGCTAATGGAGGTGTCAGCCACTAACAGTGGCTTGCGTCCCATGGGCCTCCCTGGAAAACTGTCTACTATGTCTCAGAGAATTTCCTTGTTTTCGTTGGAAGCTCCAACCAAACCCAGCTGGGCAGTTCATAGGCTCCCCTGCTTCTCCTGAAACTCTGATGGGAGATTCAGGTCTTGGATCTTTTCATGACAACACAAGGCAGTATCACAGTTCAACCCTAATATTCATCTGTGAACTTCCCTTTTTAGGGGGCAAAGGGTCTCTCATTCAGGCATCACATGATCATAATAAACCATATAACATAAAAACGAGTTATAATCTCATATAAAAATGAACATCGGGCGCCTGGGTAGCTCAGTGGGTTAAGCGACTGCCTTCGGCTCAAGTCATGATCCTGGAGTCCCTGGATCGAGTCCCACATCGGGCTCCCTGCTTGGCGGGGAGTCTGCTTCTCCCTCTGACCCTCCTCCCTCTCATGCTCTCTGTCTCTCATTCTCTCTCTCTCAAATAAATAAATAAAATCTTTAAAAAAAAAATGAACATCATTTTAATATTTGAAAACTTTAAAAATCACAATCAAGTTTTACTGAAAGTACTAAAAATAGATACTAGCCCCTTAAGATTTTTAACCCCAAGGACCAATCTGATTGTAAGATGAGTCAAATGAACTGAATGTCTGTGTGGACTGAAAATTCCAAACTGTTTATGAAT